>NW_006159434.1:1855530-1895243 GCF_000334495.1 Tupaia belangeri chinensis
AACAAATTTTTGTGCCAAGGACCCCTTGACATTCTGGTGAATGCCATGAAACACTTAACAGAATAATACTTTAAAATGCAGAAAATAAATTACACAGAATTACAAAAGAAGCCAATTATATGGAAACACAGTTTTGAAAAGATTTTAATTTTCAAAAACTATTTATTCCTCCCATGAAAGAAAAAGAGGAAAAAACAGGCACTCCCAATAGGATTCTCATGTGGAGATCCAGCCCCAGTCTTAGCCAGGCCAGATTATAGGCATGCTCATGCCAAGCATGTATGTAGAAACCTTGGGACACAATTCAGGACCTTCCCACCTAGATCCAACATCATGGAGTGTTGTATTAATTGCTGTGCCATATCAAGCTCTAATAACGAACACAAATTTGAAACAGAAATGAGTAGAAATGATATTTCACACTTTCATGCACTAAGAGTAATGTGATATGAAAATATTTGCAATTTTTATTGGTGGCACTACCATAGGACTACTATTGCTGCTGCAATGTCTTCCTTATAGCCATAATTAAGGGGAATGCTAACGTTCAGGTTATGGAAGAAATACAAGATTTTTTGAGTTCATATGCCCCTGAATTTCCCCAGATTAAGAAGCCCTCTTAAGGGGTTTACACAATTAGCTCCCAGGACAATGATTCAATCACATCTGTGCTGCTGACAGCACTACTCTCCTCAAGAGAAAAGAGAAAAATCAGCTTCAATGTATTGCTTTTAATTGCTTTCACAGAAGATAATCTATGGAGAAATGAAAAAGGACACAGCGACACAACTATTGTGATAGAATCTCTCTGACTTTCAATATAGTATCAATTTGATTTCCTTGAGGATATAAAGAATATACTAAGCAGGAAAACTTTGCATTAGAAATGAGAGGTAATCAAAATCTTAATCAACCTAACTTCCTTCTTTCCCAGAAACACAAATTACACCCAAGGATGCAAACACCAGGGAGCTGTCATAAAATCCTATATTCGATTTTCAGAATAATCATTCTAATATTTGGCAATTCGTACATGAAGAGGTTGTTGTTTCTTTTTTTTGAAAGCACAACAAAGTTTGCATTTTTTGCCAGTGGAAATTGGCAAATATTACTTAATATCTAGATGATGTTTCTAATTAACAAGTAGTAAGATTCCACTCAGTTCTCGTCAGCCATCCCAAATGCCAGAACCTGAAAGCTTAGTGCCCTCACAACCACTAAATGACACAAAGATTCAGTGCCCATTGCCTTCCACGAATATTTGCCTAAATTTAATAAAAGTTTTTCTTGAAATTCTCCTTAAGGAGAGTATACAAATTTAACTAATTTATCCTACTTAGTAGAATCCTAGGGAGATACAGCAGAAGGGTTATTGACCTCCACCATAAACTGGATATTTGCTAATTTTTTTGTGTGTGGTTTTATTTACTTTGATTCATTCGGAAGGAGATAGAGGTGGGGAATTGTATTCAAGACATAATAAAACACTTTTAAAATATGCAATAAACTGCTAAAGATAATTTTATTAGATAACTGATTGGAGTAGTAATAATCTGATCTTGGACTGCATTTGCCTACCACAAAATAACTTGAAAAAAATTTAGTTTTCAGAAAGCATTTTCAGATCAGTATAATTTTCACTCACAAATCACCAATGAGCAAAACATACTCACCTGCTTAGAAAAGAAAACTCTAGTCTTCATAGTCTCCACATGAGGTCTTAATTTAAGATTAGATGAGTCTTCATTTTTTACAGGTAACTGTGGCATAGCTTCATTTTCTATTGGCTTTACATTGCTCGCAAAACTGTAAGATTTTATTATGCAAAAGCTAATTTTCTTTTTTTTCCCACTCCTTTCTTTAGAGCCTTTACTTGATATTATCAGCATATATATAAGCAATTTGGCTAGTTGAAAACAATGTCAGAATTTTAAGCTGTTTGAGGACATCTGAAGAGAAAAACAAAATGAAACAAAAACACAAATAACAAACTCTTAACAAGCTTTAGGCTTCAAAGTGAAGTAGAAGTAGATGCCAGAGTCCAAGGCAGATTTAAACCCCTAGCACCTGGAGCTGTCTCAATTCTCAGAGCTTCTTCCTGTTGAGCAAGGAAGTCTTTTTCTTTTTTTTTTTTTTTTGATATTTTACTTTTTTAATTAATTAATTTACATTTATTCCCTGAGCATCATCACAGCATACAAAATGTAATTTCCCATCCAGAAGATGCTGCATAGTAGATTAAGCATACATGTTATCGTCAATAATTTTCCATTTCTAGTTTTGACTTCCTGTATTAATGTTTCTTTTTTCAAAAGGAGGAATATGATGATATGCATATGATACACTTTTTTTATTCTTATTGACGATGAAAAATACTTGTTCAGAGAGGCTCCTGTAACTTTTTTTTTTTTTTTTTGAGAGGTTTTCGCTATAGGGCATGTGCGCTCACCAGACAGACAGAGAGAGACATAGAGACAGAAAGTGAGAAATCACCCCCCAGGGGGGATGGTCACGTCGCAATTCCTTCTCCTCCATTCTCCTCTCGGGATCTTGGGCACACACACACGCGCCCGGCGTGAGTTTTAAGCCACCAGGTTCGGGACGCAAACCGCGGTTGACTACGTGGGAGTCCAGCGACATAGCCATTACGCTAACTGCTGGTTCCCAAGGCTCCTGTAACTTTTAACATAATGTTTTCAACATTATGTTTGTAGTATAGTGTAGTGCTTAAAAACACATAGTCATTGCTGGGAAAATTCGTTTTACAAGCTATAATAATATATAGTAGTTGAATGTATAAAAATAAATTAAAAAAAAACACCCCACATTGTCATAAATTACACTGTATAGGTTTGAATTCTTTCTCTTTCATTACTAGAAATGCTAATTAAGCAAATAATTTAAATGTTTGTAGTATAGTGTAGTGCTTAAAAACACATAGTCATTGCTGGGAAAATTCGTTTTACAAGCTATAATAATATATAGTAGTTGAATGTATAAAAATAAATTAAAAAAAAACACCCCACATTGTCATAAATTACACTGTATAGGTTTGAATTCTTTCTCTTTCATTACTAGAAATGCTAATTAAGCAAATAATTTAATCTTCATGTATAATATAACCTTCATATCCCCACCTATAATTTGGGATTAATATTAGTCTCTACCTAATAGATTTGCTGTGAGAATGACATGAGTTAATATGAAGGGACCCCAAAAATCTCATGGAAAAATAGGATTAAGGTATGAGTTTATTTGGGGACAAAATAAGTTTGGAATTCTTGCATAGTTTTTATTATGTTTTTCCATGAACTTTTCGAAGACTCTTATAAATGCAAAGTTCCCAATACATATTAAGTACATGGTGAACTTAACAATAATGAATACTATTATTTTTATTGCGAGTTCACCATATACAAGGCTGAAAAGAGCAGTGAATTTTAATATGGAATATATAATTTGTGGTTTAAGTTGAGTACCTATCTACGATATTGTAGAAAAATAATTTTATTGTTATAATACATAATATCCTGTAGTAGTGATTGAAAATATTCTATGTTAATAAATGTCAAAAACCACATGATAGGTGGGAACCAGCAGTTAGCGTAATGGCTATGTATCTGGACTCCCTCATAGTCGACCGCGGTTCGCGTCCTGGACCCGGTGGCTTAAAACTCACGCCGGGCGTGTGTGTATGCGTGCCCAAGATCCCGAGAGGAGAATGGAGGAGAAGGGATTGCGGTGTGACCATCCCCCCTGGGGGGTGATTTCTCGCTTTCTGTCTCTCTGTCTCTCTCTGTCTGTCTGGCGAGCGCACGCGCCCTACAGTGAAAAAACCTCTCAAAAAAAAAAAAAAACACATGATCGGCTCCACAGACACCATAAAATTATTTATAAAAATATAGTAAACATTCATGCTAGGAGTACTTGAGAAACTAAAAACAGGAAGAAATTTAGTCAACCTAATTAAGAGCATCTTACAGCTGACATATTTAATGGTGAAAGACTGAAAACTTTCCCCCGAGATAAGCAGAAAATAAGACCTTCCATTCTCACCACTTCATTCAACATTGTACTGGAGGTTCTAGCAGGACAATAAAAAAAAAAAAAAATCCTTACTAAAACAAAGGCATACGTATTGAAAAAGGACTAAAGCTAATTTGTATTGAACATGATCTTATATACAGAAAATCCTAAACAAGTAAAAACCCTAATAGAATTAATAAACTAGTTTAATAACATTGTAGAATAGAAGAGAAATATAAAAAAGCAATTATATTTATATATGCTAGCAATGAACATTCTGAAAATAAAATTTTGAAAACTGTTTCAATTATAATAGCATTCAGAAGAAAATATTTAGGGATACATTTTAGATAGATTAGGTGAAAATTATAAGAGTTATACATAGAAATGGAATATATATTCTGTATTTAGGAACTGAAAGACTTAGTATCATTAATACGACTATAATCTCTAAACTGACTTATAGACTCAACACAATGTCTATAATTTGACTTTTTTTTAAAACAGAAATTGAGAAGCTGATTCTAAAATTCATGTGGAATTGCAAGAGAGCCAGAATAGCCAAAAAAAATTGAAAAAGAAAAATGTTAGAAGACTCATGCATCCCCATTTCTTATCACAAAATGACAATAATCAAGACCATGTAAAAGTGGTATATAAGTATGTAGCTTAATGAAATAGAATTCAGAGTCCAGAAATAATCCTTCACATTTATGGTCAATTTACTTTCGACATGGGTGCCAAAGAAAATCAATGGGAAAACAATAATATTTTCTATAAATTGTGCTGAAAAAGTAGATATTCACATACAAAAGAATGAAATTGGAGCCCCACCTCACAAAAATTAACTCAAAATGGGTCAATTACATAAATGTAAAAATAAAAGCTATGAAACTCTTAAAAGCAAACACAGAGCTACATCTTCATGATCAAAGATTAGGTAAACATTTCTTGGCTACAGCATTGAAAGCACAAGCAAGAAAGGAAAATTATTGATAAATTAGATTTAATAAAAATGAAAATCTTTTGCTCCTTGAATGATACAGTGAAGAAAATGAGAAGACAATAAAAAGATGAACAGGAAATATTTGCAATTTGTATGTTGAAGAAGGGACTTGCATTCAGAATATATGAATAACTTTCATACCTCAATATTTAGAGAATAATCTGGATTCCCAATGGTGGCACAGCAGTAAAATGAGATACTCTGAGGAAATCCCAAATTGGAAGGTCCTTGGTTCTATTTCAGAGATTTTATTCCATACACCAGGCACATGCTTGCACATGAGCAAAGGCTGGCTGAAGTCTAGGAGTGGATCATGGCAGCATGACTGGGGACTTTGCTTTGGCCATCTCTGTCTCTCTGCCTCTGTATCTCACTCTCTCACTCTCTCTAATGGAAAAAAAAATAAAAAGGCAAGTAATATAATAACATAGGTAGGTTGATTCTTTAATAAATACATATATTTATAACATACTTCGAAAGCACAGACAGTGACTTATTGGGGAGTCAAGAATATTTATACAAATGAATTGAGCATTGAGCTGTCCCTTATTCTTTCTTGACATGAAAATAATGAGTGTAATACTTAACTCATTTGATATTGTTAACAATATAATGAATACAAAAATTGATAGGGAAAAAGAAATCTATAATACTCTTACAAATTTCAGAGATGAGTTAAAACATCACTGATATCTTCTAGTTTGTAGCACTTATTTAAAAAGCATAAATGGAGCAAGATTAAAATCATATAGTCAACTAGCAATTATTAGCATAAGATAAAAGAATACAACAATATGTGAAGTAGTACAAAAGATAAAGATGAAGAAAACTTTGAAGACAAGACACAAAACAGATTCCAAATTTAGTTATCCATGGTTAAAAATGACTAGTTAAGAGGAATTGTAATTAAACAAGAATATACCGAAACGACTGATGTGTATTCCATCACTTGTATGAGGGCACTTCGAAAAGTTCATGAAATTAAAGTTTGAGTTCATTTTGGTCCAAAAAATTTGAAATGCATGCACATTTTCTTCATAATCTGCACTTTCCATGAATTTTTAAACACCCCCCCCACATATGTCTTTATTCAATATTTAGTAGTCCTTAACTGGTTTCTCTTACAGTGATATTTTGATAATCATTAATTAAACATTTCAGTTGGCTTCTAAAGTCTTGATTTAAAGAACCACTTCAAGTATTCTAAAGGAGAGATACCTGAAACCAAATAAATTACTATGTTGATATTCAATTAAAAGGGACTACTTTACCAAACCAGTTACACGTACCATTTGTTTTACACCTCAGGTTGTCGGTCCATACATTTTCTTTGAGGGATTCTTTGCATAAAGTTCATTAGGCATTGTATCATATGAATTGCAGTACCCTAGCTACGGTTTATCATAGACAATACCCTAGCTAAGATATCATAGGTTGTGTTTTCTGAAAGTGTAAGCTGAGACAGAATTTGATATGTAGAATATTTATTAGAGCTTACCACCCATAGACGGAAAGGAAAGGAAGCAGAACTGGGAAAGTGGAGATCACACTGTAATACAAGCTCAAAATGTTTTGGAAAAACACATGGAGAGCTCTAAAGTGTAACTGGCCCACCAGAATAACCCTATAGTGGGCCAAAGGAGCTGAGTTTTTATACCCCAACTAACAATGGTCAGTCATTAGAATAAGGGCCACCCTGTAAAGATCATGCTTTGGGGAAATGTTTTCTTTCTGCCCCTGAGGCAAATCTAGAGCAACCTGATAGTTAATGATTGGGTGTTAACAGTATTCCCAGTAGTTGAGGCTATATGACCTTCCTCAAAAGGAAATTTGGATGGCAAGTCTCTGAGTCCACCACAGTCTATTCCTTGTGCCACTTCATCTACTTTATGGAATCAACTCCTTTAGGATTCTGGTGACTCTCTTCTTGGGAGAAACTTGCAAGAGAAGTTAATAGTACAGACTAATAGCCTCTGCTGTGGTAGCTGCTGTTCTTGAGGTTGAAGCAGATACTTATTGTCTCCTTCCCCAATAACCATTTTAAATTTCCCTTATCTTGATTTTCCATCTCTGCTGGTAGCAGTGGTTTACACGATGATGTGACACAGATCCTTATCTCCGAGGGGTCTGAACCTTGGGTTGTTGTTTTCTTCTTGAGCCAGAGTAACTACACGTGTTCACTTACTTTCACAGTGAGAAAGAGAATGCAGAGCCACTTAAGTGGATCATATACATGCCATGCGTATTTCTAGGTGTTGCCATTTCATATCATTATTCATACCTCCTTCTAATGATATGAGTTACATGTCCTTGATAAGATGCTGTTGCCTCTATTTGCCTGATGGATTCTGGATACAAAGTTCCCAAAGAGTCCAGTAGGACAGCTGCTGTTCACTAGGACTTTGTGTTCCCTGGCTAATGTGTTACCCCTGTGGGAATCAGCACTTATAACACTGCAGAGCCTACAGCTGTGATCAGAAATTCTTCCAGTGGGTCATTGGTATGTGAGACTAGGGATTCCGTATCTTAGTTTTTAGACCCATGTATTCTAACAATCAATAATTTTGTATAATGTCTATACTGTGGAATTTTTTTAATGTCTATACTGTAGAATCCCATTATTGCAAAATATTACTCCAAGCTGTCATTTCATCTAGTCCTTTAACAGGCTATATTAAAACTCTTATAAGACTAGTAGTTTCAGGATTGTACAATATATGATATGACCAATGGATGCCATGGTCATGACCCCATTCTCATACCTCCATTGCCATGTAAATAGGGTAGCCTGATTAGATGGTTACCTGTGTAATCTTATGCCAATGAACCAAATAATCTGTAAATCTTGAGATAGTAATACTTACTGAAAGCATTTGGATAGGAACGGTAAAATTATAATACATTTTCATTCCTTTTAGAACTAATTTCTGATTTTTGACAATAGAAGGGTTGCAATAATGGCTATTTGACATCAGATTGCCAGTTGATGTCATTGAATAATAGTAACATATTTGGGATACAGCTTTGATCTCTATTGCTGAATGATTAACATTTGACATCAGAAGTAACTAAATAAATCTTAATGAAGAGAAGCCTATGCTGGTGAGCTATTGTGTAACTTTCATCCCTCACACTACAGATTCTCCATTCATGTGACAATCATGCATGAGAGCAGCTGATGACAAAGTTGGCGTATGTCAACTGGCTAAGACATTTAGTCTATTTGGTGGTTAAGTGTCTTTTCTATGGTACATTCTCTCTAGTGGGCATCAACTTAAGATAAATATTTTATGCTATCCTGTATCTTCATCCACAGGTGTCTTCCCAAGATCTCCTAGACTCTGATCTGCCAACGTTTCTGTTTCTAAGGCCCTGACCATCCAGCCAGGTCATTTACTACTGTCCATGAGTATGAATATATTCAGATCTCACTTTTCCTTCCATACATGGTGGATGATCAAGTGATCAAGATGCACTTGATGAAGCTCTATCCATGTGAAATAATTTTGCTTGCCATTGCCATTTAAGTCATTCATATATAAGTTGATCCATCTATAAACCAAGATATGACTAATTTTTTTCTCTTACTGTATTATAAATGATTTCCCCTGCAGTAGGTATGTGTTATAGAAGGGCATTGGCTAAATAATGGTAAATGCCATAACTGTGTGTGTGTTACCTTCCATTGCAGCTTGCTTGTGCCCTCTAGTCCAGCTCATGCTCAAGGTTCTTTTACCACTTCCACTTTAGGATGGGATGCTTTTGAGTTCACCTTTCTTTATGACTTGTACAGTCTGAAAAAAGTTAGCTCATGATGGACAGTGCTAGGTACAAAGTCACTAGACATATTGTGATTAGGGCCTCTATCAGGGAGAAATTTCATGCCAAATGTTGTTTTACAAAAGGTGAATGATTCTCTGTTGCAGATTGAATAGATTTTCTCTAGAATCCCATGAGTCTATATTGTTTTCTCTCAAGGAGTTTCCAATATATCCCATATGGTATCTTTTGCCACCACAAGCCAGTCTAATACCATTTGGTCTCCTGAGTTGTGTGACCCAAAGAGCAACAGTGCTTGCTCTACAGCCTGAAACTGTTGCAGAGTACTCTGGTGTTCTGGTCCATACTCAAAGGTGGTAGCCATAAGTATAATCTGGTATATGGGACAGAACAGTATCCCCAAGTTTGGAATATACTGCTTCCATAACCCAACAAAACCTATAAAATACAGTGCTCCCTTCTTCATAGTAAGAGTTGCAGAATGCAATAATTTCATTTTTTTAACTTTGGAGATGATGTTTCAGCATGACCCCCAATCATTCTAAAAATGTATGTGATGTAACACGCCTCTGGAAATTCATAAAGTTTACCTCCCAATCTCTGGAGCACATTTGCCTTAACAAGGCTTTTGGTGCACTAGTCAGTTTTTCCTCATTTGCTCTTATTAGTATAATATCACTAATGTAGTTTTATCAATGCAGTACCCTGTGGGATATCTAGATGGCTCTGATCTCCTTAGACTACATTATAAGAAATGGCAGGTAAGTTAACATAATCTAGGGCAAAATTGTAAATGCATATTTTGTATTTTCTGTGTGAATGTGAACTGTTTCTGATCATCCTGATCCTCTTTTTTGATATAATTTTAAAGTACATTTTTTCCAAGTCATAGACCACACACCTTGCTCCTGAGGCTATGTTAATCTATTCTGGTAAAGATAACATATCTGGAAGAAGGAATGCAACTGGCACTATTCTTGTTTGAATTTATAGTAGCCTGTGTGGTGTCTGTAGGGGCCAAATTAGTGAATTAAGTGGAATTGTAATGGGGAACTCCATTCATATAGCTTGACCTTTGTGGGCAGCACTAGTTTCTTTCTCTAAGATGAAACATAATTTTCAGTTACTACTTTGAGAAAAGAAGGGCCAATTCCAAAGGCTTTTATCTGGCTTTCTATAGTATTGTAGCTTTTATTTTATCCCAAGAGATGAGGGCCCCATGAGTGGGATACACCAACTATTAAATATGCCAAACTCAATTATACATACAGGGAGTAAAGTAAATAATCACTGGGTAGGTCCACTGGTGCAGGGACTCCTGTCCTAGGAGAGCCCCAAATCTGCGAAGGCTTGCCCATAATGTTCACCGATCCCAAAGAATGCACCCAGAGATCCAGGAAAGGACATGAGTTTATTACTTGCACAAGCAGGACAGGATGCTTCACTGAGGACCAGACAGAGAATGGCCCGTACTATCATAGAGCACAGACTTAGGTTATATACGTTAAGAACAAAACATTCATAAATCAATTAAAGATCAATATAGATTCCTTATCACCAAGACAAGGATTTGGTTTATATGCACATTGTTTAAAGGTTACAATAAAACATTAGCTTATTGATCCACAGAATCAGCAAAGTATGTTTAGAGTTTAGTGGCCCAAATCTTGTGATGTTAATGTGAGTGGGATGAACATACCAACAGAGTGCACCCAGACATGGACCAATTCCATGAGGTGAAGGAAATGGACCTAAGATGTTTACAAGCACCAGCTGTGGCTGTATCTCAAGGTAGACAGGACAATGAGGGGGGGAATGTATGGTGCCTACTCACACCTCTGTAGGTTGGATCTTGGTTAGGACTCCATTTATTATATAGCCCATTTTTCTTGCATTCTCACTGGACAGCTATGAGAGCCCTTTGTCTCCAGGAATCAATGTCAACTTGACTCCCATGTCAATTAGTCTTCCACATGCCTAAGAAATCTCTTTCCCACAGCCAACGGATACCAAAGTACATGACTTGATCTTTTTGGGGAATATTTGAGAAAATTGTGGCCATATTTATTTGCCATGATTCTTACATGTTCTTCCTACTGGGGAAAATGATCTCCTCTCCTAAAAATGGGTTTTTATCAGAAAACGGAATAACATTTGTGAATCGATAAGGAATGATGACTTTGTTATTGAAACAGGAGTCCTGATCACCTTGGTATATCTTCTGATGGACTAACCCTTGTTGATTGTGCATCTATATTATCCCTCAGAATACTATTTTATTACCTACGACCATGAATTTTTTTTCAGGTTTTTGCCACAGGATACATGTGCTCAGTGCAGTAACACAGATAGAGACACAGTGAGAAGGAAAGTCAGAAATCACCCTGCAGAGGTGGATGGCCATGCTGCGATCTCCTCCACTCTCCTTCTGAGATGTTGAGCATGCACTCACACACGTGCAGTGTGGGTTTCAAGCTGCCAGGTCCAGGACTCAAACCATGGTCAGCCATGTGAGAGTCCAGCACCTTAACCACCAAGCCACCTACTGCCCCCCCAACCATAATTTGGGGTTAAATCCCCTTGGATGCCATGTAAACACTGGCCCTCTATTTGGTTTTGGGCAGTTTAATGTCACCACTTGACGTCCATTGTTTTGAGGGGTGTTTTGTTCATTTTCATTTCTGTTAGTGAGCCTAGTTTTCTAATGGACCTCCTATGATAAGCATTGGCCTATAGAGGAAAGCTATGACTAAAATGGTGCCTTTCTTACAAGAGGATTTTTTTTTTTGTAGGAAAAATGATGTTTTAATAGAAGAGTAAAGATTTGTAATGAAAAGGAAATATACTTCCATGCCCGAAAGGCATGTGGGTGGGCAGCTGCCAGAAAAGGACAACTGTCTTGGGCATGAGCTTAGGTGTTATTTTATCCTGGGGGATGGCAATGAATATTCAGCAGGGGAAGGTCTGTCATAGTATCTGTCTTCTTTGTTTGGTTTCCCTGGCTTTTTCTGCACTGGTAGATCTCTCTCAGGTGAGGAATTTAATTATCACATCACACATTCCCAGGGTAGTCTTTGAAGGAATTTGCATCCCTATCTGGATGCCCGATGTTCACTTCGTGTCCCATCCCAGTGATGAATTTCTGTGTGTATATCTAGGACAGCATAAGGAGTATAACAACTTTCCTGACACCAAGAGCCAGGTGAGAAGGGTGGGAAGAACGAATTTTCAAAGAACGTTTGATTGTATTTCTTGATAGGCTATGATTGATCCAGTAAGCTATGAAATAGCTCTGGTTGTAAGCATCTTACAGTATGAGCACGTGTGAAAGCTATTTTGTGATCTCTAGTGAGAGCAATCAATGATCCTTCTCAAAAACTTGATCAGAGTGACTCTATTTTATTAGCTGGCTATATCTTAATATATGTGTGTTTTCATTTCCTATCATAGTGACTCTTCCTTGGAGGTCCCTGCCCTGTTTACCTACTCACTGGGTCTAATTCTTATCTCAATCTCTCTGGAAATGTACCCCTAATCATTAGGAAAAGGAGTTATGTCTATTCTGGCTGCTTTCTGCTGAGATGGCATGATGATGATGAGAGAATAGCAGCCAGAGAGTTTTCAACAGAAGTCTATCTAAGGACTATGGTGATTTGTGAGATGGTAGTAGTAGGGGGTCTGACTAAACCAGCACTTGTCCAGAAGCTGCATCTAGGTGAGAAGAAAAAAATCTAGTGAATGAATTTAAAAGAGAAGGGTCAAAAGTACAAATCAGAATTTCATATCATAGTCAAGGAAATCATGCAACAAAGGATGAGTTTTGTGAAGTGGCAGTTGGAGGATCTCCTCTTGGCTCTAACAGTTAGGCTAATCTGAGGAGAAATGGGTCCAGACTAGGAGACCAAGACAGAATAGGTGGCTCCTGTATCCAAAAGGAATTCAATTGATTTATCTGCCAGTCCAAAATAACCCTGGGCTCCAGTCCTGTGATGACAACTTTTTGTATTGGGGCTGATTGAAGTGGGCCTCTTCAGTTCCATTTGTACATGTGCATTTCTGATGGTCCTGGAAAATTTTGTATCCTCCAGGTCTTTCTATGGACCATTATCATCTGGTACGTTTTCCAGCTTTATAAAGTATGTCTGTTCTAACACTCACCTTCTTGAACAGGGCCTGCATTAGTATGAAAAGAGGGAGATGACTGGGGCACAAAATTTCAGGAGGCATTTATTCTTACTGTTGTGCAGCACTGACCCTGCCCTTGATCAATCCTGAAAGTAAGTGCCTCTTTAGGAATCAACCAGTTTTAAGAAAGCATTCCCTTTTCAGAGTTTCATATATGTCTCCATAGGTTGTATGCCCCAGGAACTTCTCTCGTTTCACCCTAGTCCCAACCCTGTCTCTGAGTCTTTTAACACCTTCTTTTACTATCTGCCTTAGAATTCCAGCAGTTGCTTTTATCATGTTTCTAGAAGCCATTCTCTTAGCAAGTTCACACCATTTCCTATGATCTTTCCAGAGTGTTAAGTCCTGTATGTTAGGAAAATACTCTGACATTATTTTCCCTGTCCTACCCAATCTTCTGGTCCCATTAACCAAAAACACTCAGAATCTGGTCCGATATGTACTTCTCTGGCTCATGCTGGTGGTGTCTGGTTAGGGTCTGCTTCATGTGGTAAATGAGGCAAAGAGTCTCCTTTGGGCCTCTTTTATAAGGGCATTAATCCCTTTTGCAAAGGCTCTGCCCTCATGGGGTATATTCAGATTATTTTATTATCAAGGGTCAGCATGGACCCAATTACAAATTATGCTGTGGGTTAACCCTTATAATTGGCCTAGTGACCAGGAAGAAAAATGTAAAAAGATTCTGAGGGAAGGGGTACGATGTAGTCATGTGGGAGAACACTGTCTTTGATCAACGGGGTTATACTAGCTCTTAATAGGTGGAGTAAGCCACATTTGTAGGCTCAGAGAATTTACAGGAGTGTTACTGCTCAAAATTTGGGAAGGGGCTTCCTCCCAGATGTCTCCATTCAAATATAAAAAGTTCTTTTTTTTCTCCACTAGAGTCCTGCACTTAGCCTAACACACCAAACTTGTGGAGTCTTTTAGTATTCTCTGGAGCTTGGCTACCTTAAAGACTCATTCTTAGACTTGGACCTCAGCTTTTTCTGCATTTCTACTCAGGAAATGAGACCCTCCTTGGAAGCCGTTAAAGGAGGCCTTCTAGATTTCACATATCGTCTATTAGGTGCAGCTTTTCATTTTACTTTTCTAAGTCATATATTAGTTCGTTATGCTGCCATGACAAAACATCATAGACTAGGCAGCATATAAACAATAATTTTTTCTCAGAGTTCTGGAGGTTGAGAAGTACAAAATTAAGGTGCCACTAGTGTCTGATGGGGATTTTCTTCACATGGTAAAGGGGCAAACAAGCTGTCTCAGGCTTCTCTTATAAGAGTAGCAATTCCATCCATTAGAGCTCTATTTTCATGATCTAATTAATACCCATTGGCCCCACTTCTTTTTATTTTTTCTCAGTTTTGCTATAGGGCATATGTGCTCACCATAGAGAGACAGACAGAGAGGAAGAGAAAGAGAGAGAGAGAGAAAGTGTGAAATTACTCTCAGGGGCGTGGGGGAGGGCGTGGCCGCACTGTAATCCCTTCTCCTCTAGTTTTCTGAAGATTTGAGGCATGCATGCACACATGACCTGCATGTTTTTCAAGCTGCTAAATCCAGGACTCAAATAACACAGTCAGGCATGCGAGATCCAGTGCTCCAACCTTCATGCCACCTGCTGATCCAAGTCCCATTTCTTAATACTATCCTTTTAGGAGTTAGGATTTTAACATGTGAACATTCAGACTAGCACCTTCCACCTTGGCCCTCCAAAATTTATATCCTTCTCATGTGAAAAATATATTTATATCTCATTCCAGTAAGCTCAAACTTAACTCCTTCCAACGTTGAAATTTTAAGCCTAAGTTCAAAGTCTCATCTAGCTGTAATTTAATTCAGATATGAATGAGACCAAAGGTATAATTCATCTTGACGTAAATTTCTCTTCTACTATGAATCTGTGAAATCAAGCATGTTATGTGCTTCTAAAATACAATGTTGGGAGAGGCATAAGGTAGATATTCTCATTCCTATATAAAGAAACAGAAAAGATGGAAGGTGTGACAGCTTTCAAGAAAGTTCAAAATCCAACAGAACAAACCAACATAAAATCTTAAACCTTCAGAGCAATCTTCTACTTGAATTTTTGCCCTTGAGGCACAAAAAGAAAGAGGTTTCATATCTGTAGTTTTTCTGGTGGGGGTTGGTCCCTCAAGACTCAGGACGCCTTTCTCCTCATGGTTTTGCCCTATTTTTCAGCTTCATGGGTAGGAGCCACATGTTTGCATAGGCTGGAATTATATCTGGTTGCTCCACCAGCTTGGGATTTCAGGGCCTCCTTTGATCCCACAGCTCCACTAGACATTGGCTTAGTGGGAGCTTTCTGTAGTGATTTCACTATCTGAATTCACCTCTGATGAGAGTTTCAATAACTGGACTGCCACCTTGTTCTAAGGATCATCTGCATTTCAACTATTACAGGTGGTAGTGTCCTCAGTGCCAGCTGAAAAGAAAGTGATTTAGCTCTGTTGCCACAGCTTACCATCTGCTTGGTTGGAATATTTCTGCCCCCAAATCTCACAGATTGGACTGTATATGTCAATACTGACATGGAGTTCCATCTATAGGGTATTTATTAAGAACCTTAACCTGTGGGGAGAAAGAAAAAAGAAGCAGAATTGGGCAGGAAAAGAAAAATTGCCATGCAGGCTCAACAAAGCCTCAACTAACTCTGAGGGGAGCTCTGAAGATATATTGGCTGTCAAAGTGTTAAAGATTGAGTTAAAATAATCAAGCTTTTATGGTCCCACTGAGATCGGTCACTGAATATGATCCACTACAAGAGAGCCTTACTCTCATCAAAGTAGTCAGATTTTTACATCTGAGTGAAGCATGGAAGCAGCTGATAGCTAGAGACTATTTGCTATTAGCACTCCCAGAAGCTGGCACAAGTTCTTTCTTAAAGTTAGTATCTAGGTGGCATATTTCTGTCCATTACATAGCCAATGGCTGATTGCTGGCTTATTAGATCATTCATATGAAAATTCTACCCCAAAGGCACACTGCGCGAGATTGTGTTTGAATATCTGGACTAGATCTTATCTTTGCAGGAGTTAGAGCATAAAACATTCCAATAGTCAGTAAAGAGCAATAGTAATAAAGTCAGAAGAACCGACTATTAAAATAAGCATTGAGTTAGAAAAGAGTCAGACTGTGGGCATCTATAGAAGCATTACCAGCAGAGAAAAGAGTAAATGAATTACCTAAATGGCAGACTGTTGGCATCATAAGCAATGGATGCATGTTTTTACGAGCACGTTAAGATTATAGTTATTTCATGTACACAGAAATGGTATTCTAGTTTTCAGGGGTCCTGATTGTGCAGTAGTGAAATTGTTTTATGGCTTTTTCCTGTTCCTTTAAGTCCTCACATAAATCACTTTCATAGAGATAGCAAGCACTTTTATTTGTTTTCTTAAATTATAATTTCTAATTTACATATAATACTTTACTTATTTATGGGGCACATATAGTTTTTTAAAACATGTATCCATTGTAATAGAAAACATCAGAGGATAAGGATTCTCCATTGGCACAACCTTTATTTTAAATTAGCTATTTTGAAATACATCTTTGGAATGTCCGTGTGAATGATTACAGGAATTTTTTCATAATGTGATGAATATGATGAAATATATTAATAGAGCTCATAATATTGTGGTTTTTATTGTTCCTAGAATCTTTAAAAATTAATTCTCATTTATCATGGTCAGTTTCTCTTCATTCATCAATAAATATTAGTCTTTTCTCAGATTTATAAAAAAACATGTATCCATTGTATATCGATCATATCAGCAAGAAATATATTCACCGTCTCAATCATTTATCATTACTTTCTGTTGTATATATTCACATTCACTCTTCTATTTTGGAATATATGTTGAATTGTCACCAACTACTGATACTCTACTGTGCTATAGTACTCTAGAACTCATCCTACTTATTACTTACACTTTTATATTTCATCCAAGCTGTCCTTATTCTCTCTCTGCCTTCTCTTCTCAGTCTCTGTTTTTCATAATTACATTCTCCACTTCCATGCAATTAATCTTTTAGCTTTCACTGATGAGTGAGAACATAAGGTATTTGTCTTTCATTGCCTGCTTTATTTAATTTAACATTAATTTCTCTAAATTTGTCCATGTAGCCTCAACTGACTGTATTTCTTCCTTTTTAATGTTCAAATAATAAATTGAAATAGCACAACTAATTCTACATTGTTTTCTGGTAGAGGCAACTACTAGTATGGCATTTAGGCAGAAGTGTGGCAATGATTTAAGTTAAACTAATGTATCAATATTGAGGAAGAGGAAACCATCATCAACTTCATTCTGGGTATGTGTCGTGAGGAGGCACTAGCAACTCAGGAGATAAAAATTATGGCCAAGAGACCAACAAGTGGCATAATGGTTATGTTACTGGACTCCCACGTAGTCGACTGTGACTGGAGTCCCGGACTTGGTGGCTTAAAACTCACGCTGGGCACATGTGTGTGTATGTACAAAGCCCTGAGAGGAGAATAGAGAAGGGACTGTAGTGTGGTCATCTCCCTGGGGAGTGATTTCTCACTTTCTGCCTCTCTGTCTCTCCAGTAAACACACACGCCCTATAGCAAAATTCTAAAAAAAAAATAATTGTGGCCAAGTATTAAGTCAGCACTCACATGTCATACAGAACTTTTCTAAAGTCAGATCAAGAGATAGAAGTGATTTCCTTATAGAGGCTTGAATAAGAGAGGACAGGAAAGTGCTATTCCTCTGAGGTTATTTGAGACAGATATTTAGTGTCATTCATCAGCTGCAAAAGGAATCTGTAAAGGAGATCACAGAAATCAATATAAGATTTGGAGCAGAATTAAATAAAAGAGAGGTTAAATAAAGGGCAAGGGGAGAGAAAAGGGAAATGAAAAGAGTCAACATTGGCATTTCTGTTTTATTTTTTGCACAAATTTAAAGAGGATAAGAATATTGAAGGAGCTGCACTAAGGTAGGGTTAGGCATGGTATTGTGAAGATTCTGCAGTAATGTTCTATTATACACATGATTGAAACTAGGTACACAGTGAGCAAATATGTATTGGGAATCTGATTAATTTCTAAATTAATTGTGTTGTGTTAATTGCACGTGGCCTGAATTATGCTAATTATCACTATAATTGGTTTAATCTAAGAGTTTTATTTGTAGTTATTCCAATTCCTCTGAGTAAGACACTAATATGATTGTCAGATCAGTAGAGAAATGAGACTGACACTTGAAAAGACATCAACAAGAAAAAAACCAGGAATATTAAAAAGTTTTTGCTGGTGGTTTTACTGAGTAGGCCAGGAATATGTTCTTCTCAGGAATGAAGTCATCCATAAATCCATAAATAGAAAGAAATTTTGTATTGAATTTTATAGGTACCTACAAGGAAATGTTCCACAAACAAGATTATGTTAAATTGTCAGCTCTTTCTCACTTATGGACTACTGTATTAATGAGGGTTCTTCAATAGAAACAATAAGAAATATATATAAATATATAAAAGGATACTTATTGGAAGAATTGATTCATGTAATTATACAAGTCAAGAAGTCTCTCTTTGCCATCTAGTCCAAGTGCAAAAGCCTGAGAATCAAGGAACTTGATGATGTAACTCTCAGTCCAAATGTTGCAAGATTTCTGAGTTGATGAGTCCATGTATCATGATCAAGAAGAGTTAGAAACATGGACAAAAGGAGGGGGCAGCAAAGTGAAATTTATTGACAAATTTCTCTCAATGGGAAGGGCCCCTAAAGTGGGTTGCCAAAGTGGGGCTTGAGTTTTGGGTTTATATCCAAGCTAAGAGGAACTTGTGTATGCATTTTCCTCTTGGGGTTACATGTTAGTCAAGTTATTTCTTCAGAAAACTAATGTTAAGTGATCGTTCAAATCTTTGTCTTAGAGATTTAGGTTTCAGAGACCATTATCTAGTGGCCAATAATTGTTTGAGTCTCTGTCTGGGAGCTTTAAGCCCTGAAGACCATTATCTAGGTTCCAGAATATAGTGGGGACATAGAAAAACCCATAATTTCTGTGATTGTTTTAAGCCATACTGCCCACTATTTTAAGCTGAGCTGCAAGCAGTGCACACTCTCTACTGAATGATTTCTAAGGAAAGCTAGTGTGCAATCTTCAGTGAGTGATTTCTAAGGATGGTGGTGCCTCCATCTTGTTGGCCTACACCATAACTATGTATGAGTGATCTTTCTCCTATCTCACAAAGTCAAAGGCTTAAGGACCACAGGGTCACAATGCTGATGTAAGTCCCAGAGTTTGAAGGCTTCAAAACCAATAGCTTTAATGTCTAAGGAGAGGAGAAGATAGATGTCCCAGCTCAAAGAGAGTTAGAATGAATTTGCCCTTCTTCTAACTTTTTCTTCTATTCATGACCTCAGTGGATTGGATCATACCCTTTCACAGCATTGAGGGATGATCTTATTTATTGATATTACTGATTCAAATGCCAATCTCTTTCAGAAATACTCTCACAGGCACACTCAGAAAAACAATGTTTTATCTAGGTATCTATTAACACAATCATGTTGATACATATAATTAGCCCTCACAGGGATGGAGGTAGGTTTGCTTGATATGGAAACTATTAGGTTGGTGCAAAGGCAATTGTGATTTCAGACTGGGAATTTCAAATCACTATAACTAGGCTCAAACACATCTTTATAAATCAAAACAGGTGCCACTGCAATCAAAAGAATTTTGTCAATAAGAAATAAGTTTGTTTATTCCTGTAGCATAAAAATCTATGCTTTGGGGTTCAACAAAGTTTTGGAAAGCATCTTTTGCATCTTACTAGTTATGGAAGTGTTTTCTCTGCAAAAAGTGTCAAGATGCTTGAAGAAGTGGTGGTTGGTTGGCAAGAGGTCAGGAGAATATGGTGGATGAAGCAAAACTTCATAGTCCAATTTGTTCAACTTTTGAAGCATTGGTTGTATGATGTGCAGTCAGGTGTTGTCATGGAGAACTGAGCATTTTGTGTTGACCAGTGCTGCCTGCAGGTGTTGCAGTTTTCAGTGCTTCTCATCGATTTGCTGAGCATACTTCTCAGATATAATGGTTTCTCTGGGATTCAGAGAGCTGTAGTGGATCAGACCCCACCAAACAGTGATCATGGCCTGTTTTGTTGTTGTTGTTAGTGGTGGTGGTGCAAGTTTTGCTTTGGGAAGTGCTTTGGAGCTTCTTTTTGAGCGGGTCATCTCCAGTTGTCATATAAAATTCACTCTTTATCACACGCCATAATCCCATCTAGAAATGGCTCATTGTTTTTGCATAGAATAAGAAAATGACACTTCAAAAAGATGGTAGTATTTTATTTTAGGTAAACTCATGAGGCACCAACTTGTTGAGCTTTTTCAACTTCCCAGTTTACTTCAAATGCCAAGTGACTGCAGAAAGATCAACAATGAGTTCTCTGGCAATTTCTCATGTAGTTGTAAGAGGATCCGCTTCCATGATAGCGCTCAGTTGGTTGTTTTCAACTTCTGCTGGCTGGCCACTAAGCTCCTCATCCTCAAGGTTCTGATCTCCTTTGCAAAACTTCTTAAACCACCACTGCACTGCATATTCATGGCAGTTCCTGGGCCAATGAGTGGATGTTGAGGGTTGTCTCTGCTGTTTTACAACACACTTTGAACTTGAATAAGAAAATTGTTCAAATTCATTTTTTTGTCTAACATCATTTTCATAGTCTAAAGTGCATATGAAATAAACAACAAGTAATGTCATTAGCAAAAAAGGCAAGAAATGCACATTAAAATGATGAATAACATAACCACATTTATCTAAGTATATATCCAATATCAAACAACAAATTTCAACAATGCAAAACAGCAATTAACTTTGCATCAACTAATGGTACATATGTATTCTGATATGGCTTTAGAAGTCATTTAGAATGTACTGTGTCATATTAAACAATTTTAATTTGAAAGTCAGTTTCTGTAAGACTATATATAGTAAAATCTGTGATAAGAAATGAGACACTTAAGCCATTTGCATAAGATCAGGTCATATAATAAAAATGATGTTATTGGCCAGTCAGAGGCAGGCCATTTGGCCAGCTGGATCCCACATGAGTGACTGCATGGCTGCAGTCTCAGACTTAGCAGCTTGAAAAACACACCAGAGGGCTGGCAAGTGGCATGATGATTAAAGGCACTGGACTCCCACATGGCTGACTGCAGTTCGAGTCCTGGATCTGGCAGCTTGCTTTCTAACTTTCTCTCTGTCTCCCCCTCCTCTCTCTCTCTCTCTGTTACTCTGTCCCTCTCTGGTCAAATTAAAATAAATAAATACATAAAGTTAAATGAAATAATTTATAAAAAAAAAAGAGAGAAACATGCTAGGACCATGTGCATGTGTGTCCAAAATCCGAAGGGGAAAACGGTGGAGAAGAAATTGTGGCATGACCAGCCAGCGGGGAGCATGCTTTCTCAATTTCCCTCTCTCTGTGTGTCTCTCTCCAGCAAGCACATATGCCCTATGGAAAACTGAAACAAACAGCAAACATGATGTTTTCACAACTGAACCAATGGTAATAACCCAAGAAGAAAGAGAACCTGACATAATTAAGCCAGTAACATTATCCCAAAGAGATAGAAGAAAAATTCTTGACACTGTAAAAAAAAATACAGAAAGCAGAATAAGAGAAATTCAGCAAGACATGATGTAGGTAATTATAAATGGGAAATAAGAAAATTTAAATCAATAAAGTATAAATTATGATAGAAAAAATATAAGAAAAACAAGTGAGTATAGGTAATAAAGAACAAAGAAAAGAAATAAAATAGCTCCTGCTGGAGAAAAGGAATGTCCTGGTATTATCTTAAGAAAATATTTGTTTAAAGTCCAAGCACAGAGACAAGTTGCCAAGAATATCTAAGGCAATTAAAGAAGTAAAAACAAATATCATAAGCTTCATCTTGCTAACTTCCCAAAAGGTCACCCAATAACAAAATTTCAGATGAAGAAGCATGGCATAGAACCTTGTACAAATAGATAAAACAGAAAGACAAGAGTCATAAGAAAACTTTAATGAATGTTCTGAGAGCTTTGTTTGCATGACATGTTTAAAGAATATTTATGCAGTCATTAAAAGTGATTTTATAGTATATGCAAAACACATTTTTTACACACCAAAAAAGTACAAAACCATGTATTCAATGGGATCTCATTCTTGTAAAAGATATAAAGTCAATTCTCATTATTCATGGTAATTATAAAGTTCTATAAAGTTGTGATGAACACCTAATAATTGAATGCTGAATCATTACTCTTAAGGGAATTACAGGATTAGGTTCCTGTGAGCATCTGGTTATAACATATCTGATAATCAATCAATACATAACATTGTTTTATGTGTGTTTCTAATTAGTGTGTAGTACATACTGTTGATTCCTTGATATTAAACCCATGAGCAGTAGTATAGTAACATGACTGAATATAGACCTTCTAAGATAAGTATTTTCTCTATAAGGCACATTAGGGCCTTCATGCTCACTACATATAACCAACATCATGTTTTGAGATAATTTTAAACCTAATTCTAACCTATTAAAATAAAAATAGTGAACACAAAGAAACAAAATCAGAAAAAGTTGGCACTAAATATACCATGAAAAGACATTTGTTTACAGGGGGAAGAGCTGAAATGAAAGGCAGTGTCTTCTTTTCAACCTCAGTTGATGATGTGTTGGGAAGGCATCTGAGTTGGGCAGGTAACTCAAACTTTTTACTTCTCTGTGCATGTCTGCGAATGACTACTAAAGTGCTGTAAATAATGGTTTGAGAATTACAAATAAGTTTTAATGAGGAGGTAAATTTTCAAATATGGGATCTGCAGATAAGACTATATCTCTTTATTTCTATATCTATATCTCTATATTACTATCCTTATATCTATAAATAAATGAAGAGTGAGAGATACAGAGAAAGAGACAGTGATAGGAAGAATATATCTTTAAATACTAACTTTTTTCTCTTTTTTTTTGCTGGGCAATAAGATTATAGGTAGTTTTTTTTGTTTTTTTTTTCTCTCTACATCTTCCTACTATTCTACAGTAAGTACATATTGCTTTTATAACAAGAATACAAAATAAGTTATAGTCTTTTGTAAATGAAAACATTATTAATTTTATAAATAATACATAAAATATTAAAAGAAAGAAATGAAGCTATAATAAAATGCACATGGGTGGAAGAAAGCTTAATTGAAACTGGAAACATACAGTGCATGTAAGATTAAATATAGATAGACATCGCCACAGTTTATGAGACTCTGGAGAGGGAACGAAACAAAAAGAAGAAATAAAGAGAATGAAAGTTTGGATTCACTATATTTGTGGAAAAACGTAGTTGTTAGTAAATGTTTGAGAATTACATATGGACCCTGGATATCATTTGAAGAACTGAAAGTATCAAAAGTAAATTTATTTCTAAGATTTAAAAAATGTTTACTAATGTTACCTGGGAAAGTTAATACAACCATTTATGCTGGGAAATTTTATGAACTAATGTGTGTGTGTGTGTGTGTGTGTGTGTGTGTGTTTGTATATGTTATTCTTTGCTTTGGAATTACTAACATATTCTATAATAATATAAAGTAAGCTTAGTCTAGAGAAATAGTTGAAGTAATAAAATTTGATTTTACTCAAGGACTGTTTAATATTTCATTAGCAATAGTAATCAAGACCACATGGTACTAGTGGAGATAAAGATGCATAGATCAATGGCACAGAATAGTTCCAACCAAATGTGCTGTTGAAGTTTTCAGTTCAATTATTATTAGTATTATTAAAAAAAAAAAAAAACAAGAAAACAAAAAACAGGGTCTTGGCATGTTGTAATCCTTCTGCCTCAGCCTCTCAGCTATAGGCATACAACAACATGCCTGACACTTTTTAGACAAGGTCTCACTATGTTGCTCAGGTCAACTTGAGCTTGATATATCCTTGCCTTAGTCTCCTAATACTGTGGGATTACAAGTACATACCATTGTACCCAGTCCTCAGATTGAACTGGGAATCAAATCCACTCTTCCTACATGGCTTCAACCTGCGGAATACAGCATCCTAGAAGCACATGCCACTCTAGTTGGGCCATCAATTAATTTTTGACACAGGTATGGACACAATTCAATGGGCAAGAGTGAGCCTTTTAACAGATGATTCTAGACCTCCATTAATAAAAAAAAAATAATAAACATAAAAAGAAAGAAAGAAAAAAAAAGGAAAAGTTAAACTGAGGTACATTATACTAAATAAACTTAAAATTGTCACTGAATTAAATGCAAAAAAACCCACAAAATTCAAAATAGCATATGAGAAGATATTTAAGACCTAAGATTGTACTTTAAAATTTTGTAAGATATTGACATGAGAGGCAGGCTGGGTGAAGGGTGCATGGGGCCTCATGGTACAGTCTTTTGCAACTGACAGTGAATCTATACATGAAAAAAAATAACTGAACATGCAGATATGTACTCTATTTCAAAATTAAAAGTTTATAAAAATTTTCTATCCAAGGCTATTTGCCTGGTTAAATTTATTTTGTTTATTTATTTATTTATTTAAATTTATTTATTTACATTCATTCACTATACATCATCACTGCAAACAAAATGAGATTTCCCATCCAGAATACACTGTATATTGGCTCAGTCAAGCACATCAACATATGTGTCATCGTCAACAATTTTCCATTTCCTGTTACCTGGTTAAATTTAAGTCACAAAGGAGTAAATACATTTCTGTGCAAATGAGAGATACTTTGAAAGTAGGAGAGAGAAGAAGATAAGAAGGCTGATTGTTGCTCCACTTATGTAGGGTTCTTGACAATCTTACAATCAGGATAGAAGACAGAGGTTTGTATATTTGTAGTAAAGAAGAGAGAAAAGGAAGGAGATAGGAACAGAAGAAGAGAGGAAAAAATAAATAAGGCACAAATAAGAAGAGAATAAGTCATTTTACTTCATTTTATTTTAATTGCTAGATGGTGAGTGCATTCACCAGGGAGAGAGAGAGAGCACCTACCAGTGGAATGTGCTCACACTGCAATCCCTTTCTTCTATTTTTCCTTCCCGTCAAGATTATGGACATGCATGCACATGCACCCTGTGTATTTTACAAGCTACCAAGGCTGAGATTCAAATTGTGGTTGACCATGAAGGATCTAGCCCCAGCGCACAGCATTTAACCACTATGCCAGGCTTCACTTCCTATTCAACCTATATTTAAATGCTATGACTAAATTTAAACATTGTGTTATAGGATTTATCATTATGATTTCACTAGAGAGAGAGAGAGAGAGAGAATCTAAGTTCTAATATAATTGACCTGGTTATAAATCTTACTTCAATGAAACTATAATTTGAATAGACTATTTAGTCTTTATAAAAAAATCTAAAGTTAAAGATTTATTTATTAAAGTTTCTGGGTTTTTTCTTTTCTTTTTTTTTTTTTTTTTTTTCTTTTTGACATAGAGTGCATGCACTCACTGGAGAGAGAACCAGAAAGAAGGAAAGTAAAAATTTACTTCCTGTAATCCCTGCTTCTTCATTCTCCTCTTGGGATTTTGAGCATGCATGAATATGTGCTTAGTGTGATTTTCAAGCTGCCAGGTCCAGAACTTTGAACTGTGGTCGACCATGTGAGAGTCCAGTGACTTAACATCACACCACGTGCTAGCCCCTATTAAAGTTATTGTTTTAAATTTTACAATGATTTATCCTTTAATTAATATAAAAAACAACAACATCAAAAACAAAACTAATGGGGTCAGCAGGTGGCATAGTGGTTAAGGCGCTGGACTCCCACATGGCTAACTGTGGTTCAGATTCCAGACCTGGCAGCTTCAAACTCAAACCGGGTGCATGTGTGTGTGTGCATGTGCCCAAAATTCCAAGAGGAGTATGGAGGTGAAGGGATTGCAGTGTGGCCATCCCCCCCCCATAGAAGGGAATTTCTTGCTTTCTGTATCTTTCTGTCTCTGGCAAGCACATATGTTCCATAGCAAAAATCAATCTAAATAAATAAATAAATAATAAATAAATAAATAACTATTGAGTTTACAGACACATTAGTGGTTTTGCTAAATTTCATTTAGCATCTTGATAACAAGGTGAGATTATGCCCAGGCCTTCCAATTAGTGTGTTACATGATAATAGTTCTCATAGCATTTCACTGGTGCTTCTGGATCCTCAGCCAAAAACTAGAGTCAATGTTTTTTCCATTTTTATTTGGCACAGATGAAAGGTGACACATAATCCATATTATTAATGTTAGATTGAATCACTAAAAAATATTACACTTGATTTCTCCTTGAAGAGTACCCAGAAGAGCCATAGTGCTCAGTGACAGATATGATTCATGTACTAGACATTTTAACGTATTACACAGGCTGAATACATAGTATTATCATCCTGCCTTCAGAAAAATAAGAATAACCTCCTTAAAAGTGAAATTTTCCATTAATTAATAATCTTCATCACCAACAGACCCAACAACCTACTTGAATGTGCTTCTCTTTACACTAAGGAAACTGAATGATTTGAAGAGAGTATGTGGAAATCCTATTAAAATAATTACAATATTCACAGAAAAATCTGAAGCGTTAATCTTTATTTTGGGTAGTACCTTGCAATACATCTTTAAGTTGCCTGAATTCAAATCTATGCTTGGCCCTTCATGAACTAAGTGACCGATGGTGAATTATTTAACCTCTTTGACATCTGTTTCTTTATTTGCAAAATGAGAACAGTAAGAGCTGCTATGAACTAACTTTTGTACTCAGAACTCATATATTAAAGCCCTAACCCCAAACATCATGGTATTTGGAGATGAGGCCTTTGTGTGATAGTTGAGTTTAGATAAGGTCCTAAGGATGAGGCCCTCAGGATGAAGCCCTCATGGTGGGATTAGTGCCCTTATAAGAAGAGTAACCAGAGAGCTTGTTCTTTTAGTCTTTTTCCCTTACCAAGTGATGACAAAGCAATAAGGCAGCCATTTGCATATCAGAGAGAGAGAGCCCTCATGAGAAACCATCCATTCTGGCACCCTGATCTCAGACTTCTAGCCTCCAGAACTTGAAAAAAATGAATGCCTATTTTTTTTTCTTTTTCCTTATCTTCAAATTATTTTTCTCAACAAATATATATATCTTTATTTTTCAGTAAATTTCCAATTAATACTAATATAATTTTATTTTAATATATAATTTCTTATCTATACTTCATTATACATCAAACATGCATGCTGTGTGTGATATTCAAATAAAGAATGTACACATATACATTATTTTCTCTTTTATGTTTCAAAGAGTTTTTTTGCTATAGGGCATGTGCACTCACTGGAGAGACAGAAAGTAAGAAATCACCCCCCTCCCATGGGGGTGAGCCATGCCACAATCCCTTCTCCTTAATTCTCCACTTAGGATTTTGGGCACACATGAACATGCACCCAGTGTGAGTTTTTAGCTACTTTGTCTGGGACTCGAACCTCAGTAGACTACATGGGAGTCCAGCAATGTAACAATTACATCTGCTGGTCCTACATATACATTTTCAACAAAGAACTTACATTCTTGTGTCTGTTAGAAGTTTTTTTTTTTTTCCCCTAAACTCTTTCACCTACACTCGTTTATCCACCCCTCCACACACACACTGTCTGGTATCTACACTTGCTCTTTCTATTTTCATATCCACAGATTTTTCCATTTCTGCCATACAGTGCAAATATTAAGTATATATTGAGCAAGGACATACAGTGCTTGCCTTTCATAGTCTGGCTTATTTCACTTAACATTAATTCATCCATTTTGTATCAAATGACAGGCTTGCTGATCTTTATGGCTAAGTAGTATTTCATAGTTTATATGTACCATATTTCTTAAAAATCCAGTAATCATTTGTTGAACACACAGGTTGATTACATGTCTTAACTATTGTGGATTACACTGTAGTAAACATTAATGTGTAAGTGTCTTTCCAAGTGAGTGATTTCTTATCCTTTGGGTAAGTAACCAGGAAAGGGATTACTAGGTTATATGGTGGTTCAATTTTTAAATTTTTGAGAAAACTCCATATTGCTTTCCACAGTGGTTACACTAATTTACATTCACAGAACAATACAGGTGGGTACCCTTTCATCACAACCTTACTATTTGTTTTCCTTTGTTCTTTTCATCATAGTCATACTCTCTGGGTTTGCGGGATACCTCATTGTGGTGTTGCTTTTCACTTCCCTTATGATAAAAGATATTGAACTTTTTTTCATGAACTTTTTAACTATTTGTATGTCTTTGAGAGTTATTCAGCTCATTTTTCCTTTTTAAATTGGATTATTAGTCTTTCCATGTGTGAGCTGCTTAAGTTCCCTATATATTCTTGCTATGACTTTCTTATCTGAAGCATGTTAGCAAATATTTTCTCCCACTGTGTAGGTTGTCTCTTCATTCTATTGAATTCTTTGCTGTACAGAAGCTTTATAGCTTGATGTAATCCCACTTGTCTATTTTGGGAATTTTTGTACTTTAGAGGGCTTTCTAAGTGCTCTGTATAAACTATAATGTCTTACAGTGTTGATCTTGTGTTTTCCAGAAGTAGCTTTACAGTTTGAGTCTTTATATCTAGATGTTTGATTCATTTTGAGTTGACTTTTGTTAATAATGACAGAGATCTAGTTTCGTTTTTATACAAATGGATATCTAGATTTTCCAGCACCATTTTCTGAAGAGATTTTCTTTTTCTCCCCTGGATTGTCTCTTGCCCTTTGTCAAAAATCAGTTGGCAATATGTTTGGGAGCTTATTTCTAGATTGTCTATTCTGCTCTTTTGGTCTATGTTTCTGTTTTTGTGCCACTACCATATTGCTTTGATTATCACAACTTTGTAAAGTATTTTGAGGTCAAGAAATGAGATCTTTCCAATTTTATTCCTTTTGTACAATATTGTCTTGGTAGTATGGGGCTTTTTAGGATTCTAGACAATATTTATTATTTTTTATATTTCTGTGAGAAATGTCACTTCCAATTTGACAGAAAATGTATAAAATTTGTAAATAAAGAGAATACACACTTTAATTATATTGGTTCTTCCAATTCAAGATCAAAAAATGTATTTTATTTTTCAATTTTTATTTTTGATTTTTTTCCTCAATTTTTTAGTTTTCCTTATAGAGTTCTTTCACCTCTTTGGTAAGATTTATTCCTTGGTATTTTACATTTGTGTGTGTGGCTATTATAAATGGGATTGATTTCTTTGGCTCTAGCTCAGTCTGTTTATTGTTAATGTATAAAAAATTACATATTTTTGTAAAATAATTTGATATCTTACAAATTTATTGAATTCATTTATTACTTCTAGGAATCTTTTTGTAGATTATTTTGGATTTTATATATAATCACATCATCAGCAAATAGGAACAATTTCACTTATTCTTTTTCAACTGAAATTTTTTTTTTATTTCACTTTGGTCTGTTTATTGTTAATGTATAAAAAATTACATATTTTTGTAAAATAATTTGATATCTTACAAATTTATTGAATTCATTTATTACTTCTAGGAATCTTTTTGTAGATTATTTTGGATTTTATATATAATCACATCATCAGCAAATAGGAACAATTTCACTTATTCTTTTTCAACTGAAATTTTTTTTTTATTTCACTTTTTTATCTGTTCATGTTGGCTAGCACTCTTACCACTATGTTGAACAGGAGTTGAGAAAGTGGACAACCTTGTTTTGTTCCTGTTTTTAATGAGAACGCTTTAAGCTTTTACCATTTAGTATAATGTTAGCTATAGGTTTGTCACACATGACTTTATTGTATTGAGAAACATACTTTCTATAATTATTTTGTTGAGATTCTTAAACATGAAAGAATGTTGTATATTATCAAATGCCTTTTATACATCAATTAATATTATCATATAGTTTTATCTCTCCTACTGTTAATGTGACATATTATATCTATTGTTTCATATATGTCAAACCATCCTCATATCCCTGGGATGAAGCCTACTTGATTATGCTGTATAACCTTTATTGTGTTGTTAGACTTGATTGGCTAGTGTCTTGTTGAGAATTTCTGCATCTATAACTATTAGGGATATTGGTCTGTAACTTTCTATTTTTGTTATATCTTTGTCCACTTTTAGTATTAAGGTGATAGAAGCTTATAGGTTGAGTTTGGGAGTATTTATTCCATTTGGATCTTTAGAAATCATTTCAGGATAATTTGAGTGAATTTTTTAAATTTGTGGAATTTAGAAAGGAAGCCATTGAGATTTGGGCTTTTTATTGTTGGGAAACTATTTACAATTGATTTGATTTCATTGTTCATTATTGGTCTATTCAGACTTACTTGCTGGATAATCTTCAAATAAACAGAAAATATGCTGTAATATTTGACAATGTGATCTCTAACTCAGACTTTGTTTCAGTTCTGCTAAGTGTTTATAAGCTATGGGACCTCAGCAAATAAATTAACCTGTCTTATTTTTCAATTCTCTCATCTTTAAAAAAACCAATGATAAACCTAGTTACAGTGTAGGGTAATTGAGAATAATTTCTGTTTGTTTGTTTATTTATTTACTTATTTAGGAGAGATTTTTGCTATGGGCCATGTGTCCTCCCCAGAAAGACAGAGAGAGACAGAGAGACAGAGAGAGAGAAATCACCCCCCGGGGGGATGGCTATGCTGCAATCCATTCTCCATTCTTCTCTCAGGATCTTGGGAACACACGCACATGTGCCCAGCGTGAGTTTAAGCCACCGGGTCCAGGACCTGAACTGTGGTTGACTACATGGGAATCCAGCAACATAGCCATTATGCCAACTGCTGGTCCTGGGAATTATTTCTTTAAAAAAATATATCTTTAATCAGTGATTAATCAATAGAAAAAATAGAGCACAAATCTGAATCTGCAGGAACTATTTGTGGGTGGAGAGTGTCTTAAGAAGTGTCTCCAAAATGTAGCATCAACCAGATGATTTTATAAGATGTGGAAAATTATCATTACTTATTTGTGCATATGCAAAGAACAATAATTTATTAATCTTCAGTAATATATTCTTATGCAGATTGATATTAATGTCCTCACTGTGTTTTGTCTGTTTCCTTGTTTTTTTTTTTTTTTTTTTTTTTTGCCGTAGGGTTTGTGCACCTCCTGAAGAGAGAGAGAACAACAGAGAGAAGGAAAGTGACAAATATACCCTTAGGGGGATGACCACACTGCAACCCTTTCTCCTCCATTCTCCTCTCAGGACTTTGGGCACAGGCATACATGTTGTTGTGATATTCAAGCCATTGTGTCCAGGACTGGAAATGTGGTTAACCATGTGGAAGTCTATACCACCTGCTGGCCCCATCCTCACTGGTTTTAATGTCATATGGCAGTGTGTGACATATGTTGGTTAAAGCATTCTGAAGGCAAAATTATAAGTTCATGAGACAGTAGGTGGTAAAAGTAATTTGTTCTTTTATAACTTATTTTGACATAGGTCAAGTTAATGTGCCTACTTAAGTGGATTTTCCAGTTATTGGGTAGATTTACATGTTTTAATTAAAATTGACAAGTATATTATAAAGACCCCTGTGATGTAATCATTCGTCAAAGATAATATCAATAAAGTATCAAGAAAACAGCAGTGTACATAGATACTACTATTATGACCTCTAATCAGTCACATTACACATGAAACAATGATTAGTCAAATTTGTCAAATATAATTTTTTAAAAAATTGCCAGAGTGCACATATGATTGCCAAAACCACAGAGACAGAGAGAGAGGGAGAAGGAGAAAGCACTCCCAAAGAAGCGTACTAACACTGCAATCCATTCTTCATTTCTTCATCTTGTTAAGATTTTTGGCACACTGGCACACACACTGGAATGTTTTCAAGCCACCAGGGGCTGGGATTTGAACTGAATGATTGGTAATGTGGAGTTTGGCTCCCTTAACCATTAGGCCATGGGTCAACCCGTACCTGTCAAATTCAATCACATTATTGTCACTAAATATGTTATTGCTGATATGGGTATATTGTAGCCACCATATATTTTTGGTATGATTTTTGTTAATTTTACTCTTGTCTATTGTTAATGTTTTAATGAAAACAAAAACATTATGCCATTCAACCTTCAATATTTTTCTCTCTATATTAAATATTTTATATGGTAGAATATTTACATAATCTATTAATATACATTTATGTATATGTACATATTTAAGTCTGCTTACTACTTGAAAACTAAAGTGATATAAAAGTATGAAGTTTGGAAGTTTATAATACAAATTTATAAAGGACTATAAATTTATCCACTTATAACCAAGGATTATGGAGATACCATACACAAATTAATTTATAAAAAGAAATGATAAAACCATTACTTTTCAAAATGATACTCTGACTGACTATAAATAATGGTATCTATTTATACCAGGAAATTCTCTTAAACACAGTATTACCAAACTTCTAGCTTTTGGGTCTGCATAAAGGAGCTCAGAAGGCATCACTTCATTCTAACAGCAAGGAAGAAAATAAGCTGAATAGTCTGAAATATCAACAACTCTAGTCAAACGTATAACAAAGATGAGACATAAGACAAATCATTGCCTTTAAAAATGCAGAGACCAACATGCAAGTAAAGAAAGTCACCACAATTTACAAGAGATTTAGGAGCCAAAACTACTGCAGAAAACAGTACCAAGATAGGAAAACATGAGCTGCAATAGATAAATTGCGGAGTCTCAGTATGGAGAAGCCAGAGAGTTAAAAATGAGAGGAGGAGTCAGTTACAGAGACGCTACCACCATATCATGAGATTCACCTCCAGGAGCTCCAATCCCTACTCCTCCATTCTCCTCTCAGGACTTTGGGCACACAAGCACATGAGCCCAGCATGAGTATAAGCCACCTGGTGTGGGATTCGTGCCATGATTGACTGCTTGGGATTCTGGTGACATAACCATTATGCCCTCTGCTGGTTTTCAAAAGTGAAAATGATATAGGTAAGAATTCTGCTCTACATAAAAAAAAAAAAGAGAATTGAAGAAGAAATAAAGCTAAAATAATAACAGTTTTTAAAAAATTTCTAAGTGATCTAACAAATCACATTTTGTTCAAAATAGCAATACTAAGTATCTGATTATGCAGGCTAACTATGAAACCTGTACATATATAAGCCACATACATATATGTGTATGTATGTGCATATAAATATAAATACATGTATATGCTTTTAAAAAGATAAATGAGGGACCAAAAGTTACCATACTGGCTATGTCGCTGGACTCCCATATAGTTGACCGCGGTTCAAGACCTGGACCCAGTGGCTTAAAACTCACGCCGGGAACGTGTGTGTGCGTGCCCAAGATCCCAAGAGGAGAATGGAGGAGAAGGGATTGGGACGTGGCCATCCCCCCTGGGGGGTGATTTCCTGCTTTCTGTCTCTCTGTCTATCTCTGTCTGTCTGACGAGTGCACGCCCCCTGTAGCTGAAAACCTCTCAAAAAAAAAAAAAAAGATAAATGAGGGGGAAAATCAGTTAGCATAATGGCTATGTCACTGGACTCCCATGTAGTCGACTGTGGTTAGAGTCCCAGACCTGGTGGCTAAAACACGCAGGGCACGTGTGCGTGTGTGCCCAAGATCCCAAGGAGAATGGAGGAGAAGGGATTGCGACGTGGCCATCCCCCCTAGGGGGTGATTTCTCCCTTTCTGTCTCCATGTCTCTCTCTGTCTTTCCGGTGAGTGTACATGACCTATAGCAAAACCCTCTCAAAAAAAAAAAAAAAGATAAATGAGTAAGAGCAATAACACAAGAAACAAGAGGAAAGAAGAAATTAGAATTATTTGCTATTTTTAAGGTACCTGCATTACCTATGCAGTATTATAAGATTATTTGAAAGTAGTCTAGAACTGAGGGCCAGCAGATGGTATAGTAGTTATGTCACTGGACTCTTATATGGCAGATCACAGTTCAAATACCGGACCTGGAGGTTTGAAAATCATGCCAGGCATGTGTGTATGTGTGCTCAAAATCCTAGGAGGAGAATGGAGGAGAAGGGATTGTAGTGTGGGCATCCTCCCTGGGGGATGATTTCTCACTTATCCTCTCACTCTCTCTGACTCTCTCTCTCTCTCCAGCTCTCTAAAGGAAAAACAAACATACAAACAAAAAACAAAAAATCCTCTTAAAAAGAAGAAAATAGTCTAGAATTCATGATAAACACATATTGCAAACTTTAGGATAAACAGTTTTTAAAAAGTATAATTTTCCTTTTAACTAAGAAGAGGAAATAACATACAAAATGTTCAATAATAACCAAAAAAAATGAGGGCAAGTAGGAACTATGGTGATTAAGGCAATGGACTCCCACATGGCCAATCATGGTTCAAGTCCCAGATCTGGTGGCTTGAGAATCACACTGGGCATGTATGTGTCTGTGCCCAAAATACCAGGCCGGAGAATGGAGGAGAAGGAACTGTGGGAAGAAAATCAAAACCTCCCTCAAAAGTATTAAAAGCAGATTAGTCCATGCAGAAAATTGAATCCCAGATGCAGAAGGCAAAACCTCTGATCTAGGGAAAAAAAAAAAAAAAAAAAAAACTGAGAAAATGTGGAAGAAAAAATTGGGACTAAAGAACAGAAATTACAGAGACCAGCCTTTAGTGTAATGGTTATGTTGTTAGACTCCTATGTAGTCTACTGCAGTTCACATCCCCGGACCCGGCGACTTAAAACTCACACAGGGTGCGTGCGTGTGTGTGCATGCCCAAGATCCTGAGAGGAGAATGGAGGAGAAGGGATTGCAGCGTGGCCATCCTCCCTGGAGAGTGATTTCTCGCTTTCTGTCTCTCTGTCTCTCTCTGTCTGTCTGGCAAGCGCACGCGCCCTATAGCGAAAACCTCTCAAAAAAAAAAAAAACTGGTAGAGTTTGAGGCTAGCAAATGACATAGAGATTAAGGGGCTAGATTCCTACATACCTGACTGTGGTTCAAGTCCTGGGCATGGCAGCTTGAAAATCACCCAAACACATGTTTGTGCCTGCCTAAAATCCCAGGAAAATCATATGGAGAGTGGATTATGATGTGGTCATTCTGCCTAGGGAGTAATTTATCACTTTCTCTCTTTTTGTCTCTCTGTCTCTTTCCAATGAGCACACATATTCTATGGGGAAAAAAAGACTAATAATAGAACTTCAAGGACAAACAGATGCACCCACCATCATAGTTAGATACCTAAGTATTCCTCCATCAGAGATGGACAGATCCTACAAGAAGTCAGTAGATAAATAGTTGGACTCAACAACACCAGAAAACAACTGGATACAATTGACATCTATAAACTGCTTTATCCAATACCAGCAAAAACACATTGTTCTTAAGCTTACGTGTAACATTTAACAACATAATTCACATTCTAGAGCATTAAATATGCCTTACCAAGTTTAAAAGACTAAAAATTGCACAAAGTATGCTCTCAGACCACAGTGGAAATCAAATAAATGAATTGTACTCTAGCAACTACTAGAAAATGCATGAAGAGGGGCCAGCAGCTGGTGTAGTGGTTACATAGCTGGCTTTCCACACGTGTGACTGTGGTTTGAGTCCCATAGCCAGTGGCTTGGAAATTAGTGTGTTTGCATGCATACCCAAAATCCCAGGAAGAGAATGAAGAAAAAGGGATTACAGTACGGCCATCCTCCCTTGCTGGGGGGAGGGGGATGCTGATTCCTCACTTTCTCTCTCACTGTCTCTGTCTCTCTCCCCAGTGAGTGCATGTGCCATAAGGCAAAAACCCTTAAAAAAAAAAAACAAAAAAAAATACATGAAGATTATAAAATATACTTCTAAATGATATGAAGGTTTTCATAAAGTTCTTGGAAAATGTGTGTTATGAAAAATATGCAGATTTCAAAACATTGTACACCAAAATAAACTTATAATTTCATTCCATTTTTTCAGAAACCTTCTGAAACCCTCATATATGGGCTACAGATTAAAAAAAAAATCTCAAGAAAAGTTTTAAAATATTTAAATGAAAATAAGACCTATCAAACTTTGTGGAATATAGCAAAAAGAGTATTTTGAGGAAAATTTTAGCAGTAAATTCATATGTTACAAGAAAATAGGTCTAAAATAAATTATCTAAATTTCCAGTTTAAAAAAATTTGAAACTAAAATCAAATTAAATTCAAAGTAAGCAGAAGAGAAAAGATTAGGGTAGAAATTAATACAGTTAAAAACAGGAAATCAATAGAGAAAAATCAATAAAATCAAAAGTTGGTCCTTTGAAAAGATAATAAAAATCAGTATTTCAAGTTGGTCTAAGAAAAAAAGAAGACACGTGTCACTAATAGCAAAATGAAAGAGGGGACATCACTACAGATACCCTGGACATAACAACTACATGCCTATGAATTTGATAACCTAGATGAAAAGTTTCCATTCCTTGAAAGACATTATGCATTTAAACTCATACAAGAAAAAATAGAAAATTTAAACGAACAACTTAGCTTAGGAATTGCATCTCTCTGTAAATAAATTTGATCAATAATTACAACCTTTGGGGGCTAGGAGGTGACATAACGATTAAGGTGCTGGACTCTCACATGATCAACCAAAGTTTGAATCCCAGACCTGGTGGCTTGAAACTCATGCTGAGTGCATGTGTGTGCATGTATATCCAAAATCCCAGAAGAAGAATGAAGGAGAAGGGATTGCGGTGATTGCGGCCATCACCCCTGGATGGTGATTTTTCACTTTCCTTATCACTGTCTCTGTCTCTCTCTGGTGCATATGCTCTATGGCAGAAAATTTTTTTTTAAAAAAAGGAAAACATTAATAACCTTTCAAAACCAGAAACATCAGGCCAAGATAGGCAAATTTGACCAATTTTTTTTTAAGGAATAAATGGTACCAATTCTCTACATCACTTTTAAGGAACAGAAACAGAGGGATTGCTGCCTAACTCATATTATAGAGTCAATATTATCCTAACACCAAAATGAGATAAAGACATTACAAGAGAAGAAAACTTTGAACAAATATGTCTTATGAATGCAGATGTAACTATCCTCAACAAAATACAGTTGTCCCTTAATATTCATGGAAGATTGGTTTCAGGACCTGCTGCAGATATTAAGATTTAGGGATGCTCAAGTTTCTCATATAAAAGGTTGTACCATTTGCATGTCATCTATGCACATACTCCCATATGTTTTTTAAGGTTTATTTCATTTTATTTGTTATTATTAGAATTATTATTTTAAATTGACCAGAGAGAGACAGAGACAGAAAAGGAAAGTGAGAAAGGAAGCCAACAGGTCTAGAATTAAAACCATGGTAAACCATGTGGTAGTTCAGCACCTTAACCACCATGCCATTTGCTTACCCCCTCCCGTTTACTTTAAATCATCTTTAGATTACTTATAATATCTAATATAATATGAATGATGTATAAATAGTTGTCATATTGTATTGTTTGGGGACTAATGACAAAGAAAACATCTGCACAGACTACAGATGCAACCATCATAGGAGTAGCAACAACGTAACAGTTTCTATCTGCATTTGGTTGAATCCATTGATGTGGCACCTGCAGATGTGTAGAAATGACAGTACTGGCTAATCAAATCCAACAAATATAAAAAGAATTATACACCACAAGCAAGTGAAATTATCCCAGGTATATCCACATAGTTCAACATTAATGTAACCCATCAGATCAACAGGCTAAAAAAGAAAAATCACATGAGCATATCTGTTGATGCAGAAAATACACCTGACAAAATCAAATACCTATTCTTGACAAAAACCATTTGTAAACAAAGAATAGAGGAAAACACCTTTGAATTGCTAAAGATATCTACAAAAAATATACTTAATGGTGAGAAACTTAATTCTTTTCTACTAAGATCAGAAAAAAGGAAAAGATGTCCCCTCTAATCATGCCTTTTCAACATCATACTGGAAATACGAGAACATAAGAAGAGGCAAGAAAAGAAAATAAAAAATAAATAAATCAGGAAAAAAGACAAAACTATCTTTGTTCACAAATGGCCTGAACATCTATGTAGAAAATTCAAAAGATTCAACAAAAGATCTCCAGGAACTAATAAGTGATCATAGCAAGGTTCCGATATACAAGGTTAGTATACAAATGTCAATCGATTTCCTAGTTACCAGCAATGAACACATGGAATTTGAAATAAAAACATAGCACCCATTTCAGCTGCAGTGTCATAGGTAGTAGAGAGACGTTGTGTGATGCTGGAGCTACACAGAAGTTCCACATTTGAATTCTGGGCCAACCTATACATGAGGTGCTTTGGAATGTGCCTGTAATCTCAGCTAATTGGAAGGCTGCGATAAGAGGATCACAACGTGACAAGGTTCTGCCAATTATACCTATCTCTGTATGTATCTCTCTCTCTCTCTCTCTTTTTCTAATTATAAAACAAACAAAAAGAAAACAAAATTAAAAATCATAATGCCATTTACATTAACAGCCAAATAACTGAAATACTTAGGTATAAATCTAACTAAATAAGTACAAGGTCTATTTTTTCAACCATACTGTATTGAAAAAGAAACAAATCAAGGAACTAAGTAAAGAGAGATATTTCATGTCCATGGATAAGAAGACTCAATGCTGTCAAGATATTGGTTTTTCCTCTCACGATCATCTATAGATTCAATGCAATCCCTGAAAGTTTTTTCTTGGATGTTGATAAACTGGCTCCAAAATTTATATTAAGAGACAAAAGACCTAGAATAAGCAACACAATATCAAAGAGGATAAACAAAATACAAAACCAAAGTTGGAGGACTTACACTATCTAACTTTAAGACTTACTGCAAAGCTACAGATCCAGAGACTGTGGTAGTGGTGAAAGAATAGACAAATCAATCAATGAACAAAACAGAGAGCCAGAAATAGATCTTCATAATAGTCAACTGAACTTCGATGAAGTTTCCAGGGCGGTGTGAAATAAAGTATAAGTAGTCTTCTCAACAAATGATGCGGGAATAACTGAACATTCACATATGAAGCAAAAATCTAAACACAGATCTGATTCCCTTCACAAAATTACCTTGAAGTGTGGTGTATATCTATATATAAATTGCAAAACCACAAGACTCCTAGAAGATAATACAGGAGAAACCTACTTTACCTTGGGTTTGGCGATAGCTTTTTTAGGTAAAATACCAGAGGCTTGATCTATGAGAGAAATAATTGATAGATTGAATTTCATTTTTTAAAAGAATTATTTATTTAATTTTAATAGCATTATTATTTTTTTTAATTTGACTGGAGAAAGACAGAGAGAGAGAGAAAGTGAGAAAAAAGCTGCCAGGTCTGGGTCTAGAACCATGGTCAACCATGTGGGAATCCAGCATTTAAACCACAATACCACCTGTGGACATTTGAATTCCATTTTAATAAAAATCTTTTGTTCTGTAGAAGAAGACAACATTAGAAGACAAACCATGAACTGGGAGAAAATCCTTGCAAAACACACAGTTGATAAAGAAATGTTATACAAAATATGCAAAGAACCCTTAAAATTCAGTAATAAAGGGACCAGAAGTTGGTGTAATGGTTACATCACTGGACTCCCCCATGTAGTTGACTGCAGTTCAAGTCCTGGCCCCAGTGGCTTAAACTCATGCT
>NW_006159434.1:1895500-1896747 GCF_000334495.1 Tupaia belangeri chinensis
ACCTTAAAACACAATAAACCAAGAAAAAATACAGGTGGTCAATAAATATATGAAATATATCTATATTATTTGTTTTCAGAGAAATACAAATGAATAAGAAAATGAGATACAACTACATGCCATTAGAATGTTTGATATAAGGAACAATGACAATACCAAATGCTGGTGGGGATGTAGATTAACAGGAACTTTTCTTGCTGGTGGAAAGCAAAACAGTACAGTCACATTGAGAGACAGTTTAGAGTTTTTGTGTTTCTTTTTTTTTTGTTTTTTATTTTTTTTAAATAAACTTATGTGACCCAAGAATTGTACTTTTTGCTAATTTTTGTTTTTTTTTTTTGCTTTTTTGAGAGATTTTTGCTATAGGGTGCATGCACTTGCCAGACCGACAGAGAGAGATAGAGAGAGAAATTGACAAATCACTCCCCAGGGAATGGCCACACTGCAATCCCTTCTCCTCCATTCTCCTCTGGGATTTGGGGCATGCAAGAATATATGTTGGGCATGAGTCTCAAGCTACCAGATCTGGGACTCCATCAACTGTCAGGCATGTGGGAATCCAGCACCTGGTTTTGTGCTCCTTTATATTTAATCGAAGAAGTTGAGTTAAAAATGTATGTCTACCCAAAAACCTGCACATGAATATTCATAGCAACTTTATTCATAATTGTCAAAATTTGGAAGCCACAAAGGTATCTTTCAGAAAGTGAATGGATAAATAAACTGTGGTAAATTTAGATAGAATATTTTTTAGTACTGAAAAAAAAAATTGAGGGGCCAGCAGGTGGCATGGTGGTTAAAGGTGTTGGACTCCGACATGGCTGACTGCAGTCCAAGTTCTGGACCTGATGGCTTGCTTTCTCACATTTTCTCTCTCTCTTTCTCTGTCTCTCTCTGATCAAACTGGATAGTACTACTACTAATAATAAATAAAGATAAATAATAGAATTATTTTAGAAAATGAGCTTTCGAGTCTTGAAAAGACATGGAGGAAGCTTAATTATATATTACTAAATAAAAGCAAACCTGAAAAGGCTATATCCTGCTTGATTTCAACTTTTTGACACTTGAGGAAAGACAAAACTATGGAAACGGTAAAAGGATCAGTAGCATATGGATTTGGTGGAGAAAGGGATAAACAGGCAGAACACAGAGAAGTTTTAGGACAGTGAAAATACTCTATTATAAGGGACCAGCAGTTAGCGTAATGGCTATGTCGCTGGACTCCCACATAGTCGACCGCGGTT
>NW_006159434.1:1896851-1901999 GCF_000334495.1 Tupaia belangeri chinensis
GGGGGGTGATTTCTCGCTTTCTGTCTCTATGTCTCTCTCTGTCTGTCTGGAGAACGCATGCACCCTATAGCAAAAACCTCTTACAAAAAAAAAATTCTATTATAATACTACGGTGGTACAGTGGTGGATACAGGTCATCACACATATTTGCAAACCTATAAAATATCAAGAGTGAACACTGATGTAAACTATGGACTTTGTGTGATTATAATGTGCACATGGAAGTATATCAATTATAACAAATGTTCCTCTTTGGTGGGAAATGTTGATAATGAAAAATACTACATAAGTTTCTGAGCCAATCCTACATGGGAAAATTCCACACTTTCTTCTCAGTTTTTCTGTGTACCTAAAATTTCTCAAAAAAAAAAAAGTCTTTAAAAAAGTCTAATACCAGCAAATTTTATTTCTGCATTATGAAATATAATATACCAACATAAAGTGACTTGCTCAGTTCCATAAAGTCAACATTGATTCTCTGTTGGGTGTTGCTGTGGCATAAAATGTTCTCGGTGAATCATAGAAATGGACATCCAACTTCGAACACCTGCCTCATCCATTTTTTTACTCTTTGGCATTTTTGCTTCAACTAAGAGGAGTGATTCTTTAATTCTGTGTTCCTCCCCTCCTATCTGGAAAAAGGTAATTGCTTTATATTAATTTTTCAGAACAAATATTAAAAATGTCATGGTAGAGCTGGTGCCATTTACCTCTTCAAATCTCTCTTGCCTTTTCCTCAGAAAATTTTCATTTTTAAAAAATAAATAAACCATTCTGCATATTGATTCTTCTTCCACAAACTTTCATTGGGGACTTATTTAAAATAAAAGTGCTTATAGAAAAATTGCATTAAGAATTTGTGGTGGATAAACAACTATTTATTTAAAATAAAAGTGCTTATAGAAAAATTTCATTCAGAATTTGTGCTGGATAAACAACTAATTTATTATATTATGGAGCCGAAATTGTATGGATTACCTTAAAGCTTTAGATAAAGATAAACTTCTCAACTCGGTAGAAATGTACTATTTCTAGCCAGTAACTGGGCACAAAATATTGCCTTCTGCTTTTATTGCATTATTTCTAACATTTCAGAAACTGAATGCCACAAAAAACAGAAGGTATTTTATATAAGGTCAAGAGTATTTAAAATGCAAAGCACCATATTTCAGGGAAATTGGGAAATGTTCCTTAGAATAAAGGGCAGGGATCATATTACCTTTTAAATGATTCAAATATTCTTGAAAGTCTAATTTACACTTTTGCCAAGGGAATATAATATATTTTACAGTAATTTTTATTTATCCCCAAATGTATTCTAAAAGTTATTCACACATACTCAATGAACTAGCTTATATAATGCTGTATTATGTTTCTCAAGCAAAATACTTCTGGGTAATAATCTGTCACTCCAATGCAAACTCTTGATTTTAAAAATTAAAATTGGAAGAACTAAAACAAAATTAATAAAGATGTTAAAGCAATAGTAAGATTATACTACATTTCATTTCTACTAACAATACATTGGTTTTACATGTTTAAGTAAACTATTGAGCTAAAAACACATACTGATAGAAAGAAAAATTATTAAGTTATATAAAGCAATTATATTAGAAAAGGTAAACAGTTAAATAAAAACCCATTGACAGGTAGAGATAAATACTCTAAAATTGGACTAGCATATTACCCTTGAATTTCCAAAAATTTCAGATATTTGTAAATATATAAATAAACATTTGTTTTTGAAAATTTTCTTTGGAGTGAGTTATATACTGTATGATGTGAATGATACAAAAGATAGAATCACAATGAAATTCCTCCCCCTAAAGAATTTATCATTGAAACCAGCATGTGGCGTGGTGGTTAAGGCACTGGACACTCCCACATGGCCAGCCATGGTTGGAGGCCCAGATGTGGTGGCTTGCTTTCTCACTTTCCTTTTCTCTATCTCTCTCTGGTCAAATTAAAATAAATGAATGAATAAATAAAATAAAATAAAATAATTCTTTTTTTAAAAAAGGAATTTATAGTTAAATTTACAGGCTGTACAGGTCTTAAAAAGAAACTTTTAGGACCAGCATGTGATGTGGAGGTTAAGATACTGGATCCCATGGAGCCTGGTGTGTGGTTTGAGTCCTGGACCTGAACACTTGAAAATCACTCCAGGCACATGAGTGTGCATGCCCAAAATCTCAAGAGGAAACTAGAAGAGAAGGGATTACAGAGTGGCCATCCCTCCTGGGGGGATGCTTGCTTCCTTCCCTTTGTCTCTGTCTCTCTCTGGGAAGCATATATGCCCTATAGCAAAAACTAAACTAAAATTAAATTTTAAAAACTTATCAATTAAAAATTTAAAAATTAAATTATCCAAAAATGTTAAAAAATAACACCAATTATTTTTCATAATTTGCCTCACCTATGCATGTTTATTTTAATTTGCTGTCTTTTTTGTTTTTCACAGTTCTCTGAGTTTATTGTAGATGCGTAACCTGCAAAGTAGAATAAAAAGTTTTGGATAACTATGCATAATTTATATTTGTAGCTAACAAAATTGATGTAATCTTTCTCCCTGTAAAGCCTTGAGTAAGTATTCTAATTACAATATATTAGTATGTGTCATAATACATTCTTGCAGGATTTAGAATTATATAACATAATGGTGTAACATTAGAATTTATTAAGCATTTTTTTGAGAGATTTATGCTGTAGAGTGTGTGCATTTGCTGGAGAGACAGAGAGACAGAAAGTAAGAAATCAACTTCCTGGAGAAGGTAACCACATCACAAGCCATCGGGTCTGGAACTCGAACTGTAGTTGGCCACATTGGCCACATGGGAGTCCAGCATCTTAACCACCATGCCTCCTGCTGCCCCCACTAAACACTTTCAAATAAGTATCCTCAGTGGCTTATTACAGCATTCCTTTCTTCACAGTAGATGGGGTGATTGGTGTGGCACCAGATATATAGCAGGGATGTTTTTAAATTAATTAATTCCATTCATTTGAGATATTTTTATTGATTGTCTTTTACATCTCAGGTACTATGTTAAGGATTATAGGTATCATAGCAAATTAAAGACACACAGTTCTATCAGAGTGTTGTGGCAACTCATTATAGAATTGGTACAAGGTGCTATTTAAAAAGGGAGATCAGGGAAGTGATGTCTAAGCTTGTATGTAAGGTTTACGCAGGAGGTAACCAGGCTAAGAGACAGGGGGAAATGCTTTAGTTGGGGAAAAAATATGAAAAGGAAGCTACAGTAGAATGACATATTCCAGGAAGTACCAGAAGCTTATTATGACTAAAGAAAATGTATAGTACAAAAAGGAAGAGTAGTGAGAGCCAATTTGGAAGCTATGCAGGGGACTACTCCACTATTAGGGAGTATTGATGTTTTTTATGAGCAATAGGAAGTCATAGAACACTTTTATTTATTTATTTATTTTTTTATTTGCCTGAGCGCACATGCACTCCACAGAAAAAGACAAACACAGAGAAGGAGAAAGCAGCTTTCTCTCTCAATGATGTATAGTCACACTGTAATCTCTTCTCCTCTTCCCCTTCATATTGTCAGAATTTGAGACAGACATGCACCGAGTTTGTTTTTCAAGCTGCTGGGACTGGGATTTGAACTATGGTCAGCCATGTAAGTTCTGGTTCCCTTAAGCACTCGGCTATTAGGTCAGCCCCAAGGAAGACTCTTCTACAAATGTGTGTCAAAATTAGCTATTCATTTTACAAAGCCTATGCTATTGAATGGAGAATGGATTAGAGTGAGGAAATGTTTAAAGTTGGGAAGATAGGAAGCTATTATAATCATCTAAATTTAAGATCATGGTAGTTTGAATTAGAGGAATGACAGTGGACATGGATAAAAGAAGATAGATTCGGTGATGGGGGAGGGCAAGCCTTGTTATTTTAACAGGACTTGGGTATAGTAAAGCACAAAGTTGAAGGGTTCAAAGGTGATGCTGCTCTCCCTAGTTTAGGCAACAGATAGTATATGAAGCCTTCATATAATAAAATAGTATACATAGGAGAAGAAGGTAACGTATGGCAGGAGCTGGACTCTTTGTATTTGAATATATTTGTGGTGCTTGTAAGATTAAAGAGTAGAAGTAAACAATGTTAAGACTACAATAAAAAGTATGTAGACAGTAATGCCTAGGATTTTCAGGAGCCCAAGAATATATTAAGTTCTTTTCATACTTACAGAGAAAACAAAAAGTAGATTTTTTTTTTTTAGTGTAAAACATGCAGTTCTATTCATGATTTTATTACTATTTCTCCAACCAAATGTCAATGTTGCCTAGAAACTTATGTGAACTCTGTTGTATACATAGTGAACAAAAAAGTATTGTTTGGGTTTTGATTGTTGACTTTTTGGTAACATCTTAATTCAAATTTGTTTAAAATTCCTACAAAAGGAAGTATAATATTTTTTTAGCAAAGATTTTTGCTATAGAGTGTGTGTACTCACCAGAGAGAGAGATAGAAAGCGCAAATCATCCCTCAAGGGCGTGGCCACACTGCAATCCCTTCTCCTCCATCCTCCTCTCAGGATTTTGGGCATGTACACACACAAACCTGGCATGAGTTTCAAGCCTTTAAGCCCGGGACTCAAACCATGCTCAACCATGCTGGAGTCTAGCACCTTAACCACTACGTCACTTGATGACCCCCAGGAAGTATAAACTTTTAAGAAAAATACTGAGTTGTTTGGAAATTCATGGTGCATTTTGCATAGAAACACATAGAAAAAATATGTCACGACTTTCTTGACCACCTAATACTTAAAGAAAAAACATATATTAGAAGTTGACAGAGATAGGTTTTAGCTTAATGTGTTAATAAATATGAGAAGGTGCTTTTGAATAGGAGAAAATAGGACTGCCCTTTCAGTCAGTTATGTAAAAAGCTTGGCAATTGTTACTCTGCCCTGACAAGAAGTAAAAAATGAAATAGATCTTTTTTTAAAAAATCAATAGCAGGGACCAGCAGTTGGCATAATGGCTATGTTGCTGGACTCCCACTTAGTCGATCACGGTGTGCGTCCCAGACCCGGTGGCTTAAACTCACTCCGAGAGGAGAACGGAGGAGAAGGGATTGCGGCGTGGCCATCCCCCTGGGGGTGATTTCTCGCTTTC
>NW_006159434.1:1902054-1907370 GCF_000334495.1 Tupaia belangeri chinensis
CCCCCAAAAAAAAAAAAAACTATAACTCAACTGTATGTTGTGTATAAGAAGCCTACTTGAAATATGAATATGTAGATAGATTAAAAGTAAAGGGCTGAAGAAATATATGCCATGCTGATACTAGTAAAAAGAAAGCTGAAATAGCTTTCTAATTTAAAGAAAGGCAGAGCTGAATTCACAGCAAAAAAAAATTATTAATATAAAGAGGGAGAACTCATAAAAGAAAGAAATAAGATAGAATAAAAGGAAGGAAGAGAGGCTAAATTGACATTCTTGTAAGAGAGGATGTAACCGTTTAACGAGATTTGACTATATTATATTATGGCATGTAGGAATTACTGACAGTAGAAAGTAAAGCCTGAATGAGAGGACATTCAATCTTCTTGATGGAAAACAGACTAGTTTATTCACTTTTTTGTGCAACCTCCTTCTCTTTTTCCCTGCCTCATGATTACTTCGCTGGATTATAAATTGTTAGCTATTAAACTCACTGATGACTACATTTCCTATTAGTTTTAGAAGGTCACGGAGGCCAGACACATGGTCAGACATGAGGTTTACAGCAGCCTTTCACACTTCCCGATGAGCATCATCTTTTCTGCTGCTGACTGAGACAGTTGATAAGTTTTCAAAAGCTTAAGAACTGCGTCTGTGGCCCAGCTATAACTGCTAGGAGTAGCACGATGGTCTGCAGTGCTGTAAACCATAGGCAAGATCAGCGTTTGGTTCCCAGATTGGTTTGTACATGTCAGGTGCACACATGGTCTTGACTGAGTGCCCATGATACTGGCTGGCTAGGAAAGGCTAGTTGGGGAGGGTGGGGTTTAAGACATTGTTTAGGATGTTCATCTTTCTTTGTCTCATGTAATAAATAAATAAACATTTTTTAAAAAAAGAATTACATCAGTTTGCTGGTAAACTTTTGAAAATCACACACTTTGGTGTTTCAATCTTAGTTTCTCAGTAGACTTTTACATTCAGCCTTTCAGATCTTCATTTCTTTCATCTTCTTACATTTGTTTGTGCACTAAATTATACGTTATGTTATTGACATCAATATTTAAAGTGGCCCTAATTTTCTGACCAAACCTGGAGTGATATAATCACCTGTGGTGACAAGCAGTTTATTTATCCAGATTATCTATCATTATTTTTTTAAGTGAGTCTCAGCACTGGGGAAATCTCACTATGGGAAGGAGGGTAATTAACAGGGAAAATACTTCATTTCTTTTCCTGTCTATATATTTGAATTTATCCATTATTTTTATAATATGAATCATGTCACTTCAATCGAAAACTAAGAAATGTAACTTTTTTGTAATGAGGCCAAATTATATATAAAACAATATTAACAAATTTAATGGTACTGTAATCTCTATTAAACTATATTCTTATGAAGAACAAATTATAAACAAATATTATAAGTTTTTCTAATTATATTACTTTATATATATAACATGTAGTCATACAGTTGGACTTTCTCTTCTTTCAGCCAGTTCTCACTGCCAAAAATATCTCACTAGTCAATGAATGAAAGGGAAATTAACATTCTCAGGAGCCAGAAAGCAAAAGAGGTCTGAGTTAAGTTTGTCCGAGAAAAAGGAAACCCTCCATAAAGTGGCGATTGTTTCCCTTAAATAAAATTTAAGTTTCAGGGAACTAATTCTTCACTTTGTGTCCCCAAAAGGTTGATGTTAGAATAATATGAGGTACAAAGGAAAAAGGAGACTTGTTGGGGAGAGAGAAATAGAGAAATTTCTCTTATTTAAACACCACATAGGGAAGAACATTGAAGAGTGTTATTTTAGGAAAACTCTTTAATAAAAAGGGATTTTTACCGCTATTCCTTGAAAACCACCATTTTGGAATTTAACTAAAGCCTGCGGGAGACCAAGCAAATTCCCTACAAACATCACAAGAAATAAAAAGAAAAAAAGAAGTTAAAGGACATTAGTTATTCACACTTTTTTTTTTCCTTTTCTTTCTTTCTTTTTTTTTTGAAAGAGAGAGAGATTTTTGCTTTAGGGCGCATGCACACTCGCCAGAGACAGAGAGAAAGACAGAAAGACAGAAAGTGAGAAATCACTCTCCAGGGCGGATGGCTATGCTGCAGTCCTTTCTCCTCCATTCACCTCTTGAGATTTTGGACACACAGGCGTGCTTGGTGAGTTTCAAGCCACCAATTCCAGGACTCAAATCACAACTGACCGTGTGAGAGTCGAGGACCTTAACCACTAGACACCTACTGGCCCAACACACTTTAAATCAACTTAAACAATTGCCTTCTTTAAAACAACATTATCTATATCAAAGGATCAAGGATTTTTATAGAGTTGGCTGTGGTAAGGAAAACCTACAAGAGAATGAAGTATATCTGCAGACCTATTTCTATCAGTAACTACTCTTTTTTAAAACAGCCTTACTGAGATACAATTCACATATCATACAATTCACTCATTGAAAATGAGAAATTCAATGACTTGAAGTATATTCACAGAGTTATGAATCTATCACCACAATCAATTTTAGTACATTTTCATTACCTCCAAAAAGAAAGACCACACCACTTATCCATCACTCTCTTATTGCTTCATCCTCCCTTAGTTACTAATCTACTTTATATCTCTATGGATTTGTCTATTTTCAACATTTCACATAAATAGTATCAAACAATATTTCATATTATGTTTCTGACTGTGTTCATTTTGCATGTTTTCAAAGTTCATCTACGCTATAGTATCAGTACTCCATTTTTTATGGTTGAATAGTATTCTATTTATGGACATACTTCCTTTTTTTTATCCTTTCACCATTTAATAGATATTTGGGATCATATACATTTTTGGACAAGAAAATAGAAGAGTCCTATTTAAGTCAAATAAAAATGAAATCATTGGACTTACAGAGAAAAAGAGCACAAAAAAATCCTTGCTAGTAGAGACTGAGAGAAAATCAACCAGAATATCAGAGAGAGACATAAAAAAGAAGGCTAAGTGACAAAGTAAATTAGCAGAGGAGGAAGATTAGGAGATAAAGAAAAGGAAAAGGGAAGAGAGTGATAAATACTCAGAGCCAAAGACAGTACTTAAAACTAAAGGCATACAGAACATTTAGTACTCAAATTAAAAATCTAATAATTTATTATAATTAGTGACTACTATTATAGCTTACTCGGTATCTATTTGTATATTAGCAAGAGAACAAACTAATGCTGGCTACCATATACATTTTTCCTTAATATTCAGCCAAATGGTTACATTTAACAAGAATGACTTGATAAAGATTTTACTGCTGTGTATTCAGCTAACATCCTAAACTTGAAAACAAAATCCATTGTGTCTTCCATTATTTTGTTTTGATTTTTTTGCTATTTAGTGACATTTGTCATTTTTAGACATTTGTCACAATTTTTTCAAAGTGGTGCTTCAGAATTTCAAATTATTAACAATAATTTGGCAATATTTTTAATAATCTGAAAACAAGATGGATTATAAAATTTATAGTGATGGGTAGGTGTTTAGAGTTAACAAAATTTCTCAGCAAAGACCCACTAAGATAAGTAAAAGATGAACTGGTTTTTTATAAATTCTGTTCTTCAATGATATAATAAACCTACAATTAATAAAAATATAGTATTAATAAATAAGAATTTAAAAACATAATTTGGTCATACCTATACTAGAAGTAGAATCAAATATGTATTATTCCAAGGTAAACAGATTTCTACATGTGGAATACTTTTCAGATATTAAAAAAAAAAAACAAACAGGAGACCTTGGTATTTGATAAAAAATGGATGAATAAGGAAGATTTATTGAGTGAAGTGAGTCAGGCTATAAAGAAAGGCATAGTATGTCTGCACTTAATGTCTACCAAATGTCCGCGCTCTATGGCAGAGACTGAAAGCTTGGGGGACATAAAAGCATCAAAAATAGTTATGGACACTAGAAACGGTGTGGAAGGAGGGTGGGAGAGGGGAAGACTGTAGGGAAGGTAATTCAGGAGAAAACATAGGAAGGTAAGACACTTGTGGGACACATATTGATGCTTACATGTATAGTATTTTCAACTGGACTGGTCTGAGCTGTATTTCATGTTGGGTAAATTCTCTATACAAGCTGAATGATGTATAGGGATGCAATGTATAAAATTAATAACAATTATAATTTAAAAATTTTAAAAAACGATTTCTACATGTGTTTATCTTACCTAAGTTTGGTACAACTAAGAGAAATTCAAATCAAATGCTCTTTTAAGCTCTCAGAAAACTGAAAGACTGATAAAAGCCTAGAAAATGATGTCATTGTATAGGCCACATGTATTGGATGGATAATAGGACAGAGAGAGCATGGCAGTGTTTATATGTTAAAATACATGTGTCCCTGCTATTGTCTAAATAGTTCACTCCCAAATTCTAGCTAATGGATCCCAATACTCAATGTGATGGTTTTAAAAGGTAAGATGCTGCTGAGTCGTACTAGAGCCATTTAAGAAAGCCCAGTGATCAGATTCTGGATTGACCTAAACATTGTGAACACCTGTGCGCCCATGCTCATGGATTTCTGAAATGCTTTGGGGAGGTCATGGTATGATGAGACTCATTGAGAGTACCTCTCAAGAACGAAAGAAAGAAAAAGGTGGAGTCTTTTGGGAAATGATTAGGTTGTAAGAGAATAAACTTCTTTCGTTAGTGCCCTTACAAAAGAGATTGGAGGGAGTGGTTTGCTTTTCCTCCGTGTGACAATGTAACAAGCAGCACATTCTTGGAGGCAAAGTACAATCCTCACCAGGCATTAAACATGCCGGTCACTTGACCCTGGACTTTCCAGCTTCCAGAAATGTGAAAAATAAATTTATATTACTTCTAAGTTACCCAATCTAAGGTATTTTGTTATAGAAGCTCAAAAGAATTAAAACGGTTCCTGAAGTTAACTCTCATGAAGATTCAGTGATTATATTGAGTTGTCAGGAAAGTCATGACACGTTTTTTGCAGAGAAAAACAGAAAAATATGTTATGACTTTCCCGATAACGTAATAGTTTAAAAATGCATTTTGGGGGACCAGCAGGTGGCATGATGGTTAAGGCACTGAAATTTCCACATGGCAAACCACAGTTTGAGTTTCAGACCTGGTGGCTTAAAAATCACCCTGGGGAGGACCAGCAGTTAGCACAATGGCTGTATCGCTGAACTCCCATGTAGACGACCGTGGTTTGAGTCCAGGACCCAGTGGCTTAAACTTATGCCAGGTGCATGTGTGTGTGCCCAAGATCCTGAGAGGAGAATGGAGGAGAAGGGATTGTGGCTTGGCCATCC
>NW_006159434.1:1907546-1908007 GCF_000334495.1 Tupaia belangeri chinensis
CGCCCCCCCCCCCCGTGGGGGGGGGGGGGGGTGATTTCTCGCTTTCTATCTCTATGTCTCTCTCTGCCTTTCTGGCGAGTGTACGTGCCTTATAGTAAAAACTTCTCAAAAAAATAAATCACCCTGGGTATGTGTGTGTGTTCCCAAAATCCCAAGAAGAGAATGAAATAAAAGGAATTGCAGCATGGCCATCTCCCTGAGGGGTGATTTCTCATTTTCTCTCTCTCTGTCTCTTTCTGGCAAGTGTACACACCTTATAGCAAAAACGTAAAAAGGGGGAATATTTGGGAACCTAGATACAGTGGTACACAGGTAGTATTACTACTTGGGAGGGTGGAAGTCATATAGGAGGCCCAGGCTAGAATCCCAAGTCAATCAGAACACACCAAGTATGATTTTGCCTGTAATCCTACCTTTTGAGAAGTTGGAATACTAAGATTGTAACAGTAAAACTCTGTCCA
>NW_006159434.1:1908047-1928290 GCF_000334495.1 Tupaia belangeri chinensis
ACATCATTTTCTCTCTCTCTCTCATAAAGAAAAAATGAAGAAAAAATGCATTTGGTTACAAAAATTACTTGCCACCATTTTTATGAAAGGCAACTAGACATATCAGAGCTGGCAGGTGGCATGGTGGGTAAAGAGCTGGATTCCCACATGGGCAACTGCTGTTCAAGTCCTGGACCTGGCAGCTTGCTTTCTTCCTTTCCCTTTTTCTCTCTCTCTGTCTCTCTCTGGTCAAGTTAAAGAAATAATAATAACAAATGAAATAAAATAAATAAATTCTAAAAACTTGAAAAAAATAAAGGCAACTTATTCATATGATCTTCTCCCAATATTGGTAATAGCAGAATATAAAAAATTTGTTTTTTGATTCAAATATCTATATGGTCGAAACTATTGCGAGGCCTTCCTTTCTAGAAAGACGTTGCCTAGTGATTGCAGTATGCATTTGTGTTTTTCATATGTCGTTATGTCATTGTTGCAAGCATTTTAAGGTATTTCAAAGTATATTATTATTTCAAAGTATAGTAAGTAAAAGCTCCAGAATCCATTTCTTTTAAAGATATTTAAGCCTTGGAGCTAAGTTTTAAATTTGAGGCTAGGTTCTTAATTGGAGATAAGGGTTTGTTTTCTTTTGTTTTGTTGTTGTTGTTTAGAGTTTTTTTGCCTTAGGGTATGTGTGCTTGACAGAGAGTCTGAGACAATGAGGGGGAAAGTGAAAAATCACCTCCTGGAAGGATGGCCATACTGAAATCCTTTTCCTCCATTCTTCTCCTGGGATCTTGGGCACACAGATACATGTACCCAGTATGATTTTCAATCCACCTGATCTGGGAACCATGGTGGGCCACATGGGAGTCCAGTAACATAACTGCTACATCACATGCTGGTCCCAAGGTAAGGATCTTAAATAGCTTATGTTAATTAGCTTATTCTTAGTTAATTTTATTTTTCAAACTTTCACAAAATAGGTTATAAATACAATTTGAAGAAAACCAAATTTTATTTCAATGCCTTCCAATCACTTATGTTGCTCACTCTGTACTTGTCATTTGATCTCTTTCACACAACACTATCCCATTCTAATACTTGATTTGCTTGGCCTTCCCATTTTCAAGTCCTAATCAGATGTACTCTTTCCTTGCAATATAATGCAGTGTGAGATGATTTTTTAATATCTTAATACCAAGACTTTCTGGGCTACACTAAATTTCCCCACAGTACTATTTTCTTTTAGCTGAACAAAGATCTGATAAACTATTCAATTTCAGCTTGTCAGTGAACAAACATTTTTGCATTGAATAAGTAACTAAGGGATTAGTATACAGGGGAAGAAAGTTTCCCTTTACTCTCAGGATATTTGCTGGAACAAAACAATACTTGGATTAATAAGACAAAGAGATACATACATTTATTGAATGTATACAGGAGAAAAATCGCAGGAGAGTGAATACCCAATAACTCAATGAGGTTTAGATGTTTCTATACACTTCTTCATAACGGGAAAGAAAGGTGAGACGTATAGGTAATTTTAAGGAGTAGTGAATGAATGCCTTTTAGGGAGGTTGAATGAGCCAGAGACGAGAAAATTGCTTGTAAATTATGTGGTTTGGAAGAATGGCTAGACCTCTGAAATGAACTATTTCATTTGACAAAGTCTGTTCATGAGTGATTACATTTCTCACTCTTCCTTCCTGTAGTATAGTTGTTGAAACTTCAGGCAATTTTCTTTCTCTTTGGTGGATCCAGTCTTTTAGGAAAATAAGGAAGTACCAGGATAAAACTTCTTCCAGTACCTGCTGGTCCCCAAGGACTTTAATTTAAAGTAACTGGCATACCAGGGTACCATATTGTGGGGTAAAATTCCCTGAGCTCCTTAGTGTATTTTTAAAAATTTAGTAAAATGCTTACTTTTTACTACTTCATAATCATTATTACTGAACTGGCACAATAATAGACACATAGAAAAATGGAGCAAAACAGAGAATCCAGAAATAAATCCCAAATCGTACAGCCAACAGATATTTCACAAAGAGTAAAAGACAATGCAGGGGAGAAAGGAAAACATTTTCGGCAAATAGTGCTAGAAGAACTGGATAGTCACCTGCAGAAAAATGAAACTCCACTCCTCTCTCTTATAATTAACAAGGCTCAACTCAAAATTGATCACAGATTTAAATGAAAAGCCTCAAACTATAAAACTACTGGTAGTAAGCTTAGGTAGTAAGTAAACTCTTGAAGACATTGGAGTTAAATAAGACTCTCAAAGCATAGGCAACAATCCCAAAAATAGACAAGTGGGATTACACCCAGCCAAAAAACTTCTTCACAAAGGAGAGAACAGTTTAATAAAGAAATAATAGAGTGAAAAGACAACGCTCAGAATGGGAGAAAAATATTTGTGTATTATTCCTTAGACAAGGGATTTATAACCAGAATATAGGGAGAATTCAAGCAGTTGGCTCATTTAAAAAGAGAGAATAATCCAACTAAAAAATGGGCAAATGAGCTGAAAAGACAATTCTCTCAGAAAGACTTAACAAATGGCCAAAAAGCATATGAAAGCATGTTCTCGTCATGAGGGAAATACAAATTAATACCACAATGAGATACTATTTAATCCCAGTTAGAATAGCTAAAATCCAAAAAATTGAAAATGGCAAATGTTGGTGAAGCTGTGGTGAAAATACTCTTACGCTGTTGGTGGGAACGTAAATTAACACAACATCCATGGAAAACAATAAGGAGGTTCCTAAAAAATCTACAAATAGAGTTATTATTTGATACAGCAATCCCACTCCTTGTTAGAAAAACACTGATGGAAACGCACTTTATATTGCAGCATTATTCACAATTGCTAAGATATGAAATCAACCTAAGTGTCCAAAAACTGAAGACTGGGTTGAAAACATGTGTCACATATATAGTATGGAATATTACTCAGCCGTAAAAAGCAGGGAAACCCTATCTTTGATTCAAAGTGGATGAATATAGAGGACCTAATGTAAAGTGAAGTGAGCCCGACTTTGAAAGACATACATTGTATCAATGTCATTCAATACTTACTGAATGTCTGCACTCTATGGCAAAATTGAAAGATCTACGATCTGATAGTAGAGATGATAATACCAGAGACTGAAAGGGAGAGGAGTGGGGGTAGAATGTGGGTAGGTGGGGATAAAGGGAAGAAGCATTTAACAGATAAAATAATGTATAGTTCTCTGTTGAAAAAAAAATCTATAATTTTCACTTCCTAAAAATCAAAATTAAAACAATACAAAAAAATCAAACTTACTTTTGAGCAACTAACATTTTCTACAGGAATAGTATATGTTAGCTATGATTTATTTTTGTTAGGAGAAGGAATTTTTTTGTTAAAGGATTATATTCTTTAACTTTATTTATTTATTTATTTATTTATTTAAATTTGACCAGAGAGGAACAGAGTGAGCAAGAGAGAAAAATGGAAAATGAGAAAGGAAGCTGACAGGTCTAGGACTTGAACCACAGTTGGCCATGTGTGTGTCTGTCTCCCCCAGATTTGTTCATTTTTGCTATTTTCATTTTATTGTCCTTTCACTGGGTTCAGTGTCTCTGAAAGATACAGGAAAAGTCATTTATGGAAAGACAGGAAGGGAGAAGCTCTGAGGTACCCAGAGCTACACAGCAGGGAAGAAAAGACCTTGGGGGCTGGCCCAGTCAGAGAGGTTGTAGAAGGACATTAGGCTTCCAGGCAAAACAGGCTTGCCTAATGGGGCAAGGTCAAGGCAAGCTCGGAACCAAAGGGAGTCTGATGGGAGACAAGGAATAGGGAGGAAGGAGCTGGGGTGGAGGAACAGGGAAACAGACATGAAGCCAGCCTTGGAGGCTGTCCTGAATGGTGAGCCCTAACAGCCAGAGTAGCCTGGGAATGCTTTCAGAAGAAGCTGGGACTGAGTTTGGGGCTTGAAGAAAGGATAGGATTTGTAGAGTTAAAAAAAAGTCTGAGGGTCAAGCAGTTAGTGTAATGGCTGTCGCTGAATTCCCATGTAGCTGTCCAAGGTTCGAGTCCTGAACCCAGTGGCTTAAACTCACACCAGGTGCGTGTGCCTGTGTGCCCAAGATCCCGAAAGGAGAATGGAGGAGAAGGGATTGTGGCGTGGCCATCCCCCCTGGCAGGGTGTGTGTGTGTGTGTGTGATTTCTCGCTTTCTGTCTCTCTGCCTCTGTCTTTCTGGCTTTCTGTCTCTGTCTCTCTCTGTGAGCGCACGCACCCTATAGCCAAAACCTCTCAAAACAAGACAAAACAAAAAAACAAAGAAAGAAAAAAAGAAAAGTCTGACAAGTCACTTCCTGTGAGGTGAGACTACCTATCACCCTGTGACTGACACCTAAACTCTGCAGTTGATTGCGGCGTGGCCATCCCCCCTGGGGGGTGATTTCTCGCTTTCTGTCTCTCTGTCTCTCTCTGTCTGTCTGGCGAGCACACACGCCCTATTGCAAAACCTCTCCAAATAAATAAATAAATAAATAAATAAGCACTTCAACTATGTAAAAAGTCAGACAAATTCTTTATAGTTTGTTCTTGTTGCTACTTGCTTTTATCTAGAAAGATTAATTTCTATTCAGTATAATTAGCATTTTGAGTCAAATCAATAAGATCTACTTTATTTAGAAAATATTATAGAAAATTGTCATATTTCTAGCTTTCCATTTTAAAGGTTGCTAAAGAATAGATCTGAAAATTTGGGGAAAGTATCTATCTATCAATTTTAGGTACATTGACTGGTACACTGAAGATTAGACTGACAAAAGACAGAAAAGCAAGACAACAGGAAAGAAATTTATTTACTTCCCTGTGTATTGCCCATATACACAAGAGTACTTAATGATGAATAACTCAAAGGGTAGTTAGAACTTGAGGTTATATAGCATCTTAGTAAAGAATAATTATTTTGTTGAGAATGGACAAAACAAAGGAAAAGGACTTGGAGTTTGTAGACCTGAGATTGTAGGAATGCAAATCATATGAGTAAGCTAAAGGATGATAAGGACTATTCTAATGAGATGTGTGTTGGCATATAGTCATTCATATTCTCTTATGATCTTTTGTACTTCTGTTGTATCTGTTGTAATAGTGCATGTTTCATTACTAATTTTATTTATTTGCTTTCTTTCTCTGTTCTTCTCGATTAATCTAATTAACTGTATGTCAATTTTGTTTAGCTTCTCAAAGAACCAGCTTTTGGGTTTGTTTATATTATATAATTCTTTTATTCTCCATTTCCATTTCATTTATTTATTTTCTACTGGTATTTTTTTTTATATTTTGTTGTTGTTTAATCCAGTTCTTTGAGATATGACATTAGGTTGTTTATTTCTCACCTTTTTATTTTTTTTTTCTTGTGAGCACTAATTGCTAAGAATTTCCCTCTTATGAGTGCTTTTGCTGTGTCATAGGTTTTGGAGATTCATTTGTTCTTTATCATTAGTTTCAGCAAATGTTTTGATTTCAGTCTCAATTTCTTTGGTAGTTGTGAAGGCATTCAGAAATAGGTTGTTTAGCTACCATGTGTGTATGTGATTTTTTTTTTTTTTTTTGGAGAGGTTTTCACTATAGGGCGCGTGTGCTTGCCAGACAGACAGACAGAGACATAGAGACAGAAAGCGAGAAATCAACCCCCAGAGGGGATGGTCACATCGCAAGCCCTTTTCCTCCATCCTCCTCTCAGGATCTTGGGCACGCACGCACACGCGCCCGGCGTGTTTTAAGCCACCGGGTCCGGGACGCAAACTGTGGTCGACTACGTGAGAGTCCAGAGACATAGCCATTACGCTAACTGCTGGTTCCCTGTGTATGTAATTCTGAGGGTTCTTTCTGTGATTGATTTTGAGTTTAACTCACTGTGGTGAGAAATTATGCTGAATGCATATCGTTTCTTTCTTTTAAAGAATTATTTAATTAATTTTATTTACTATTACTATTATTTTTAATTTGGTATAGGACATGTGCACTTACCAGAGAAAGACAAAAAGAAAGGGAGAGAGAGAAAGTGAGAAAACAAGCTACCAGGTCCGGGACTCAAACCATGGTTGGCCATATGGGAGTTCAACATTTAACCACCATTCTACCTGCTGGCCCCAGATATAGATTTTATACTTTTAAATTTGTGAAGGCTTGTTTTATGCTCTACCATACGGTCAATCTTTGAAAATGTTCCATGTGGGAATAAGAAAAATGTGTATTTTGTGATTGTTGGGTGAAATGTTTTATAGATGTCTGTCAAGTCCATTTGTTTTTTGTTGTCATTTAGTTCCTGTGTCTTTTTGTTGATTTTTTATTTAAATAATCTGTCCAGATATGGCAGTGGGATATTGAGATTCCCAACAATTAGAGTGTTGCAGTCTATCTGTCCCTTGAGAGTTAACCATCTTTCACATATTTGGGTACTCTGATATGGGTGCATAAATATTTATAAGTTGTGTGTCTTCTTGGTGAATTAGCCCTTTTACTACTATGTAGTGTCCTTATAAATTCATCTGATGTCATCTCTAGGCAGACAAGTGTATATTGGGTTTCTGGGAAAATGATAAAGTATTTTTGCATAGAAAAACAGAAAAATATGTCATGGTTTTCGCAACCACCTAATAGTATTGTCTCTAGTGACTAACTTCCGTTCTCACTCGTAGAGAAGGAATGGGGGGGCACCTTTAAAAATTTAAGCTTTGCTTTTAGACAAATGAGAAAGGGCAGAGAGCTTTTGCTTGTTAATTGTCTTATTTTCAAAATACTCAGTATATTAAAGCGCCATATTTTATGGTGACACATTCTGCTATGCTTCAGTATTTTAGCTAGTCCCATTGACATGATTACTGTTTTTGGTTGTTTTTGTTTTATTCTTTCATTTCTCTAGGACTCAGGATGGAATTAATTTGAACAAAATGTAAATTGCCTACAGAAAAGAATCTAAAGTATGTGGTTAATATATACAATTTCTATATTTAGAGGAGGACTGCTTTGAAAGTATTTTTTTATGTAGATAGAGTAGTAGACAGGTTTAGAAAAGAGTATTAATACAGTATAAGCTATGCTTTACTACATTAACTGAGTTTTATTTCTAGATGCACTTTGGGTTAAAATATAATTATATATATAGGTAATCAAGATTTTCTTCAATCTTCAACATTAAATGAAACACAGTAATCAATGTATGATACACGTATCTTTCTCAAACTATAATGAAAATGCCAAAAAAGCACCCTTATATAAATGGTTTTAAGGATGAAAGATATTAGTCAAGGAAATAAATAAAATTAAGAGGTAACAGTCATGATGAATATTGTTTGATATTTAGCAGTTTATTGTGGCGAGTTCATAAGAAAATAAGTAAACCAAGGGCAAATGAAGAGAGCCCAAGATAGCCTTACTCAGGAAAGTACATGAACCAAAGGTTAATGAAAAGGGCCCAGGGTAAGCCCTAAGATAATCTTTACAATACAAGAAACACATACCCCAAGAAAGAAGAAAGACTGCAAGAAAGAACATGCTCTGGAGCCCTCTGGCCCATAGCTGACACAAGTCCTACACTCCTGAGAAGCATCCAACCACATCTAGAACAAGCTACCAGAGTTTTTCATTAGCTTTCCCTTATGATCAAGGCTATAAAGAGTCCCACTCTGCCAGAAGGCACAAACTTACTCAGGTTTTACTGGGCTTTAAAAAATCTATCTTCTGCTTACATTCAAGTCTCTGGTAAATTCTTTTATCACTCACCTGCTGGCCCTACTGATGTTATTAAATCTATTTGAGCCTCAGTTTTCTTATTCTAATGCTTCTTTCATAGAACAGTTGTGATAATTAAGCAAGAATACATACATTTATTGTATATGTTTTGATACATTATGTATTATAATATGTAAATTGAATAAATAATAAGTCTTCATGCATTTTTGATAAATTTAAAATATGAAATAAAATGCTGCAATTTCAAAAATAAAAATCTAGGATAAAATTTCTAGTAGGCTATTGAATAGAACAAATCACAAACCATGGAAAAGAGAAAATAAGTAAGTGTACTCTTATAAAAGCCTGAATTAAAGACCCAGAGTGAGAGAAAAATTACTCAAAAGTGTACTCATCATAAAAATAGCTAAAGGGTACTCATCAGAAAAATAGCTGAAACTATAAACTACTCAGAATCTGCCGGTAAAGTCACAAATAATATTCAACTTAATCACATTTTGATATTTTATAAAAAATTATCTAAATTTAAATATCTATATGCAAAATAATATTAGAAGTTGCTTTAAAACTGAATTTCACCTTTAGGAAATATTTCATGTTGCAAAAGAATCTATAGTGAATAAATGAGGAATTGCTTTACACTTGAAATAATATCCAGGAAAAATAATACTTAGAATATATATATTTAAAGTTTAGATTTGACAAAGAAAAGAGATAAGAAATTCTCAGTACACAATAATAATATAAAATGTGCATAATAAAAATAGATTCTACTTAATTAGTTATTGTTTTAATATAACTATTTAAAAATTGGTGATGGAATATAATATATTAAATATCAGTCAGTAAAAAATTGTTCATTATATGCTTCAAAGGAACAAGTAAATATTTATTTTTCTTCCTATTGGCTATTATGTGAAAGACTTCTCTAGTAGCTCACCTTCAATCTTGATAACATCTTAATCAAATAAAGAAGTTGGACAATGTGAGCCCTAAGATGTTTATAGGCCTAGGATTCATTAAAACTATATCTCCTATCTAGATTAAACAAAAATAAATCATATATTTAATTCTCATTTAATTTTTAGTGAAATATCAAAACTCCCACTCAAACTAATTATTTTTTTGTTTGAGAGGTTTTTGCTATAAAGTACATGTGATCGCTAGAAAGACAGAAACCGACAGAGAGACAGAAAGTGAGAAATCACTCCCCAGGGGGGATGGCTGTGCTGCCATCATCCCTTCTCCTCCATTCTCCTCTGGGGATCTTGGACATTCATGCACACATGTCCAGCATGAGTTTAAGCTCCCAGATCCCAGACTTGAATTGTGGCTGACTACATGGGAATCCAGCAACATAGCCATTATGCCAACTGCTGGTCCATCAACCTTTTTCATAAACTCTCTGATCTAGAGAGTTTCTTCATTCACAGAGCATTCATTAGTCTAAGATTAAACTTGTAAATGTTTGTCTTAATGAAATTGTGATGGATTGTTTCTAAATACAAACACTACAGCCATATAGCTAAAGTGAGAAAAGTAGTCTCTACCAAAACAAAACGGAATAATAAACAAAACCACAAAGAAAAAAATAGTAATAATATTGTTTTTTTTTAAATTCAAACTAATTCATGACATCTCTAACTAAATGTTTGATTTTTCACCAACATCATTGTTAATACTATTATTGACAATAACTAAGATTATAATAAACTGCAAGGAACTAGAAAATATATGACCGTATGGGACAAAAAGTATGTTACATTTTATGTAAAATCTCAAATATCAGAAGCTTGAATCTATTGGTATTAGCTAATTCCAACACTAATTAGAAAAAAAACAAACAACAGTAAGAAAAGGAACATATCACGTACTCAGTTTGGCAGCGTATACAGTAAAATTGGAACTGGCATAGGGATGAACTGCTGTTCAATTCACTTTGACATTGCCTGGGGAATTTCCATTAGTTTTCTCTGTTTTGGCTGATTTGCTGGCAAACAGACATGTGGGCAGCTTTCCTAAGTCACACCAGTCATAGCTTAATTTCACTTTGTTGTCATATTTGTACACTGTATATGTAAACTGGAAATGAACGTAGATTCTGATTAAGATAAATAGTTTTTTTTTTTAATTTTATTCTGCAATGAGAACACCTATGACTTGCAATCTTGTTTGTTTTGTTAGCCTCTCTGATTGCTTTGGATCTCAGATATTTTGTTTTGCTAATCATCACAGAGATGTGTAATTGGTATTCTGAAACAGACTTTGTTTAGTCTTCCAAATTTATAAAGCTATTCATTTTTATTCAGAAACACAAATAATTACTTGATGACTGTCTGATCTCAACTCCATGATTAGTGCACATTGTCTACCAATTTTGACCTGACTATGTTATAAAATGTGAAGTCAAGAATAATCAGACCTCGGTTCCTCTGCCCTTAACTCTTACCTCCCATCCCAAATGTAACACAGAATGTATAATACCTTCATTGCATTTAGCGTGCCATAAGAGAATTTACTTCAAAGTAGTATTCGTATTTTCTTGGAGAGTAATCTTCACTTTGATGTCTTACAAGGAAAATAAATATATTTACAGACAGAAGTATAGGATTAGTATGTGCAATGCTCTACTCACTTACAAAATGAAGAAGTTGGACAATGTGAACCCTAAGATGTTTACAGGTCTAGGATTCATTAAGACTATAATTCTCAACTAGATTAAATAAAAATAAATCATATATTTAATTCTTGTATAATTTTCTGTGAAATATCAAAACTCCCACTCAAAATTCTTTCCAAATTATATGCCAGAATGTCTCTTCTCATTTGTGAATGTATAATTAATTTTCAGGTTCTGAACCCTTCGGGTATACATTTTATACTTCGTGCATTGGTTTTCTCTCATTCCATTTTCTTAGCCCATTCTTACCTAATTATCATTTTTTGCTAAAATCTACATCACTTAGAATACAGTGAAAAAAATTTAAGAGAGTTTTTTTGGTTGTTCCTGTGTTTTCTTTTTTTTTTTTTTTTTTGCTTTTGTTTGTTTGTTTGTTTGTTTGTTTTTGTTATAGGGCATGTACACTTGCTGGAGAGACAGTGAAAGACAGCGAGAAAGAAAGTGAGAAATCATCCCCCCCAGGGGGAGCTAGCCATGCTGCAATCCTCTCCCCTCCATTCTCCTCTCGGGATTTTGGGCATGCAAGCACATGTGTCCAGCTTCGGTTTCAAGCTGCTAGGTACAGGACTGGAACCACAGTTGGCCATATGGGAATTGAGTGCCTTAACCACTACACCACCTGCTGGCACGGTAAAAAAAATTATTATTTTCTAACTGTTTTTTATGCTAATATTTCCATTTATACTATACCTTTCTTGCTCAAAAAACAAGATCTGCCACTTACTAGACACTCAAGAATGTTTGGTAAATGCATAAATTAATAATAGTTTTTTATTGTACCACTCAGTGCCGCATATACTGTAGGTACTCAATCAATACTTGCTGAGTGATAAAATGGTAAAAGATAAATCATCTTCTCAAGGGATGCATACCTTATTATATCTCTCAGGGATAATTACATTCTTATATCAATTGGAAATACTGAGCTAGGGTGCTTTCTGAAGAAAGATTGACAGTTAATTGTGTTTTGCAATGGCTATAAATGTCAGAAGTAAATTAGGATGAGATAACAAATTCTTCTAGTTTACAATGTTAAGACAGCTATCAAATTCACCATCAAATAACATACAATTCTCAGACAGTTGCTTATTAATCTTGTACTCTGTCTTTCTTGTGCTGTCTCTTACAGTGGCAAGAGGAACTATAAATAGGATTGGCCATTTTGTTCTGTTGAGATTTTAGATTTTATTTCTAAGATTGTGTTTTCAAGTCATTTATTGCCCTACTATACTAACTAGTGGTTGAGGAGATTTTTAGTAAGTCACACAATAATTTATACTCCCAAATCTATGGAAAGCCAACTTCATAAACTGCTAGTACTTCCACTTCCAATTTGAGATTAATGTGAATAAATTTCATTCTAGCAAAATATTTTATGAGGAACAGATAAAATTTAAGTCAAAATATCCTCTAGAAAACTCCTTGATGATATTTAATACTTTGTACTACTAAAAATGACATAATATGGCCACTGAAGCCTTAGTAGTAATGAGAGAGAGTCAATAGGTAGCATGATGGTTAATGCACTGGATTTCCACATGACCAACAGTAGTTAGAGTCCCAAACCTGGCTTGCTTTCTCACTTTCCCATTCTCTCTCTCTGTCTCTCTCTGGTCAAATTAAAAAATAATAATAATAACAAATACAATTAAATAAAGAAATAATTCTTAAAAAAAAAAAAGCAAGAGAAAAGAGACCAAATTATCATACAGAGACAACACAGTCCATTTTGATGCCCAGTAGTGTAGGTATGTACTATGATTGGAATATGTTCTTTCCAAATTCATTTATTGAAAATTGAATCCACAATGTGATAGTTTTGGGAGATGGAACCTAAAAAAACATGTTTCGGTCATGGACTGATGAACTATTGACCCTTTAAAAGGACTATAGGGAGAAAGTTTACTCTGTTCTGCAATTTGGCCATTTGAGGAACAGCATTCTTCTCCTCCAGAGAATACATTTTTCAAGAATTCATGTTAGAATTCAGACGAGATCCTTAGCAAGCAGCAGACCCACTAGCAACTTAGTCTTGGTCTTCCCAGACTCTAGAACTTTATAAATTATCCAGTCTTATGTATTCTATTACAGCAATACAAAATAGACTAAGGCAGTAAGTACAAAGGCTAGTCAAAAAGTTCATGGAAAATGCATATTATGAAAAACTATGCATGATTTAAAATTTTTTAGGCACAATAATAAACTCTTATAATTCCATTATAAGAAACTTGGTGCTAACTTAAAGGAGATGATTTATTCAGAAGTAGGAAAATCAGATACTCAACAATAGATTTCTCTATATAAAATCCAATTCAAAACAAAGCAAGAAAAGGTGAGTCTCTGTTGTCTACAAAACAGTAGAAAATGCACAATTTTTATTTATTATCCAGGCAGAGCTCTAATTTACCTCTTACCATTGTGCTAAACATGTCCTAAACAAAATAAATTATTTTTCAAAACTTGTACCCAAAAGTCTCTGTAAACAATGACCTTTATGTTAATGGACATGTTATGTTCATGCTGACCACAGAAATACTAGTCATAATTTTTCTTTTTTTTTCTATACTGTCTAAAGTATCCGAATGAGAATCTCAATAATATCCCCTATAAAAACTATTTAAAAGATGTAGGGGTAACAGGTGGTATGGTGGTTATGATACTGGGCTCCCACATGGTCAATCACAGTTTGAGGCCTGGACCTGTTGGTTTGAAAATCATGCTGGGCGTGTGTGCATGTGTGCCCAAAATCCTGAGAGAAGAATGGAAGAGAGAGAATGGTTGGTCATTCCCCTGGAGGGTGACTTCTCACTTTCCCTCTCCCTGTCTCTCTCTGGAAAGTGCAAACACCCTATGGAAACAACTAAAAAAGCAATAGAAAAGGAAAGTAACATCTATAATGTCTCTTTCATTCATTCTGATTAATTTTCACAGTACTTCATACTTTTACCTATTTTAAAAAATATTCAGTCTGGGAGCAGGCACGTGGCCTGGAGGTTAAGGATGCTGTGCACCCACATGGTCGACCATGGTTTGAATCCCGGATCTAGCAGCTTGCTTCCTCACTTTCCCTCTCTTTCTCTCTGTCCTTCTCTGGTCAAATTAAAATAAACACAAATAAATAAATGCTAAAAAATAAAATAATTCTTAAAAAAATCCAGTCTGCATTTTTTCTATTTATTCCATGAGCGAGAGAGACAAAAGAGGGAGAAAGACAGAGACAAGGTCTCAAGACTTCAACAACATTCTCTATGTCATGATCCCCCCTTACCCTCAACCAGCCCAACATACTTACAGAGGTCTATGGATCCAACAGGCATCCTTTCCATGTGGATCAACCTTATAAAATATCATGTTTTAGTGCTGCTCCACTGACTGGCCCTGATTTCACCTGTTTATGCAGTCCATTCTTAATCATCTTCGAAGATGGTTCTGGCGGTTAAGCTGATTTGAAGTCCGTTCTTTCTCCCTCCGTTTATGCTCTTGCTCGCTCATTCTCTCCTCTTGTATTTTTGCCAATTGTTCAATATTTATATTTTACACTGTAAAGACATGTGATTAAAAGTAAATAAATAAAAACAAAACAAAATAAAACAAGTTCATATTTCTATTTCCTCCTCACCCTTATAGTTTCCCTAACAGTAAGAATCACATCTTAATCTTTTCATGTATTATCATGGTGTCTTATTTTATATTTTACACATAGATGTATAATAAATATTTGTTTACTTGCAAAAGAGTCAATAGTATACTCTATTAAATCTCTATCACAAGTCAGCAAAAGTTTGGGAACAGGTAAAACATCTGTAGTCATAATAGTTTTTTATATGGACTGCATATTATAGCAAATGGCTGCAAAACATTTTCTTTTCTTTACCCACCACTCATTTTTAAGGAGGTTTTATTACCATTAAAGCAGAGCATACATTTGATTGAAATAAAAAAAAAAAAGAACAAAGAGGGGGCCAGTGGATGACTTGGTGGTTGGGGCACTGGACTCCCATATGGCCAACAACCATGGTTTGACTCCCCACCCTGGTGGCTTGAAGGTCAGGGCAAGTGCGTGTACCCCATGGCAATAACTCTGATTAAAAAAAAGATATATATGTGTGTGTGTGTGTGTGTATGTGTGTGTGCCCCGAGTCCCAGGAGAAAAGAGAAGGGACTGTGGTGTAGTCATTCTGAGGGAATGTTCAAGGGAAATTTCCTTCTCTTTGTCTCTGGCAAGTGCACACGCCCTATGGCAAAAAACCTGAAAAAAAAAAAAAAAGGAAGTTAAGATGATTTCCATTCAAAGGATTAACTAGTGCAGTATCTTGAATCAAAAAGTAGTCTTAAACATGCTTGAGTACAAAAAATAACTACTGCACAAAGCTTTCTGTTATGGTTACTAGATGGAAATTCAATCCCTTAGGCAAAGAGAAAAATGAAACTAATGTTCTGTTATGTTAGGTTTCTGCAAACCATGCATTTCAATTATTATAGCCTATATAATACCATATGATAAAACTTCCAAGACTAACATATTCTAAATCATGTCTATTACGCTTAGCAGAACCTCTTGGAAACAAATCTTTCTGCAAAGTTTAATGTCATTGTATACTCAATTGCCTAATTATACTAGAAAAATTATCCAAAAAGTGGCAAAATATAAATGAGATTAAAGTAAAAATATGTCATTGTCCAAAATAGTGCAATAGAAAACCAGTGGCACCAGTAAATCAATTCCACACTAACAGCATTTTAATCACTATGCTCTCTGGCCACCCTTCTGACTGAAGTTTTGTACCTTTTAGGTATAAAACTGTTCTCCACAATTATACCAGAAAATACTTCTAAAAGGATGTCATTTCAATGAATTGACTCCCTGTAACCTTGTGAGCCTATTCTCAATTACAAAATTTTACTTCTGAAAAAAAATTCACTTTTTAAAAATGACATAAAAAGAGTGGCAAGATGGTAGATTTTAAAATAGTTTTTAGTAGAAGATAATAAGGCAGGCAGTTAAAGGGGGGAAAAGCCAGATCCTATTGATTAAATCACTAATATGATATATGTGACCAACATGTCCATTTCAGTATTCTGCACGTCTACCTGTGGGATAAGAATACTTTCCCACTTGAGGCCGGCAGGTGGTGTGGTGGTTAAGGGCGCTGCACTCCCACATGGCTGACTACAGTTTGAGTCCTGGTCCTGGCAGCATGCTTTCTCACATTCTCTCTCTCTCCCTCTCTGGTCAAATTTAAAAGAAAAACAAAAAACAACTTTCCCACTTAACAAGAATTAAGGAGTGGGAATGCATATCAGAAATGACCTACTGGACAGTTAATGAGATTGCACATGTATATTTAGTTTTTTTTTCACTGAATAAATACAACCTCATTAAAATATAGCAGTAAAAGAGCTTTAAAAATTGGCAAATTGTAAAGCACACTGAAAAATGCTACTGTCATTGTGACCTTAATACATGCTTATTCCGAAGGTACTGGTCTAGCACTCTTTTGAGCAAATAGATGTAGATACCAGAGCTTCTGACTAGTTGAAGATGATATAAAATGCATTATAGTATAAGATTCATATATAAAAAGTATTATTGCACAAACTAAAATGGGTTAACATAAACAAATGTGCATATAAAAATTAGGGTTGAAATAAGTGGTCTAAAGAAAGGAGTGATGAGGAATGATGGCAGCAAAAGATGTCAGCTAAACATAATAAAATTAAGAAACATTGGGACCAGCAGATGATTTAATGATTACATCGCTGAACTCACACGTGACTTGAGTCCTGAAACTGTTGGCCTAAAGCTCATGACAGATGCATGTGCGTGAATGCTCAAAATCCCGAGAGGAGAATGGAGGAGAAGAGATTGTGGTGTGGTCATTGCCCCGGGGGGTGATATCTCACTTTCCATCTCTCTGTCTCTCTGGTGAGTGCACAGACCTTATAGCAAAACTCTCTCTTAAAAAAAAAAAAGCAACATATAGACTCTCCCTCTCACTTCCTCTCTTTCTCTCTCTCTCTCTCTCTCACACACACACACACACACACATACACACACATTCACACATCCCTCATACACTTTAATATGAAGCAGCAGTATCTGGTACAGAATAAAAATAAATCACGGAAGTCCAGGGGTTGGAAAGGAGAGGGAGGATACTACATCTTGATCTATTCCTTAGTTTAAGCTACATAGAAATGGCAGATCTTTCCCAAAAGTCTGAAGAAATGTATGTTGCCTAATCATAATGTTAGTCATAATACAGAATTTGGCCACAACTATGTCACAGGGTTGTTATATGATTAAGTGACATGAGAAACATGCAAGGGCTTCATGAACTCAAATGTTCTGCATATCTTTTCAATATTCAAACTCAGTCTCATATTCTAATATGGGGTAATGCAAACAAACCTCTAGGAAATGGTGCAGAATCTTATTTCTCTCTATTCAATTCTTAGATGTTTTTATTTTCTTTGTGCTGAGCAGTCTCCAAAATCATTAGCTTGCTTTTGAAAGCACAATAAAGATGCTGACAATATATTCTAACCAGTTCAGCTGCTCAATGTCTCTACATTAGACACACCCCTTTAGCACACACCACCTCCAGTGGAAGAGATCTTCCCACATAAACCTACATTGACCATACAAGTATGAGATCGACTAAGCTGACCTCTTAGGAGATGGAGAGGGAGAAAGGAATAAAAGAAGATACAGCAGATACAGCTGACCAAAACATGACAACATATATAATGTTTTCCGCTATATAAAAATTAAAATATGACCAGCCCCATAGCACAGAGGTTAAGTATTATGCATAGAAAGCCAGACCCCATATGGTTGACTGCAGTTCGAATCCTGGCCTCAGATGCTTGACAAAGATGTCAAGGGTACATGCATGTATGCCCCAAATCCTGATGGGTTGGAGGAATGGAGGAAAAATACTGCTGTGTGACCGTGTCTCTTTGGGGGATGAGAGTGCTTTCTCTCTCTTTCTCACTGTTTCTCTGGAGAGTACATATGCATTCTGGGAATTAAAAACAATGCCAAAATATTTTTAAAAAATTAAACCCCCTAAAATATAGAAAAATTTCATAAATTAATGTCAAAAACAATTTACAGATGAGGAAAGTGAAACACATAGTGACACAGTAGCATTTCTGACACTATAGAACAGGTAAATCATGAAGCCTGAATGCCAAATTATATTTATTTAATTTCAAATTAAAAATAACAACAACCAAGCCCAAGATAACCATCGATTCCCTATAACATGAAACACAATGAAGCACACTGGAAGAAGACCAGGAAAATTAACTGTGTAAGAATTTACAAAAAATCTATTGACTAGCTATTACAACAGTTTTAGTTTTATAAAAAAAAATGAATGTTGTGTACAGAGCAGTCCCATATACCCTGTCACACAGTTATCCTTGTTATTAACATCTTGCATTAGCGTGGTACACTTGTTACTATTGGTGAGCTAATACAAATACATTATTAACTGAAGCCCATACCTTACATTAGAGTTCACTCTTTGTGTTGCATGCGCTACGGGTTTTGAGAAATATATAAGATACATTCAGCATTAGACTATCATACAGAATAGTTTCACTGCCCTAAATATGCCCTGTGTTCTACCTATTCATCTCTCCTTCCCACTTCCTGAACCTTGTCAATCTCTGATCTTTTATTGTCTCCATTGTTTTGTCTTTTCCAAATTGTCAAATGATTGGAAAACGAATATGTATGCAGCATTTTTAGATTGAGTGTTTGCACTTAGAATTATTCATTTTAGGTTCCTCCTCATCCTTTCATGGTTTCATAAATAATAATTTCTTTCACAAAATAATATTCTCTTGTATAGAAGTAACAAAGCTTGTTTATCTGTTTTTCTTTGAAAGACATCTTGATTGCCTTCAAGTTTTGGCAACTATGAATAAAACTTCTATAAGCATTTACATAAGTTTTTGTGTGGGCACAATTTTGCACTCTTTTAAGTAAATACAAAGGAACACAGTTACTGGACTGTAAGCAAATGCATGTTTAGTTTTATAAGAAACTACCAAATATCTTATAAAACATCTATACTATTTTGTATCCCCAACAACAATGAATGAGTGTTCCTGTTGCCCACATCCTCACCAGCATTTGGCATTATAAATATTTTGGATTTTAGTCATTCTAATAGGTGAATAACGCTATATCATTATTCTTGATATTGTTTTTTTGGTTTGCTTTGTTTGTTTTTTGAGAGATTTTTGCAATAGGGAACATGCCCTTGCCAGAGAGGCAGAAAGTGAGAAATCACCTCCCAGGGGGAATGGCCACACCATAATCACTTCTCCGTTCTACCCTAGGGATTTTGAGCCTGCATGCACATGAACCCAGTGTGAGTTTCAAGCTGTTGGATCCAGGTCTAGAACTACTGCAGACTAACCACATAGGAGTCCAGTGTCTTAACCACTATGCTACCTGGTGGAGTCTCATTGTTTTAATTTGTAATTCCCTAATGACAACTAGTGTGTTTCTTTTCATATGTTTATTTGCCAAATGTCTATCTTCCTTAGTGATGTGTCTGTTCAGAAAATTTGCCCATTTTTTAATTGAGCTGCTTTCTTATTATTGAATTTTAAAAGATCTTTCTCTATTTTTAATGACAGTTCTTTTATCAGATATGTGTTTTGCAAAGATTTCTCTTAGTCTGTGGCATATCTTGACTATTTTTTGCAGAGTTTTAAAATTTTAATGAAGTCTAGCTTATCTAGTTATTTTTTATGGATTATGTCTTTGGTATTGTATCTAAAATGTCACTGACAAATCCAAGGTCACCTCGCTTCTTCCCTGTGATATTTTATATGAATTTTATAGTTCTATGTTCTTCATTTAGATTTATAATCCCTTTTGAGTTCATTTTCTTGAAAGATATGAAATCTATGCTTAACTCCCTTAACTCCTTTTTTTTTTTTTTTGGCATATGGAAGTCCAGTCATTCTAGCACAACTAGTGGAAAAAATTTTCTTTCTCCATTTAATTTTGGTAAAATTTTGTTCCTTTCTCAAAAATCAGTTGACTATATTTGTGTAGGGTTTTTTTTAGGTTCTAGTCTATTTCATTGATCTATTTATATAATCTTCCAATGCCACACTGTCTTGATTATGATAGCTTTATAGTAAGTAACCTCAGTTCTCTCATGTATATATGAAGAATCATTAACTTTTCCGTTGGTTCAATGTTTTTCTTGTCATGAGGATGGGAGGAAATGGTTTCCAAATTTCTTATGTTTGACAAGAATTTAGAATCAAAATATTTTGAGGGAAAAAAAAGAGCGATGAAGTAAAAATCCACTTTTAGATAAATGCTTTCTAATTCTGTAACTCTGTAATAGTTGAAGCAATTTAGTAATTCCACAAAACTTTAAAATGAATAAAACTGCTGTAACAAAACGATGATATATACCTAAATTTGTTTATCAGATAAATTCCATATGGAGTACATAATTACACGATGAGAAAATTTCATTTAAAATAACTTAAAAGGTTTATATACATAATAGAAGGATATATAGATGAATAATATATAAATAGACAGCTGTCTAGAAATATTGAGAAAAAGCATGAACAAACAACTCACAAAAGGAAATACTCTAATAAATGAATCAAAAACATCATATTGCCCTCACTAGTGCTCAAGCAATATTTAATAAATAAGTTTATATTTTGTTAAATAATATGCCAAAAGTCTCTTAAAGCATATTATTTTAGTGTTTGTGAACATGTGGAGAAAAGACCCCCCTCATACAATGCTTTTAAGAATATAAATTGATGGGGCTGGCAGTTGGCATGGTGG
>NW_006159434.1:1928350-1929051 GCF_000334495.1 Tupaia belangeri chinensis
GCAGCTTGCTCTCTCACTTTCCCTCTCTCTCTCTCTCTGTCTCTCTCTGGTCAACTTAAATAATATAAAAAAAATAATGACAATGAATAAGATTAAGTAAAATATCTCCTTTAAAAAAGAGCATAAATTGATAACTATCTTACGGGAGGATAATTTGGCAATGTTTTCACTTTGGCAGAATAATTATATTTCTTAGAATTCTTTGTTGTAAAACAAGGATATGAGATGCATGTTCAAAAGTATTCATTACAGCATTGTTCATATGTTACACCTCCTCCACTTCCCCTTCCACCCCCCAAAAATAAACACAACAGCGAATTCGCTAAAACATTGTATTATTTCTACTTAGTAGAATTCTGGGAAACGTGAGAAAATTTTCAAGACTATATCATAGGATACAAAAAAATTTTACGATATTTGATGATACAATCCAAACCATATATATGTATAGATAAATCTTCAAAGTGTTCATAGAAAATACATATTATGAAAAAAATCTATGCATACTTCAAATGCTTTTATACCAAATGAACTTGTACTTTAGTTCTATTTTCCATAAACAATACCAAATGAACTTATACTTTAGTTCTATTTTCCATAAACAATTTTTAAATTTATTTTTAAATTTATTTACATTTAATCACATTTTTACAGTGTATCTTTCTTTTTCCAGCACAAATACCAGGCATGTCAATCAAAAC
>NW_006159434.1:1930056-1930560 GCF_000334495.1 Tupaia belangeri chinensis
AAAAAAAAAAAAAAAAAAAAGGAAGAAAGAAAAGAAAAGAATTTGCAGTGTTACTGTGGTCTGATCTTTCCATTAATGTTCAACATTATTACTGATATTTCAGAGCTTGTCCCTACCATTAAGTTGGCCTCTGTCTGTCTTTAGTTTTCCTGGTATAGACTCCCTTCAGAACTTATGGAAGAGCTGATCTGGTGTTGGCAAATTCTTTTTATTTATTTAAGTATGCTTTTATCTTTTCTTCCATATGAAGGATAATCTTGCCGGATATAGTATTTTTGGTTGAAATTGTTTTTCACTTAACACTTGGAAGATATTTTCCCATTCTTTCTTTGCTTGTATTATTTCTGATGAGAAGTCCAATGTTAGCCTGATGGGATATCCTTTGACAGTAACTTGACATTTCCCTCTTGCCAATTTTAGAGTCTTGTCTCTGTGGATTTGAGCAATCTGGCTATGATGTGCCTTGGAGAAGATCTTCTTAGGTTGATTCTATAGGGGGTCCTT
>NW_006159434.1:1930648-1952365 GCF_000334495.1 Tupaia belangeri chinensis
TATGTTATTCTCATTTTGGGGGGTTATTTTTATCATTTTTCTTGGTGAATTTTTCTAGAGGGGGCTGGCAGGTAGCATGATGACTAAGGGAGCTGTTCTCCCATATGGCAAACTGCTGTTCAAGTCCTGGACCTGGCGGCTTGCTATCTCTGTGTCTTTCTCTGTCTCTCTCTGGTCAAAATTGAAAAATAAAGATAATAAAGAAATAATTATTTTGAAGAAAATAAATATTTTGCAGCTTTCTGTGTATAATTCTTGCATTTTCCATTAGGTCTCAGTTATAAGTATCTGAAATTTTCAATGTTATTTTAAATTATACTCTTCAATGCCATTTTCAAATTGCTGCAGGTATTTAGAAATAGATATGTGTTTCTTATCCAACAAAAAACCTAAGCAAGTTTATTAATTTTGATGATATATGTATAGCTTATAGTATTTTCTAAACACACAATTATGTCATCAGAAATGTTTTATTAATTTTTAAAAATATATCTTTATGTTTTTTTTTTTAAGAGAGAGGGAAAAGAAAGAGAGAGAATACCTAACAGGTTTTTGATGTTCAACCCACCTCTGACACCAGATCATGGGTACTTATGTACCTCGCGTACTTTGGGAGGTCTCTGGATATGAATCTGGAACTTTTTCATGTGAGTGAAGCTCACAAGTGCTACACCTCAGTTTGAGCCTTACAGTTTAATTTCTTTTTTTTAATACCAGTACACTTTATTTCCTTCATTTTTTTGTTTGTTTTTACCTTAATCCATTGACTTGAGCCTCTAGTACAATAGTTGAAAAGTAGTGATAATAGGCATCCTTAGGTCATTAGAATTTTCAGATGAAAATCTTTCAACATTTTACTGTTATATGTGTTATTTAATACAGATTTGTGTAGTTAGATTTTATTAGATTAAGGAAGTCCTTTATTTTATTTTATTTTATTTTGCCATAGGGCTTATGCGCTCACTGGAGAGAGACAGAGAGAGAGGGAAAGTGAGAAATCACCCCCCCCCCAGTGGGGATCACCATACCACAGTCCCTTCTCATACATTCTGCTCTCAAGATTTTGGACATGCATGCACACACGCCCGGCATGATTTTTCAAGTTGCTGGGTTCAATACTCAAACTATGGTTAGCCATCTGGGATTCCAGCACCTTAATCACTATTCCATGTGCTGATCCAAGTCTCCTTCTACTTTTAATATATTAAACATTCTATCATGGATAATTATTAAATTTTATTAATTGTGTTTCTTTCATCTGTATATATGGTAAAAAGATTTTTCTTCAGTAATATGCTAATATGTTAATTTACATCAATTGAATTGTTAAGGTTAAAAAAAATTTTTAAACATTTTGTTGAGGAAAAATTAACATATGAAAAGCTGTACATATATAATGTAAACAAACTGATAACATTGGAGATAAGGGTACATCCATAAAACCACGAAAAGTTTGTGTTTCTAGAACAAACATAATTTGTTTTGATTAATTATTCCTTCTGTGTATTACTATTATTAGATTCATATAGCTAGCATTATTTTTAGAACCTTTTTATCAATACTCATAATGAGAATTGGCCTGAGATTTTTCTCATCATGCCTTTGCCAGGATCTGATAGCTGGGTTATAGTGTGTCCTCATAACTATTTAGGGGGTATTTCTTTACCTTCCATGATTTGGAATATTTATGTAACAGTGAAATTCATCAGGGAAGCTATTCCTGTCTATACAGAGACAGTTGTTTTGTTTGTTAAGTTTTTTGTTTGTTTGTTATCATTTTTTTGCAGAAAACTTATATTTTGGGGAGATTGTATGTCTAATTTCAACACAATGAAGAAACAAAGAGAATCTTATGCTTATTCATACTTACTAATGTTTATAAATATCTGAAAGTGAGTACTCCAGTTAATACCATAAAGACAAGCTTTAAGTCACTCTGGTTTATTAACCAAAAATGGTTATATAGGCAACCCAACAAGAAAAGGTTTGTATAGGCAACTCATAATAGCCACTATAGACTTCTTTCATTAAGTTGAGTGAATGAAACAATAATACTATAATAGATTTAGCTTATGATGACTAATAATACTATTAATGAAAAATTGATGATAACATGCAAAAGGATGAATCTCTATAACAAATTAGTTACTTTTGTTTTTGGTTGATAAATTGAATAAAATGTCAAGAAAAATTGTTTAAATTGCTAACTAAGTAATAGATTACCTACAGGTTTTAATTATCTCCCATTTCTCTCCTCTTAAGCATAATAAAAAATTGACTTTATAAAATAATTTCTCTTAAAAATTTATCTTCATCAAAATTCCACTCCTTCATATGCATTTTTTCACTATAGCATTTTTAAACCACTAAAATAAATCCTAATATTTATATATGGAACATATCTAGAGTAATAAGAAGCATAATGATGTAACCACCTACAGGTACTGAATAGTATTTACATAATAATTAAAATAATTCCAATTGAAAAATCTGCTTTGCATAAGCCAAAAAGGTTAATTACAAGCTACTAGAGTATAAATGTTTTAAAAACAAGTGATAAGGATAATATTTTTTACTTAGCATTCTTTTATGGAACATGTAATCTTATTTTAAAGAAATATTTTCTATGTAGTTCACAATGTGTGGCTTAAAATACCAGCATTTATGGAAACTAACTAATGAAAATCTGTTCTATCCTATAAGTACTTTGCAAAATTTTATTTATTTATTTTTCTCCTTGAGAAACAGAGATAGAGAGATACCCAACAGTTTTCACAATGCAATCCAATTCTAGTCTTGGCAGGCCCAGATCACAGCCATGTACCTGTGCTCCACACATGCCCAGGGAGGTTTAAGGACATGAAACCAGGAACTTTCACACATGGGTCTAGATGCTTTATCACTGCACCATCATCTGGCCCTATCTTGTATTTTTTCTTTTTTTTTTTTTTAGGGGTTGCTATGGGGCGCTTGCGCTTGCCAGAAAGACAGAGAGAGACAGAGAGACAGAAAGCTAGAAATCAACCCCCGGGGAGATGGCCGTGCCACAATCCCTTCTCCTCCATTCTCCTCTCAGGATCTTGGGCACGCACGCACACACGCCCGGCATGTTTTAAGCCACTGGATCTGGGACTTGAACCACGGTCGACTACATGGAAGTCCAGCAACATAGCCATTACGCTAACTGCTGGTCCCTCTTGTATTTTCCATAGGAGCACATATCTTTTTGACATTGTTCTTGATCTTCTTGAATTTGTCTAATGTTCAGAAATGCCATAACACATAAACATATGTGTTTTCTGTACCTCAGCTCTTTAACAATTCACCCTCAATAACACTGATAAATAAGTGCAATTTGGGGTCACATGGATTTTTTTTTGGTTGAATTTGGTCAACTTATTGATCAATAGAAAGCCTAGTATTTGAATATTTTGATCATGTTCATAGTTTAGCCATGATCAAAACCATTTCATGGGTACCAGTATTTGGTGTAAAGGTTATATCACTGGACTCCCACGTAGTCAATCAAGGTTCGTGTCCTGGATCTGGAGGCTTAAAACTCACTAAAAGTGCATGTGCATGCATGCCCCAAATCCCTAGAGAAGACTGGGGAGAAAGGATTGTGGTGTGGCCATCCCCCTGGGATGATTTCTCACTTTCCATCTCTCTGTGTGTCTCTCTCTCTCTCCAGCAAGCACACATGCCCGATAGCAAAAATCTCTCTTTAGAAAGAAAAAAAAAATTCATGATTAATGATCCATTCCTCTCCCAGAAGGGAGAAATCCATATTATAAACAAGTATATGCTAGACACTGTGTTTTACATTTATTATTTAATTCAATTTTCAAAACAAATTTGTTTTTTATTTTCCCATTTACTCACAGAAGGAAATGGGGGACAGAGCGAATAAATAACATGTCCACTTGATAGAGCCGATTCACAGCCAAGTTTCTTCACAATAGGTCTCTTTGCTCCCCATAAAATAGATCACCAAAGTCGGCACTACTATGAGCTTTGAATGCATCTTTCTGAAAGTGAGGTAAGCTTTCAAGTGTCACCTGCAATTGTTCCACTACTGGTGTAAAAGAAAAGATGACCAGAAATTCTTACAGTTATGTTATGCTTCCATCATTTATGTGAGTTTTCTAGCAATTCTATTCTCTTACTACCATCTCTTCAGCTGCCCATCGGTCTTCTCATTATATCGAAGGCCTTTCATTTAAGGTACTAAAATGTTTAAGACACACAACAATTAAAAATAGGGAAACACTCAAGATGTGGACAAATGTGAAGGCCTCATATTTTGTCCCCTTTTTATTTATTATGAGTAATGTCCACAAGTGACATTTCAAAGAGAGGACTACATGTTTTTTTCCTTTTGTCAATAACCAAAATTTATCTGAATTAAATCTAATTCACTTAAACATGTCCATCAGTAGAGAAGAGAGTAATGTAACTTTCATAAGATTGATAAAATAATTTCAAGACTAGAAACCAATCCAACCAAAAACCTCAGCAGCCACATTATTTTCATTTGACCATTATAACCAGCTTATTTTTAAAAAGCCCGGGAAGGATAGGCATTATGTGATATTTCAAGGTCAACAGGCTTGATTAATATCAAAGAAGTAATGCGATTCCGAGTCTCTTAATCCTGTATTTTGTGATCTAATTAAAAGGTTATCATCTGAAAAAGTTCTCTGACTGCTTTATATATTCTTAGAACAAAAGAAGCAGAGGAAAAAAATAGCTCTTTAATGGAAGATAAGGTTCATATTACAATAGTTTTGAGACAAAATAAGCATTCTACAATGAACCTAGTAGTTATAGAGAGCCAGCGTAAAATCAATCTGGGTGCAATGGCTATCACTGGCCATTTTAATCTAATTTATGCACGTTTCCTCTACTCCTTACACAGTGACAACCCATTTGGACCTTCAGACATAACTGCAGCTACCATGTTGATTACTACTGCCACAGGTTTTTCATACCTATTTATCTCAACCCATGTCCTCATTTCTGTATTTAATGACACAAGGTGGAGAACGAAGTCTCTTCATAGGTTTACTTCTCACTCATAATGACTGAACTTTTGTCCTGGCCCTGAACAGAAGTGCAATATACTCCTATCAGCTCATTATTTGGCAGGATATAACAACCTTTTTATCATCTAGATCTAAAACTATCTTTGTGTAATATATTCAATAGAAGTAGTAGAGAGGGCAGCAGATGGTGAAATGGTTGCATCGCTGGACTCCCATGTAGTCGACGATGGTTCAAGTCCCAGACCCAGCAGCTTAAAATTTGCACTGGGCATGTGCGTGAATCCTCAGAATCCTGAGAGGAGAATGGAAGAAAAGGGACTGCTGCATGGTTATTCCCCCAGAACAGAAATCTCTCTGAAAAAGAAAAAGTAGTAGAAAACTTTTATACCATTGATAATTACAGCCAACATTTTCTTATTGAATACTTACTATATGTAAGACACTGTTTTAGTGCCTCCGAGAAATGATATAACATTTAATCTTCACAATTCTCATGTGGTAGTTATTATTGTTCTCATTTTATAGATGAAAACTATGAGACTCAGAGATTTTAAGTAATGATTTACCTGACGTGGTCCAGGCAGTAGGGGTGCTTCTGTGCTATGTTGGAGGCCATATGGGAAAGCTCCAGGTTCCAGTCCTGGATCTACCTGAGCACACTGGACACACCAACACACACACCAGTGATCTTAACTGGCTGTAGGGCTAAGGGGAGGACTGCAGCATGAAGACCCTGTCAAGGGTGCCTGCCTCTCTCTCCCTCTCTTTCTCTCTCTTAGGAAATAAACTCAAAAAAAATTTTAAGTAACTTTTTTGGGGGGGAGAGGTTTTTGCTATAGGGCACATGCACTCGCCTGGCGTGAGTTTAAGTCACGGGATCCAAGACTTGAACCAGGGTCAACATGGGAGTCCAGTGACATAGCCATTACATCAACTGCTGGTCCCAAAATTGAAGTAACTTTTCTAAGATTAAATACCTCATAAGTGGGGGGAGCATAATTCAAACCTAAGGTTTCTGACTCCGGAGTTTAGCTTTTAGCCATTATGTTACACTGTCTCCTTTCTAAATTCTTCCACTGTAAAAGGAATGCAACATGCCCATGTGTAAAATGTCCACAGATTTAAGTAAGCCAATTTCCAGGCCCCTGTTTATCAATAGGTTAACTTGAACTGAATGAAAATTTTGATATCAGTTGACAAAAATACAACGTATTAATGAAAATATTAGTGAAAACAACCTTTATCTGAAAAATGAGTTTTATACAGACTGCCTAGAATACCAATTTAGGAGCCACTGTATAAAAATACAATTTCTTCTATGTATCAGTTATTTTCAGTTGCCTTTGCTGTGAAGAAATGTTATTTAAAAAAAAAATTAAAAAATGTAAAAACTGTGTATACATATGCCTATAGAGAGTCCACTTGTTTTAATTTATTATTTGTAATATCATAAAGATTAGAAAAACAAAAAGTACCAGCCATTTAAACTGGTCCATAAGTCCAAATATTAGAACAACATTAAAAATTCTACCATATTTTTATCTATAAAAATTAATTCCTAACATTGAATTTTCAAGAAAGATATGCCTGGAAAGATAAACCTTTCTTTACTCTGTTGACTTTTTAAAACTTAGAAAATTGAGATGTGTGCTTTTCTACCCAAGAATTTTATATTTTTTTTCCCTGATGGTACTGAGTTTTTTTTATTTTTAAGTACACTATTCCTTATGTTCTAAGAAAACCAAAATCTTGTGATTTTAAAGTATTACAAATTTTAAGCTGTAAATTTAAACCTTAATAGTCCAAACTGCAAATCTGTTCTGCAGGTTTACTCTATCAAGTATTTTAAGCCTTTACTTAGAATTCTGAAGGTTATGGGACCAGCGGATGGAATAATGGTTACATTGTTGGACTTCCACTCGACTGCAGTTCGAGTCCCACACCTAGCAGCTTAAAACTCATGCAGCATGTGTGTGTGTACATTTCCAAAATCCAGAGAGGAGAATGGAGGAGAAAGGATTGTGCTGTGGCCACCCTCCCTAGGGTAGGGTGATTTCTTGCTTCCTGTCTCTCTGTTTCTCCAGTGAACGCAAGTGCCTTATAGCAAAAATCTCTCTCTCAAAAAATTTGAGGGGAGGGTTACTTTTCGAATTTTGCAGAATTTTTTCGATGTTGGAGATTTTCTATAGGAAAGTAAATCATGTCATTATTACATAAGTCATGAAAATAAAAATAAAATATTCTCAAATATGAATTATTTATTAGAATTATTTATTGGAATAAAGAAAAGTAACTGACAAGAAAAAGAATGTTGATAATTCAAAATACATACCATTAGAATAAAGAAGCAGTTCAAAAAACACAGCTAAACAAAGAACAAATTATTACTAAATATTAAAAAATAAAACATGACATAATCAATAGACAATGAACATTAAGAAGCAAAAAAGTGAGATTTTTGCATTTTGAATTTTAATAATAAGTACATAAATGCAAACACATTGAGATATATAGGCATATTATGTGTATGTGTGTGCGTACACACATACATTTACACATACACGTAATAGACATTCATGTAACATGAAAAAAAATTTTTAGTTCCCAAAGGACAGGTGTACTCGCCAGAGAGTGACAGAGAGAAGGAGGAGATAAAGCATCTATTAAGGAGCATGGTCACACACTTCTCCTCAATTTCTCCATTTTACTAAGATTTGAGGCACCACACATATGTGGCTAGTGTGTTTTTGATGCTGCCAGGGCTGCATTTGAACCATGTGGTCAGCTATGTGGGATGTGGCTACACTAATTACTAGGCTAAAGGCTGGCCTGACAGGAAAGGCCTGGCAGGAAATCTTTTTTTTTTTTTTTTTTTAAGGTTTTTGCCACAGGGTGGCTTGCTAGAGAGAGACAAATAGAGGGAAAGTGAGAAATCACCCCCTCATGTGGGTGACCACATCACAATTCCATGTCCTCCATTCTCCTCTCAAGATTTTGGGCCCCTACACACACACCCAATTTTTGTTTTCAGTTTAAGCCAGGTCTGGGGCTTAAACTGTGACCAGTCATGTGGAATTTCAGTGCCTTAACCACCATACCAGCTGCTGGCCCCGGGGAAATCTTTAAAATACAAGTTTTATTAACTCAATTACTTCCTAAAAAGGTAAAGGTATTTCTGAACTGATACATAAAACATTAAAAATATGAGTATAATAAAGAGAAATTTAGAAATGTTAAAAAAAAAATGCCTGCAGGCAAGACCAAAATCTAATGTTAGAATCAGATGGAACACACTAATAGCATTGCCTTTGGCTAGAACAACAGCAAGGATTCCCCAGTAGCATTGATCCTGAGGAACAAATCAATCAAAGGGTACATTCCTTGAAAGAAAACTGAATTCTCAGTCGGAAAAGTGCTTGCACATCTATATTCATTGCAGCATTATTCACGATTGCTAAGACATGGAACCAACCCAAATGTCCATGAACAGATAAATGAATTGAAAAAGTGTGGTGGCATATACTCAGCCATAAAAAACAACAAGATCCTGGAATTTGATAGAAAGTGAATGAATATGGAAGATTTGTTGCTAAGTGAAGCAAGTCAGGCCATGAAAGAAAGACATTGTATGTCCCCACTTAACATATACCGGCTGTCCACAGTCTATGGTAGAGATTGAAAGACTGGAGGACAAAAAAGCATTAAAAATTGTTGTGGACACTAGAGACAAAGTGGAAATAGAATATGGGAAGGGAAGAGCATAGTAAAGAAAATTTGGGGGGAAATAGAGAAGACATTCGTGGGACACTGATATCATTTATTCTGTTGATGAGGATGTGTACAGTATTCTCAACTGGGCTGGACTGAGGTGTATATCATGCTGAGTAAAGTCTCTTTATAGCACTTAAATGTATAAATAATAATAATAATAATTTAAAAATAGAAATAATTAAAGAAAAAAGAATGACACTTTTTAAAGTTCTTTCACAACCATACCAGAGCCAGGTGTGAAACTGATGTGTGCAGCACGTGAATGCAAACAGTCAGGCAGGTGTTTCCTCACAGATGGGTTTCCACCTTGGGGTGCCCTGTTATTTTCAAGTGGCTTCTTTGTTTTATTTTAAAATAGAAAGCCCATTTGAAATTGTATCTAGAAGGGGAAGAAAACCCTAGGGATTCAAGGAATGGAAAGAGAAAATAAAACTTTGCAATTTACAAAAACAAATAAAAGAATCTTTGAGCAATTTTTTTTTTTAAAAAAAGGAGACCAAATTCTTGATATGTTATGAATATAATATTAAAACTGCCTTCTCGCTCTGGATATTTCTTGTAAATTCACTGTGTCACATACTGTGAATGACAGTTTAAAGTCTGCAGCTGCTTTTGTATTCGTTCCCAAATGCTTGTAGCGTCCAAAGCTTACCAACAATATTTCAAGTTCAGATTAGGGAAAGGCATGTAGCATAGACTCCAAAGATAAATAGGTTGCTATTAAAACCTATTGTGGGGCCAGCCCCATGGGCTAGTGCTTAAGGGAGCCGGATTATATCTGGCTTACTGTGAATCCTGTCCCCAGTGACTTAAAAAATGCACTGGAAATATGTGCGTATGTGTCCCAAATCCAAACAAGATGAAGAAATGAAGGAGAAGAGATTGTGAAGTGACCTTGACCCATGGGTGGGGTGCTTTCTCCCTTTCTTTTTCTCTCCATCTCTCTCTGGTGAGCACATGTGCCCTCTGAAAATTTAAATAAATAAATAAGACCTATTGTGATCAATTCAGAATCACTAGACTTCCCAAAATGAAAGTGATCATCAACTCCAAGGAAAATTGATTCAAATTAGCTGTGTACAATAAGTTAGATGAAAGATATGATCCACGTGTTTGTTATAATCATGTTGATAATAAAATACTATATTGATCATCATTATATTAAAGAACTATTTTTACTTAAACATGTTTTCTGATTAACTAAAGGTTAAGCATGTTTATTTTATTATATGACACATACATACTAGAACAATTGAATATTTTTCAATGAAAGGAAACGTTTCTGTGCTTCCACATCATCAGGCAGAATCATACATCTGGAAAATCACTTCATTGTCCATAATCAACTTCATGTCCTTACTTCTTTCCATAATTAATTTGTATTCACACTGTCCATCACTAGAACCTCATCCTTGCATACATACTGTACTGAATCCTTTTGTCCCTCTCTTCAATATAATTTCCTGGAAATAGCCCAAATCTGGTTAAAACTAACTTTCCTGTTACATTATGCCTACATCTGAGCAGATGAACATGGTTAGAGAAAATCAGAAACCGCTACAGTAAAAGCACTTTAAATCTGCAACAACAAATATTAAAGAAGTCATCCATTGTAAGAATTTAGGAGACATCTCAGTTCCCGGTCCCAAAATATAAAACAAAGCTGTGATAATCAAAACAGTATGGTACTGGCACGAAAACAGGCACATAGATCAATGGAACAGAATAGAGACCCCAGAAATAAAGCCCCAAATGTACAGTCAACTGATTTTGACAAAGGGCACCAGTCAATCCAGTGGGGAAAAGAAATCTCCTTAGCAAATGGTGCTGGAAAAACTGGGTATCCACCTTCAAAAAGATGAAATTGGATCCCTATCTCTCACCATTAACAAAAATAAACTCGAAATGGATCGGTGATATAAGCCTAAAACCTCAAACTACAAAACTACTGGTGAAAAAATAAATAAATAAATAAAGTAAAAACTCTTAGAGACATAGGAATAGACAAAAACTTCTTGAACAAGACCCACAAAACACAGGCAATAATCCCCATTATAGACAAGTGGGACTACATTAGATTAAAAAGCTTCTGTACAGCAAAAGAAACAATTTGAGTGAATCGACAACCTTGGAATGGGAGAATATATTTGCAAACTATGCCTCAGATAAGAGACTGATAACCAGAATATAAAGGGAATTCAAACAGCTTACCTAGAAAAAAAAAATCATCAACTCAATGAATATATGGGAAAATAAGCTGAATGGACAATGCTCTAAGAAAGACATATGAATGGCCAATGAGTATATGAAAAAAAGTGCTAAACATCTCTTATCATAAGGGAGATGCAGATCAAAACTACAATGAGATACCATCTTAGCCCCGTTGAAATGGCTAAGATGAAAAAAATAATAAGTGCTGGTGAGGCTGTGGTGAAAAGAGAACTCTTCTACACTGTTGGCAGGAATGTAAATAGTTCCAGCCACTGTGGAGAACAATATGGAGGTTCCTCAAAGACCTACAGTAAAACTACCATATGAACCAGCAATTCCACTCCTGGGTATCTACCCAAAGGATAGGAAAACGCTCAGAAAAAACACTTGCACATTCATATTTCTTGCAGCATAATTCATGATAGCTAACACACAGAACCAATCCAAATGATCATGAACAGATAAATGGATTCAAAAAGTATGAAGTATATATACTACAGAATACTACTCAGCTATAAAAAACAATGAGACCCTGGCATTTGATAGAAAGTGGACAAATATGGAAGATTTACTGCTAAGTGAATTAAGTCAGACAATTAAAGAGGGGCATTGTATGTCCCCACTCAATATATACCTAATGGCAGCATTCTATGGCAGAAACTGAATGATTGGAAGGTATAAAAACATGGAGATCAGCGATGATACTGGAGAAAGTGAGGGAGGAGGGTGGAAAATGGGGGAGGGTGAGATGGAGGTAATCAAGGTGAAGAAGAAAGAAGCAAAATATTTAAGAGACCCAAAATGGAAAGAAATCTGTTGATTATACTGTTTATGGTAATGTCTTTGACGCATTCTATGGCAGAAACCTGAATGATTGGAAGGTATAAAAACATGGAGATCAGCGATGATACTGGAGAAAGTGAGGGAGGAGGGTGGAAAATGGGGGAGGGTGAGATGGAGGTAATCAAGGTGAAGAAGAAAGAAGCAAAATATTTAAGAGACCCAAAATGGAAAGAAATCTGTTGATTATACTGTTTATGGTAATGTCTTTGACTGAACTGATACACAGTGTACTCATGATGGGAAAATTCATTTGATATGCTGTAATGATACACAGTGATTAAATGTATGGAATAAAAAAAAGAAGCGCCAAAAAATCCTCCAAATTTAGGATTAAAATAGCATAAAGCAGTTAGTCTTCTAACAGAACAGTTAAAAATTTTAGTCAAAGGTTTCTACTTCTCATGAAGCTTTGTAATTTTACTGAATGTATTATGTCTACATTAGTGACCTTTGTGTTATGTATAGGTGTACAAAATCCAGTAAGATTTTCTCTTTTTACACAAGCACAATAAAATGACATATAAGATATTTCTTCAGCTTAAAGGGCCTATGAGATTGGGTATGTTTTACAGTTAGAAGTGTTAGGAATTTCTTCAAACAAGAAGCCAGGTTCTTAATAAAAGTTTATGATCTTATAGGCCTCCAGATAGCATGAGCTTATATTCAGTTTTATCTAGTCTATTTTTGATATTGTCATCATTATGTATATTTTATTATATTTATAAGAGTACATTGGGACCAGCAGTTAGCGTAATGGCTATGTTGCTGGACTCCCACGTAGTCGACCGCGGTTCACGTCCCGGACCCAGTAGCTTAAAACTCACGCCAGGCGCGTGTGCGTGCGTGCCCAAGATCCCGAGAGGAGAATGGAGGAGAAGGGATTGCGGCGTGACCATCCCCTCTGGAGGGTGATTTCTCACTTTCTATCTCTCTGTCTCTCTCTGTCTGTCTGGCGAGCGCACACACCCTATAGCAAAAACCTCTCAAAAAAAAAAGAGTACATTTATAATTTACTTATATTACATTATTACAAAAATTATAGATAATGTAGTTAAGTCAGATTAGGATATGAGCCCAATTAAGAAACAAAGCAACATAAACATAACTTAAGCCTCTCTTTTTTTACCTCTTAAAAATAAAATCACTTAAAGAATTACCCTGAATGTGCTTGTGTGTAAATTTACAGACCCTTACCATTTCTGGGGCCGGCAGGTGGTGTGGTGGTTAAGGGTTCTGGACTCCCACATGGCCAAAGATGGTTCAAGTCCCAGACTTGGCAGCATGCTTTCTCACTTTCTCTCTCTCTCTCTCTCTCTTTCTCTCTCTAACATCTCTTTCTCTCGTTCTGTCCTGCTCTGGTCAAATTAAAATAAATAAATGAATGAATAAAGTTAAAGAAATTTTTTTAATTAAAAAAAAAAACAGACCCTTGCATTTCTGACACACTACTTCTTTTTACATTGCGACTACTCAGTGCATGTGATGTCTATAAATTTTAGAGCTTTGCCTTCAATTAAAAGTGTGTCTTGGTGGGACCAGCAGTTAGCGTAATGGCTATGTCGTTGGACTCCCATGTAGTCGACCATGGTTCGCGTCCAGGACCCGGTGGCTTAAAACTCACGCCCGACGCGTGTGCGTGCGTGCTCAAGATCCTGAGAGGAGAATGGAGGAGAAGGGATTGCGGCGTGGTCATCCCCCCTGGGGGGTGATTTCTCACTTTCTGTCCCTCTGTCTCTCTCTGTCTGTCTGGTGAGTGCACACACCCTATAGCAAAAACCTCTTCAGAAAAAGAAAAAAAAAAAAACAAGCAAACAAAGTGTGTCTTGGCGTAATGGCTATGTCGCTGGACTCCCATGTAGTTGACTGCAGTTCGAGTCCCAGACCCGGTGGCTTAGGTTCACTCCAGGCGTATGTGTGTGCTCAAGATCCCGAGAAAAGAATGAAGGAAAAGGGACTGCAGCGTGGCCATCCCTCCTGGGGGAGTGATTTCTTGCTTTCTGTCTCTCTATCTCTCTCTGTCTCTCTAGCAAGCACATGGGCCCTATAGCAAAAACCTTTCCAAAAAAAAAAAAAAAAACAACTAAGAAAAGTGTGTCTTGCTTGTTTTTGTGCATGATGGTACAATCATAGATCCTCAAAGCCATCTCTCTCTCTCTTTTATTTGAAACTTTCAAAGAAAAAAATAAACATCCTATTTAAAAGATGTATTTCATTTTTCTGGACATAACATACTTAGACGTAAATATGACTCTGGTATTTAAAACAATTTCTTAAATTTTAACTCTGATAACTCAGAGACTTAAGTTTTCCTAAGAATTCTCCATTACTAGATATTAGTTCAAGTCTTAAAATGGCTTCACCAGTGCCTTATTGAAACCAGCATTATAATGGCACTTTTCAACCTGAAAAAATACTTGTAATCCCAGACATGTTAATGTTTTCCACTGGAGTTACACGATTCCAAAACATTGTTCTTTCTCAGCTTATACTTAGATATTCCATAAGGCACCCTCTTTATATTTATAGACACATATTCCTAAAAAGATTCCTTCTTATAGGAATATAAGTCAATTAATGGGCCTTCCAGTAAGTTATAAAGTAAAAAATATATATATAAAATGACATACACTTGGAGGAATTTGGAGCTATGTTGTATCTATTTCCTTGCACATTCTCAATTAATAAACTTTTATTTGTTCACATTTAATCACCTGATTTTTCAATGGGACTTCACACACTGCAGAAAGGCTATTTAATTCATACGAAATACTCAGAAAGTTGTATTTGAAAATGTTTCCCTTTCTTTTTTTAAGTTATACATGTAGCTACTTTAAAGATTAAAAAAATAAAAAGGATTCTAAAAAAACTTATAAAAATTACCAGACACTCGGGAACCAGCAGTTGGCGTAATGGCTATGTCGCTGGACTCCCACGTAGTCGACCGCAGTTCGTGTCCCGGACCCGGTGGCTTAAAACTCATGCCGGGCGCGTGTGCGTGCGTGCCCAAGATCCCGAGAGGAGAATGGAGGAGAAGGGATTGTGTCGTGACCATCCCCCCTGGGGGGTGATTTCTCGCTTTCTGTCTCTATGTCTCTCTCTGTCTGTCTGGCGAGCGCACGCGCCCTACAGTGAAAATCTCTCAAAAAAAAAAAATTGCCAGACACTTGAAATTAATCTCTCCTTCCTCTGGAAGTCTTTTCTCCAGATTCAACCATTCCCCTTCTTTTAGGTTTGTCTTGTGGTATTCCTTAAACTTCCAAAGTATAATGTTTGTTATGTCTTTATTTTGTAATTTGGGGTAACAGAGAAAGGCACTATGGCACAGTCATGAAAAGGTCAGACTGTTTAGACTACCCAAGTTTCTACCTGCATTCTCCAGCTTTTATCTATGTGATCCCAGACCAGTTATTTAAACCTTTTGTGCATGAGCAGTTTTCTCATACATAAAATAGTGATGATAAGATCACATCATCGGTAGTAAAATTTCAATGATTCTAGGTGTCTGCCTTATTTAGAATAGTGCATTGTCATATTGAATGACTAGAGCTAATACTATTATTCATTGTTATATAATTACTAGTAGCAGCTTTCTATTATGGGAGAACAGAATTTAGTTTATAATGACCCACTACTCCTCACCTCAACCACAAACAGATTTCCCCATTACAAACATCCCTGTTTAGGTAGCTCCACTTCAAGTAGTGAGGCCAGTTTTCTTTCGCTTAGTCTTCTTCATCTTTATGATGTGACTCCAAAAGTTATCCTGTGGTTTCTCTCTATTCCAGCCAATGAGAAGGGGAGAAAAACATGGAAGGTAATACATAACATTTTTATTCCGTACTTGACAGTAGCAGACATCACATCCATGCATTCGAGAACTAACTATGACATTATTTACCCCAAGTCTCACCTCTATGGAAGGTGGACATAAACCTCTGGAGGACAGTTACTTAATGTGTACCAGGTACAATATAAATTCATTAAACAGGGCCAGCAGGTGGCATAATGGTTGAGGGCACTGGACTCCCATATGGTTGATTGCGATTTGAATCCCAGACCTGGCAGCTTGCTTGCTCTCTCTCTCTCTCACCTTGTCCCTCTCTGGTCAAATTCAAATAAATAAATAAAGTTGTTTTTTTTTTTAAAAAAAAAGAACTACTGGTCTAAGGAAAATAATTGTTCTTTTTTTTTCAGAAAAGAAATTAATTAAACATTTACCTCACTAAAGTATCAAATTAACTTGTATTTCATAAAGCAATATGTCCCCATGCACACGCACACACACACGCACACACAAATGGATAAGTATTTATGAAGAAAATGGTTTCCTCCTTTAGTCCATTCCTAGTTCTGTTGATATGCTGCCCACTTTCAATAATATAAGAAATTATTCAAAAAGTTGTCAGTTTGCATTGATAAACATTAAATCACATTCTAAATCTTTAAAAACTTGATAGTAGGTAGAAAATAATTTGATAGTTGATAGAAAACTTGATAATAGATAGTAACAGATGAAAGAAGTTATTGTTTTTTTTTGTTTTGTTTTGTTTTGTTTATATATCTTTCCCCAAAGGTGCATGCATTTTCCAGAGTGAGTGAGAAACTGAGAAATCACACCCTAGGGAGGATGGTTATGCCACAATCCCTTCTCTTTCATTCTTCTCTCGGGATTTTTTTTTTCTATATAGAGTGCATCCACTCACCAGAGAGAGACAGAAACAGAGAGAGAGAGAGAGGGAAAGTGAAAAATCACCCTCCAGTATGGATGGCTATGTCACAATCCCTTTTCCTCCATTCTCCTCTTGGGATTTTTTGGCATGGACACACATACATCCAGTGTGATTTTCAAGTCTTTAGGTCTAGGACTCATGCTGCAGAGATGTCTATGTAGGATCCAGTCACCTTAACTTCCACGTCACTTGCTGGTGCCAAAATATTGTATTTTTTTTTTGTCAGCAATATCAGATTTGAATTTGTGAGAAAGTCCTTACCACAATGAAATAAAGTACTAACGTAGAACACAAAATGCTAGTGTTTCGTAAACAGGTATTCCTTACTACATGTAGTATATGGAAAAGTTGAGTATGGGAAAGATATGTATTAAGAAATATAATGAAATGTGTATTGCAATTCAGCACAGAAGTCTCCATATTATAATCAGCTGAATATCCTGGGACAACTACTGAAGTACAGTTTTGATTTATGTTTTATAAATATGAATTTTAAAAAAATGTATGCACAATTTCTTCTTAAGAATTTGTTTTGTTCTTTCTGCTTACAACATCAGAATAAAAATGACTTCCTGACTTATATTCATATCTAAAATCCTTCTGAATATAACTTTGGAATTTGGTAATTCACTTCTCTCAAGTACCCCTTTGAGACCTGCAGTGCAGTTGAAAGTTTTGAGAAGTGAGAATGCCATCTCAAGAATACAGTTTGAGGCTATCTCACAAGGGACCAAACTGTTTTATAAAGAACCACATGTTTAAAATGCATTTAATATACCTAGGTTTGTTGCTTTCCCTAAATAAACATTAATTTCTTTCACTGGATAAATATTGGTTGAGGTCTTGTTATGTACCCGGGTGATCTTTAAAGAGTCAAGGATATGAGCAAGACAGTTAATGTACCAATGTACCTGCTGTTATGGAGTTTACACTCTGATAGTTTCTGCCATAAAAATTGTTTATTTTTGAGACCAGCAGTTGGTGTAATGGCTATGTTGCCTGACTCCCATGTAGTCGACTATGTTTCAAGCCCCGGACCCAGTGGCTTAAACTGACACTGGGCGCATGTGCGTGCGTGCCCAAGATCCCAAGAGGAAAATGGAGGAGAAGAGATTGAAGCGTGGCCGTCCCCCCTGGGGGGTGATTTCTCACTTTCTGTCTCTCTGTCTTTCTCTGGCTTTCTGGCAAGTGCCTGCAAAAACCTCTCAAAATAAATGTTTATTTATTCCTATGTGAAAGAACAATTCCTAAAATGGTAAAAATAACAAATAGGCCCCCAAATCATGCTGGATATCATTAAAAATTTCTTTTTAAAATTCTGGTTTTTGGACTGGCTGTTCAAAGACACTTGTCAATGTGTCGATTCCTATATATAAACATAATTTCCCGATGTATACTTGCTATGTGCCAGGCATTGTCGAGACCATTCACATGTATTGTCTTATTTAAGTCTTACAAAAACAAAAAGATGAAATAAAAAATTATTCACATTTTTCAGACAGAAAAATTACTTTGAGCAGGGTAAAGTAACCTGACCAAATTTAATTGCCTACATTGTAAATGCTCACACTGGAATGCAAAGCACAGTTCTTTTGACCTCACAACCCTAATCCACTCTATGAACTTGCAGTATGCAATTTTTATTTGTATGTCTGTGCTAAAGTTTGCATAATGCTTTAAAGAATATTTTGAAGACACTCATAGGTTTTCATGTCATAGAAGTATAGCCATTCTTGTCTAAAAGAACAATGCAAAGAAAAAGTAGCTTCTTTTCAAGAGTAACAGACATTTTAAAAGCCACTAGGGTTACTATCAAAGTATTTGTAGACATCACCAGAGACTCCTAATAGGCCTACTATTAGGATATTCTGATAAAAGTTAAAGCCAGTCTTGGTTGCTCTTGTTGAGGTTCCTTTTGGGTTGATTAAATTGTCTTTGTGAGAATATCTCCTCTGGGATAAAAATTATCCCTATTGGCTTCCAAACATCATCACAATCATGCTTTTACTCACTGTGGGATGAGAACAAACCAACTAAATACACTGGATAAAGGACCTTAAATTTCTGTATCATTTAGAATTAAAGTTACACTTGAACAACGTGAAAGCTCAAAGGCAAAAGCTGATCTGTGACATAACCTAATTATTACACTGAGCTTCAGTCTTCCACAGAAACCTATTGAGATTATACTCAGTAGCATCGTCCATGTGATCTCCGAGTGTGGTTTAGGGAAGACAGAGACTTATAGCCCAAGCACAAAGTAGAAATCCCTGTAGTTGGGGTCATTAGAAGCTAAATCTCAGTTTATATTAATCCCTCATTTGTCTCCTTGCCCTCTCAGTTAGAGGGTGAACCTATTGCAGCCAAAAATCTTTTCTCTATCTATTAATAGTACGTACCCATTCAAGAAATATCCATAATAGATTATTTGGAAAATCTTGCCAGAAAGCTACTCACCCTAAAAACACTTATCTCAACGGTGAAAGACTTATGACCTCTGCTATTTCTTGTCTTACTTAACTTTCTTTTATGCTCTGTGACACCCAGGAATCCTGTCATATGTTTTCATTAAACTCCTGTTTTCTCAGTTCAGCTCAGATTTGGAGTTAGTCCCAACTTGTTCAAGGTTCTGCACAACTTTCCTACGTTCTTTCCTAACACACTTCTCGCTCTCTGGAATAGCCATCATTTTTCCAACTCCCTCTTTTCCACAAATCACAATGTTTTATTTATCTTTTAAGGTTCAGCTGAAATCTGTCTCTTAAGAAATCCTCCCCTGCCCTCTGAGCAAGAATAAATTTCTTTTCTCTTGAATTACTGCAGCAGTTTATTTTTCATTTTATGTCCTTAATCTTGTTCTACCTTGTGATTATTTCTGTATATTTTGTGTTCTTTTTCCTGATTGCTAACATGGATCTTGTTGGCAAGATCCAGCCAGATTTATCAATGTATTCTTCCTGTACTCAGCACAGATTTTACACATTTAACTGTTCAGAAATATTGAGTGAATGTCTACATTGCTAATTTCATTGAATAAGCTAGTAATTTGTCCTCCACATCCTACTTAATTCACCATAGTCTGCTCTCACACCTCTGACCTTAAGTGAGATCTATACTGCTAGTTTTCTGGTGGGTCTTTCTCTAGTCGCAAAGCGCTTGAATGATAACAAATACCTACTATGAGGTGCACAGGGTCTTTGCTACAGCCCCAGATTGCTTCCCTTTTGTCTGAACAAAAACAATTTATAGGAGCAAGCTCTATTCTCCTAAACATCTGGATACCAGGTGCCATCAGTATGAATGAAAAGCTCTGGTCCCATTTTCAAGTATTGAGATTTTAAAAAGTACCTTTTACATGGGAAAGTGATGTCATATCAGTTATCTCTGGATACACTCAGTTTGATCATCACTTTTCTTTAAAACTGGAGGAACATTAGACATCATCGCATTCGGAGCCCTCATGTGGAACTTGAGACCTGAAGCTGTTCAAAGGGTTTGGCCAAGACGTCTTCAGACAAAACTCACCCAGGTCACTTTCTACCCCATACTTTTTTTATTGTTGAATCAGAGTTTTTGCTTCTATGTTATCTTCATTTAAATTTTAAAAAGAAACCATGCTGTAGAGAAGGAAGCCATGAAGTCCAAAAATGTTTAAGCTATCTACACAAAGCAACACATTCTGTTAATAGTAACATACACACTCTGAGTTCTTTTAATAATTACTTCAATTAATTTATTAATTTTTAATTTGACCAGAGAGAGAGTGTGAGAGAGAGCAAGAGAGAGGGAAAGCGAGAAAGCGAGCCACCAGGTCTGGGACTTGAACCACGTTCGACCTTGTGGGAGTCCAGCATCCTTAACCACCATGCCACCTGCCAACCCCACGACTCTGAGACTTTTGACAATAATTTTAATTCCTGCAGAAACACTGGAAATATAGACTAAATCCCATGGTCAAGAGATTAATTAACAGAGGACTAATGTGTTGAACACAATCTGAGCATGAGTTGTCTGCCGACAACTCCAAGGGTTAACACAGCATGTATGCTGAAATGCTATATGTCTAGTGAAAATGGAATGATTTTTGCTATAAGGACTTTATAAAGACGTTAAAGATGCTGTAAATATTTACTTTCAATTCCTTGAAGGTAAAAAAAGTATATCAAACTGTATGATGATCTCTCAAAGTTCAGAAAGTAGGAGGGAGAATCTATAGATATTGTGCATTGCTGAAATACATTTACCTTTAGAGAAATAAGATAAAACTGGTAAACTATGTTATTATCATTTTTCTATATTCTCATCATTTATCACTAATTTTTATCATAAAAATGACTACGTAAAAATCACTGAAATAATTAAAAATGACTCCAGTACAAGAGACTAAAAATAGAGCACCTAATACTTTTTCCTGAAAAGGGATTTACCATTATCTTCTGATGAGAACCAGGGAAATGTCTCTAAGATTCATAGCCTTGAGAAAATAATGGATCTTCTATCTTCTCATTTAGAAAAAAAACTCATTGCTTTTCTGTTGATAAACACTTAGAAAATCTCGTCTGAAACATGCTGAAAGTGGGAAGTACCATTACCTTGTTAGGAACTATTTGAAATAATTTCATTTAACACACTAGATATAAAACACAGATCTATCTTGGGGTAGGTCTATGTAATGCTTTAAGATGCATACATTTTTGTCTTTTCTGTTTGATTTCTATGCAACAGTCCATTCACCTTAGTTTAGCAATGAGTGTTGCTATTGCTACTGTTTGAGCCAGTTCAGAAAGGACATAAAATTGCCATAAGAAAATGAAAATCGCTCTGTCTCACTAAGTGCAAGATAGTATAGTTTACTTTATACTAATGAGGACAAAAAGTCTGACTACTTTCCCTATTTTCCAAAATCTTTTCAAAAGGGACTGGGAAAGTCATGCCCACAAACATTAACAGACCATTTATTTTTCTATTAAGAGGATTCTTCCTACCTCCTGTCCCTGGCATAGTATCTTTGAGATGTATATTTCAACCCATTACAGTATATTCTTTTGCTTATCTCTTCCCAAAACACAGAACTTCCCTTTCCTTGAGATGTAGATTAAGCCTTTCTTTAACTAATC
>NW_006159434.1:1952380-1960180 GCF_000334495.1 Tupaia belangeri chinensis
TAGCCTTTCGTTAACTAAGACAGGGATCTTCCCTTCCAATCGCTGACCTACGAATTTGTGGAACCCACCTATAACCTATAAGCTCCCCCCTCCCCGCTTCTACATGTCCCACCTTTTTGGGCCAGACCAATGGAAATCTCTTCATTAAATTTTGTATGTCAATCTCAAAAACAAATAAAATGAACCCTTGTACATGATCACCCCGAGAAAGGCATGTATGTCTCTTCTTCGGGCCTAGGTCACTCATATTTGGCTTGGAAATAAACCGCATTGAGTATTAATTATTAATTTTTACAGTTGGTTATTTTTCCATCGACACTAATCATAGAGGTTATGGACAAATTTCATCAGGTATGGTTGTATAACAACTTTATATTCTTTGTTGTTAAAGTGAGATAATCATATTTTTGCCATGCCAAGTCTTAAAGAGAAGCCTAGTTTGTTGATTTCTTATCTAAGTCTTATTTCTTGAGTGCAAACTATCGTGTTGCAATAACGTATCCATGTGAAGAGAGCTCACTAGTTTTTACATATCATAAAATATGGTATACATGAAGATCACTCATTCATTTTATTAATACATGATATAAGAAAGAGCTTTTGTAATTCATTCTCTTCTTCTTCTTTTTGTCCTCTCTCTCATGCACTTGCACATGAACACACAGAATTTCATTTTTCTATTTAATTAATTCAATGGAAATGTACTTTCAGAGAGACTCTGTGACAGATCATAGCTAGATAGTGCCATTTCCACAGGATCACTGAACAATAAATTAACAGTTTTTAATGAAGAAACACTTAATTTGCTTTAGAATGTAAAATATTGCAAGATAGTCTTGACAATGTTTCACATCAACTTAAGTTTCAGTTCATTCCAGTGGAACTGGTCTTTAAAATCATGTAAATATCATTATTAACAATAGTTTGGTCATGTGGAAAGACATATGTATAGACTAATAGTGTAACATGAGCTAGTGTGAGAGTGCTTCAATTATGAATGATTTTTCAGACAATAATAAAAATAACTTAATATTTGAATTAGGGCAATGAAATGGTTGTTTATATTATGTTCAAATAATAGCTTTAACACACATGACATCAACTTTTTTAGTTTTTTAAGTGGCATTATGCAAAACACACAAAACCCAATAACTTTATTGTTTCAAATGTTTTATTTGGGATAAACACTGAGATTGTTGGTTTTTAACACTGTGTTTTGCAAAACGTTTCTTACCCATTGTTCTAGATCTTTTTGAATTCCCTACTCTAATGCTGCATAAAAACAAATTAAGTAATTTGTGGGAAGAAAATTAAAAAAAAAAAAACTTGACAAGCTAAGTGCTGTATTGTGATAGAATCTATAAAAGAAATTAAAATAAAATATATTAAATATAAAAATGTACAAAAAAAGTTACATCATTGCTTAAACCAGTAGGTTTTATTCTCCTCTCAAAAATAGTTTACTTTTGTGGTCTCAACAGGGAAGCAGAGTTGGCATGCAAATCTTTGCAGGTGGTTAGGAAGTCTTACTTTGACAGCAAATGTCTTGTGCCGTTTCAACATCTGTAGACTAATAGACTGACTTTGTAGTGAAGTTACTGATAAAATGTAACCAATTTAAGTGGAGTTTTTCATCTATCTAAGTTTCAAGCTGACTTTGAAGGAGCACAGGAAGCAGTAGAATGAATGAATGATTAAAAATAAAGTACAGTCTAGTTTTGGTAGCAATAGACATAAATGGCCTTGAAAAGGCAAATAAGACAATAGTAATTTGAAATTGTACATTAAAAAAGAAAAAAAAAAAAACTAACTTGCCTGAAAAAGGGGAAAACTGTCAGGAACGTTAAATTAAAGTAAAAGCACTCTACACAGGTATAAGCTAAGTAAGACCATCTAAGGGATTTTCATAAAATATTTTTCATAGAATTCTTCACAGTGATTTAAAAAAAAGAAAGTATCTCTACATTCCTGTTGTTCTTCCCTGGATTCATATTTTATTAATTATATGGCACAAAGTTGAACGAATTAAAAATTGAAGATACAGTAAATCATCTGAATATCTATGTTTATATTGCAGTAATGTCACAGATATTTATCAAATGAGTGGATAATGACACTTCAGGTATTTTCATTTTATATATATATATAAACAGATCATTTCATGTTGAAACTGAGCAAGGACCCCTTAAGGTATTTTCTAGGGGTCCTGAAATATAAAGTCCTTTTGCATTGTAATGGCCCAGAGTAAGGAGTAAGTCTTCAGACTTTGGTTGTGATAATGACCAACATGGACCATGAGTGAGGGACATTTGACCTCTAAAACTCTCACTTACAGGAAAGAAGCTTTTCATTTCAATATGTAAGATGTCTTATAGCCTGGAAACTGCTGGTTGTGAACTCAAAGACTCCAGGCTCAAGGGTTCCAGACATCTGAAGAGGAATTTGATTATCTAAGGCCTCACCAATCAAGAATGCCCACGAGATGATCACGCCCTCTGGAACCAATCACTGAACTGATCATGTGCCTGGGACCTCTGCCCCTAGTTTTGTCCTTAAAAACGCATGTGGGGAACATCTTGGGGAGACAGGTCTTTTCAGCATGAGCTGCCCGCTCTCCTTGCTTTGCGCTTTGCAATAAAGCTGGACTTTCCTTCATCACACCATGTGCTTTTGGCTTGGTTTCATAGCGCTTGGGCAAGGGAACCTGATTTGAGTTCAGTAACAATGTTTCACTTTCAATTAGGTATTTCTTTGACATAAGCTTATTGATCAATGTTCATACCTTTAGAGAATAAAATGTATGTGACCAAAAATAATTTTGGTTTCTTTCTTCCTCCTTTTGTGACTATTAAAGTGTCATACTTATGTCTCATCCTACCTCCTCCTATATGCACTAAATTTGTTCTTCATTTTTCTCCTTCTTCTGTGCTCCTGTATCCCTTTATAATGTACTATACCATTGACGTGTGGCATTTTAACGTTTTTTGTCATTATTTTCTCTCTACTAAATTGTTGCTTCAGGACAGGAAGCATGACTTATTTAGCTTACTTTGTGACTCAGGAATGCGGGGGCACAGGGGTGATTAGGCCCACGCTCACAGTGAGACATCAGTTCTTGTCCCATGCTCAGGAAGAATTAGAGTCCTGGATGCAGAGAGTAGGTATAGCAAAGGGGGAGTTTACTAAAGGAGAGGGAAGGAAAAGCAGAGCTCCCAAGAAGAAAGGGGTCCCTGAAAATGGGTTGCCAAGGAAGAACTGTGCTGAAGGGTTTTTATTTGGGTCAGGAAGGGCTTTGTCTGACTTAGGTTCTAGGTAGGACTGGTGCAGGCACTCCCCTCCAGGTAGGGAGGGACACATGCTGGATAGGTCCAGTTTTTCCCCTAATTTGAGTGGGTACAAAGGTCAGGAGATCCTTTGTCTAGAAGCTTTAGCCATGAATTATTCAAGAACAAGATCTACATATCTAAGGTCAAAGGAATGTGGTGACTGGGAGAAGAGGAATTATCTAGAGCCACATAGCAGTGGCTCTCCTCTGGGGAGGTGGAATTGCTCTATTCACCTGTAAATGGGGTCCAACTCCTGCCTCATTAGGGCAGAAATGCATGAACTGATCAATGAAAGTTTTGTGGACAGAAGTCTGGCTACTTTTCCTATTCTCCAAAATCTTTTCGAAAGGGACTGGAAAAGTCATGCCCACAAACATTAACAGACCATTTATTTTCTATGAACAGGATTCTTCCTACCTCCTGTCCCTGGCATAGTATCTTTGAGATGTAAATTTCAACCAATTACAGTATATTCTTGTGCTTATCTCTTCCCAAGACACAGAACTTTCCTTGAGATGTAGATTAAGCCTTTCTTTAACTAATCTCTTTCCAAGACACAGATCTTCCCTTCCAATCACCAACCAAAGAATTGTGGAACCCACCTACAACCTACAAGTCCTCCTCCTCCTCCTGCCAGGCCAATGGAAAATCTCTTCACTAAATCTTGTCATTCAATCTCAAAAACAAATAAAAGAAATCCCTGTACATGATTACCCTGAGAAAGGCATGTTTGCCTCTTCTCTGGGTCTAGATCACTCATATTTGGCTTGGAAATAAACTGCATTAATTATTAATTATTAATTTTACAGTTGGTTATTTTTTTTTTCATTGACAGTTTCATAGAAAACAAAGCGAAAAGAAAATACAAAGATATTCTTTAAAATGAGAACTATGATATCACTTACAAAGTTAACAAATATTCTTGAATAAAATCCCCGGTTAAAGAAACTATCGTTGAGACCAGCAGTTAGCGTAATGGCTATATTGCTTGACTCTCATGTAGTCGACCATCGTTTGAGCCCTGGACCCAGTGACTTAAAATTCATGCCGGGCATGTGTGCGTGCGTGTCCAAGATCCCAAGAGGAGAATGGAGGAGAAGGGATTGTGACGTGGCCATTCCCCCCTGGGGGGGTGATTTCTGTCTCTCTGTCTCTCCCTGTCTTTCTGGGGAGTGTATGTGGCCTATAGCAAAAATCTCTCCAAATAAATAAATAAATAAGGAACTGCTGTTTATCAACACTTTTATATATTCTGAGATGATTTCTATATGTTAATTACTTTAATCTTTACACACATATAAACACACACTCACCTTCTGTACAATAAGTATCCTTATGACCACTTAATAGATAATGGACATCGAAGAATAAAAAGTTCAAAGAACTTGTCCAATCTTCTGGCTAACAAATAGTAGAACTGGGAATGGAACCCATGTTTGGGAGACTTCAAAATGTCATTATTTTTTTCAATAGTGCAATGCTCATTTTGCAAGCCCAGTATTTCTCTTTTTGTTTTTTGGAGAAATTTTTGCTATAGGGTGCATACACTCACCAGAAAGACAGAGACAGAAAGCGAGAAATCACCCTCCGTGGGCAATGGCCACATCACAATCCCTTCTCCTCCATTCTCCTCTCAGGATCTTGGGCATGCATGCACATGCACCCAGCGTGAGTTTAAGCCACCCAGTCCAGGACTTGAACCGTGATCGGATACATGGGAGTCCAGCAACATAGCCACTACACTAACTGCTGGTCCCGCTAGCCCACTATTTCTCAAATCTGCCTGAATATAAAAATCACCTGGGAGTCAACCACAGTGAAACAGAAGTAATACAACATTCCATGTTACTCAGGCCATGTAGGAAGGTCCTGGGATTTTGTCCCAAGGCTTCCCTCTAAATTCTGTGATACTGGCTGGCTGAGGCTGGGAATAGATTGTGGCATGGAGAGCCTGTCAGGGATGTTTATCTCTCTCTTAGTCTCTCTCTCTTATGGAGGAAATAAACTTAAAATCATCTGGGACATTTTTGAAAATATTGATTCTCGAGCCTAACCCTCTACCAGCTGAATCAAAATCTCTAGGGAAGAGGACTGGATAGAAATCTGTATTTTTAACAAGAACACCACATAATTTTCAAGTTCAGACAAGATTATTTCACAGTGTTTTAGGCTAGTTTGCATTTGCTCTTTTCAGATTACAGATACTTTTACTGCTTATTCTCTCTGCCTTATCTTTTCATTTAAACTTGTAGTCTTGATTCTTACAGGTTTTTGTCCTAGGGTGCATGAACTTGACAGAGAGATAGTCAGAGACAGTGACAGGAAAAGTAAAAAATCACCCCATCCCGGGACCAGCAGTTAGTGTAATGGCTATGTCGCTGGACTCCCATGTAGTCGACTGTGGTTCGTGTCCCGGACCCAGTGGCTTAAAACTCACACTGGGCACGTGTGCGTGCATGCCCAAGATCCTGAGAGGAGAATGGAGGAGAAGGGATTGTGGTGTGGCCATCCCCCCGGGGGGTAATTTCTCACTTTCTGTCTCTCTGTCTCTCTCTCTCTCTGTCTGTCTGGCAAGCGCACACACCCTATAGCAAAAACCTCTCAAAAAAAAACAATCACCCCACCCCTGCTGGGGGTCGAGGGTGGGGGCGGATGGCCATGCTGCAATCCCTTCTTCACCATTCTCCTCCTGGGATCTTATTTAGGCACACACACGCACCCAGCATGAGTTTCAAACGGTCAAGTCTGGGACTCAAACAACTGTTGGCCGTGTGATAGTCCAGAGAGGTAACCACTACACCATCTGTTGGTTCCAAGAAGAAAGTGTTTCAAAAATAAATAAAATATTAAAGAATGAGCTACATTCAGTACTGGAATACAATATAGTTGCATTTGAAAATCTTACCAGCTCCCAACCAGGAGTAAAGAGTGGACTTTCTAGCTTAGAATTTACCTTCCAGAAATAACTCATTTTCTCTGGGTGCATTAAGAGATCATTTGAAACCAGAGGTAATTACCAGATTCAGGTCATTTCGTAATTCTTCATACTTCAAACTGTGGATAAATTAAAGTCTATTGACCTATGACACTATTTGACTTAATATGTAAGTTCAGATTGTTTGAGAATTCTTAATAATTCCGGTGGCTCACCTTTATATTCATTATTGGATGAATAAAAATTGGTTCAAATTTTTAAAACTTGTTCAGGTAAATAAAAATATAAAATTTTCAACAAAACATAAATACCAGTATTACTCAAAGGCCTTCAGAAAGTGAATCATTGCAAATATACATAAAACTAATTATAATTTTGCATGCCAAATAATGAGTGTGATGGGAAAAAAATCATGGAAAATAGTGGGAAAATAGGATTTTTCTTTTCTTGTTTGTTTCTCCATAGAATATGAATGCTCACCAGCAAGAGACAGAGAGGTACAGTGAGAAAGAAAGTGAGACATCACCCACTGGGAGGATGGACACACCACAATCCCCTTTCCATTCTACTCTCAGGATTTTAGGCCCTCATACACATACATCCAGAGTGAGTTTCAAGCTGCTTGGGCAGGCCTTGAACCATGGGCAACCATGTGGGAATTCAGTGACATAACCACCATGCCACCTGCTGGCCTTAACAATAGTATTTTTCTATACCACATTATCAATTCATGACTAAGCTTTGAGCAAGAATAGTTCTGTATCATAGTAAAAATATCAGACATATTCATTGTGGAGTTTTGTAACTTTTAATAAAGTTGAAAATGATGCAATATTTGTTAGTTTCTATTGCAAATGTTAAACCTTTCCACGATGTCTTTCTATTTTTTTCTTCTTTTAAGATTATGATATCTGTTTACATATATTTAATATATATCTTTGTGGGATACAGTATGGTGTTTTTTAAAAACATGCATACTAAGACAGCTGGTGAAAAATCAGGTGGTTAAGGTGACTGGATCCCACATGGCCGATTGCACTGCTTGAGTCCCAGTTCCATGTCTTGAGAAACACACCAGACACATGTGTGTGCATGTCCAAAATTCTGAGAGGAGAATGGTGAAGAAAAGATTGTGGCATAACCGTCCCCAATGAAGGGTGCTTTCTCACCTCTCCCCTCCTTCTCTCTCTCTTCAGTGAGTGCATGTGCCCTTAAGAAAATAAAAAATATAGTATATAAAATATACCAGGATATACACATATTTATCATCTTCAACATGGAACATTGTGTTATAATCATGCATTTGATAATATTTTTACTAGTTTTGTTTTGAACTACACATGAAATTTTCTATTTAATTACTCTTCTGTGGTATACCACCTTTTTGTTCTTTCTCTAGTTAGAACACAAACAATAAATTCATCAGTGTCTAAGTCAATCAATATGTTTATCTTGCTATTTAATTATACCTTGTATAATCACTTAGAGCTTCAATTTAAAAACTCTTCTATTGTTACAGGAAAAAAAAAAAAAAAAAAA
>NW_006159434.1:1960254-1978073 GCF_000334495.1 Tupaia belangeri chinensis
CCTTCATTCCCCTCTCGGGATCTTGGGCACGCACGCACATATGCCCTGCGTGAGTTTAAGTCACCAGGTCTGGGACTTGAACCACGGTCCACTACATGAGAGTCCAGCAACATAGCCATTACATCAGCTGCTGGTCCCAAGGTTTACATTCTTTTCATAGGGACAGTTGACAAGGAGGGCTGGGGTGGGCTCAACTGAACAAGCACTGGGCAAGAGCTGGCTGCTATGCAGAAGCAAAGCATGGGAGCTGCTTGTTTAGATAAGGGGAAGGGTTTCTAGCAGCTCTGGGGAAAGGGCCTCCTGCCCGGGGCTAGGAAGAGCCTTCTCCTGCCTGAGACTGATAACTGTGAGGCTGGTGGCTGCCCAGAAAGTAGTTTTTACTTTTTTTACCTCACTATATCCTTTTCTCATATGATATTCTGGAAAAGAATGTTGATTTCTTATGACTTTCTTTTAAAATAATGCTATGTGGGAAAATATGCAAATACTAATTTTAAAGACACAGTGATTCTTCCGTAATTCAGCTTTATTTATTTATTTATTTTTAGAGAGATGTTCACTATAAGGCTTTCCAGAGGGACAGAGAGAGAATGTAAAAAATCACCCCTCTAGGAGAAATGGCCATGCCGCAATCCCTTGTCCTCCATTCTCCTCTCAGGATCTTGGGCACACACACAGATGTACTTGGAATGAGTTTCAAGCCACCGGCACAGGACTCAAACCGCTGTCGGTCATATGGGAGTCCAGTTCCTTAACCACTATGTTTTATGCTGACCTCAAAGTAGTTCAGCTTTTTTCTTTTTAGAAATTATACCATTAAAATATAAAAGGCTAGTAAGTTCTGTTATTCAGAAACTATATGGTACAAAATTGTTAAAAATAAATACAGGTCACAGAACTAAAACTAAAGCCGTACCACTTAAAAATGTTTCTATATGCTTTTAACCTAAGAATATGCTGACTGAATCCTCATGAAATTTTTAATATTTACTATTTTAAAGGAAAAGAGAAATTATTCACATAAAATAAGTTTTAAAATAATGTAGTGTGGGGCCAACAGGTAGAGGTTAAGATGCTTGATCCCACATGGTTGACTCTAGTCCAAGTCCCAGACTCAGTGGCTTGAAAATCATGCTGAGTGTGTGTGTGTGTGTGTGTGTACAAATCCCACAAGGAGACTGGAAAAGAAGGGATTGTGGCATGGCCATCCCCCCTAGGGGGGGTGGATTTTTCACTTTCTCTTTCTAGGTATCTCTCTGGCAAGTGCAACATATAGCGAAATTAAAAAAGTAATAATAATGTGATGGACCTGGCAGCTTTGCTTTCTCACTTTCTCTCTCTCTCTCTTTCTCTCTCTCTCTCTCTCTCTCTCTCTCTCATTCTTTCCCTCTTTGGCCAAATTAAAATAAATAAATGAAGAGATGATAAAAAAGTTAAATAAAATAATTCTAAAAAAAAATAATCTAACTTCTGGGCCATCAATCAGGTGGCATAGTGGTTATTAAGGTCCTGGACGTCCACGTAGCCAACCAACCACAGTTCGAGTCCCAAACCCAACAGCTTGAAACTCATGCCAGGCATGTGTGTGCATACCCAAAACATTGAGAGGAGAATGGAAGAGAAGGGATTGCGGCATGGCCATTTACCTGGGGGGTTATTTCTCGCTTTCTGTCTCTCTGTATCTCTCTGCCTTTCTGGCAAGTGCATGCGCCCTAGAACAAAAACCTCTCAAAAAAATAATAATAATAAATAATGTGTAAAAAGCATGACTAATGTTGGTTACAAATCCAAGAACAATAAAAAGATGCTCTCAGGATGGATCACTTTCTGACTTCATGAATAGTAATTAGACATGAAATAAACTGTATAATCCTGATATAAATTTCTGTATTTTACTTTTCTTTCTTTTTTTTTTCTTTTGCTATAAGTCAGGTGCACTCTCCAGTGAGAGACAGAGAGAGAGAAAGTGAAGAAATCACCCCCAGACGGTCACACTTCAATCTCTTCTCTATTGTCTTTGGGATTTTGGACATGCACACACACACTCACGCAGTAATTTTCAAGACACCAGAACCAGGACTTGAACGGTACAATCAGCCACTTGGGATCCAGTGCCTTAACCTCCATGCCACCTGTTGGCCTTCTTTCTTTACTTTTTAAAATAAATTTTTCTGTGTCTAAGGTACACAACATTATGTTATAGCAGTACATAGAGATAGTAAAAATGTTCAAAAATTTACTCATTTAGCATGAATTACAAATACTGTACAAATTAGTTACCTATTATATTGGTGTTGTACATCAGCTTTCTAGAAGTGTCCATTGTACATATCTACTACTTTAAGTTTTCTATATTTTATTAAGACCAATCAATATCAGAGTAAATATGGGAACACTTATGAAATTCTAATTTTAAATTACATTACAGTAAGTAAAGCTTTTTTCTGTTTCCTCTTTTTATTTATAAGGAAATTATTTGATGAGTTTCTTAGGTGAATTTGATGCATATCCTATGACAGAAAAAGAAAGAAAGTCCCTTGGATTTTATTTTAAAAAACATTTTAAGGAACTTTAATGGCAGAACATTGATTGTAATTGTAGCTTTCTATTATTAGGGGTTAGGAGTAAGGGAGTTTATTCTTCTCCTCCCTTTACATTTCCAAAAGGATCAGAAGATGTCCAGTCTCTCTTATCAGGATAGTTATTAGAGTTAAATTCTTCTTACTCAACTTTTACAGTGTTAATAAAAGAAAGAACCCTTTGAACTATGTCACTGTACTTTGTGCAAATTAAAATTAAAGACAGTTGTGTTTTGCTATATACTTTTTAAAATTGTTTGGTGCCTATGGGTCATAAAGACTGCAATCTTGGTTCTGGAATATAATTGCTTTCGGTCATGCTGCATACCATGACTAGGTTAATCATTGCTGCGAGCTGTGTTCTGTGTGCAAGCAGATTTCTAGTGAATGCTTGGCCATTGTCATTCCATCTTTGGCCTATGTCCTGACCATAAGTTCCAAGGCTATCTCCTAGCTCTGGACCACAGTGATTACATCAGGGAAGGGGGTAAGCAATGATCAGACACAGGGCACGATTTTAAGTAATGCTTAAAGGATTTGCTAATAAATAGCAATGTAAGTATAGTAAACAAGTCAGGGATGATTGCTAATTTAAGATGTAAATAATTTGGTCATTTTCTGAAACAGAAAGATGAAGGATGGGAAAACTTGATGAGCATGAAGACATTTCAAATTAACTTCTTTTTTTTTTTTTTGAGAGCTTTTTGCTAGGGTGCATGTGCTCGCCAGCCAGCCAGAGAGAGACAGAGAGACAGAAAGCAAGAAATCACCCCCCGGGTGGATGGCCATGCCACAATCCCTTCTCCTCTGTTCTCCTCTCAGGATCTTGGGCACACATGCACATGAACCTGAAGTGTTTTAAGCCAATGGGTCCGGGACATGAACCGCGGTCGACTACATGGGAGTCCAGCGGCATAGCCATTACACTAACTGCTGGTTCCTCAAATTAACTTCTAATAGTATCTTGGCTAATAAAACAACTGCAACAACAACAAAAACTGTTCCTATTTACCAAAATAACCTAACCCATGTGCCTTTTAACAAAACATCAGAACTCCTAAATATATGAAGGAAACAGTTACATAGTTTTAGGGAGAAATAGAGAGGTCTCTAATACTAGTAGGAAACTTAAAAACTATACTTTCATAAATGAATAAAACAGACATAAGATCAATAAGGAAAAAAGATATTTGAACAACATTGTAGACCAAATGAACCTAGCATACTGAACGTAGCATACACATAAAGAACTCTCTGGCCAAGAACAACACAATACACATTTTTCTCGAGCACATATAGGACATTTTTCCAATTATGTCTCAGACCACAGAACAAGTCTTAATAAAATGCAAACGATTGAAATCATGCAAAGTATCTTTTCCTATCACAATAGAATGAAATGGCAAATTAATAGCAGAAGGAAAAGTGAAAATTCACAATTATGTAGAAATTTAAAAATGCACACTTAAACAACTAATGGGCCAAAAAGAAATCACAATGAAAATTATGAAATATCTTGAGATAAATGAAAATGAAACAGAACCAACATGTATGCAGTGTAATAAAAATAGGACTGAGAGAAATCTATAGTTGTAAACACATTTAAAAAAAAGAAAGTTCTCAGATCAACTCTCTAAATTCACACCTTAAGTAACCAGACAAATAAAAAAAAATTAAACCCAAATCAGCAGAAGGAAGAACATAAGATTCTAACAGAGACAAAACAATAGAGAAAATAAACAAAACTGAATGTAAATTTTTCAAAAAGATAGAAAGAAAATTGGCAAAACTTTAGAAAAAGTGATACAAACTTTAGCTAAAGTGATACAGAAAGAAAGAAAGAAGAGTCAAAATCAGAAATGAAAGCGGGAACACTACAGCCACTAGACCTGACTTTACAGAAAAAGAAAGGTTTTTGAGAAAGTGCAGACAATTGAACATCAACAAATTGTATAGCCTAGATGAAATGGGGAAATTTCTTGATGATGTAACCCAAAGACTAAATAATGATGAAGTAGAAATAGAATATTTGAACAAATTTATGACTAGTTAAAAGACTGAATCAGTAATCAAAATTTTCTCAACAAAAAAAAATCCAGAACCTGATGGCTTCACTGATGAATTCTACTGAACATCTGAAGTATTATCACCAATCTTTCTCAAACTCTTCTAAAAAATTGAAAAGGAGAGAAAACTTCCAAACTCATTTAACGAGGTCAGCAGTATCCTGACACCACAGCCAGACACTCCAAGAAAAGAAAAGAAAACTACAGGCCAATGTCACTGATAACCATAAATGTAAAAATTCTTAAGAAGATACATGGGTTATACGCCATGATCAAGTGATATTTATTCCTGGGATGTATTCTTGTTTCAACATATGAAAGTTAAGGAATGTAATATAGGACATTAACAGAATGAATGAAATATCTCACATAATTCTCTCAATAAATGCAGAGATATCATTTTCAAAAATTCAACTCTTTTACGGTAAATGCACTCAGCAAACTAGGAATGAAAGAAAACTACCTCCAGGTAATAAAGTGTGTATATAAAAAGTCAACAGCTAACAACATACTGAATGACGGAAGACCGAAGGTGTTACTTTAAGATGACTCCCACGTAGTCGACCGTGGTTTGCGTCCCGGACCCGGTGGCTTAAAACTCACGACAGGCGTGTGTGCATTCATGCCCAAGATCCCCAGAGGAGAATGGAGGAGAAGGGATTGTGGCGTGACCACTCCCCCAGGGAGATGATTTCTTGCTTTCTGTCTCTCTTTCTCTATCTGTCTGGAGAGCGCACACGCCCTATAGTAAAAACCTCTCAAAAAAAAAAAAAACAGTTCAATGGAAATCATGGAAATGTCTAATAAATAATTTAGAATATTCATAATGGCAAAGCAAACAGAGATGGAAGGGAAGAGAGACAATGAACTGCAGAAGAGAAAAGAGGAAGGAGCTGAAGAAATTCCTCTAGTTCCAGGAGGTGAGGAAATTCTTGCAAGATCTAAAAGAGGAATTACACACTTCAAAAAGAATCAAATGGACCTGTTAGAGATGAAGGCTATAACATAGGAAGTAAAAATCTCCCTTGAAAGTATTAAAAGTCAACTAGATCATACAGAAAATAGATTGCAGATGTAGAAGATAGAATGGCCTAGAAAAATCCACCACAACAACTTAGAAAATTGCCCCCCAAAATGAGAATAATATACGAGAAATACTAGATACCATCAAACGTCCAAACATCCGTATAATTGGTATTCCAGAAGGCATGTTAAGGGAAAAGAAATTTCAACCAAGAATACTGTACCTGCCAAGATTATCCTTCATATGGGAAGAAGAGACAAGAACAATCTCAGATAAACAAAACCTGAAAGAATTTGCCAACACCAGATCAGATCTCCAAGAAGTTATCAAGGGAGTGCTATACTAGGAAAATAAAATACAGATACACAGAAATAAGAGTTCAAAAACTAAGAAAATGGCTAACTTAATCATAGGGAAAAGTCTGGAGTTGAATATTATATCCCAGAATTTAATTGGGAAGATCAAACCACAACAGAAGATAAAGTACATGAGACTGAACTGGTGAAATAACATTTTATGACTTTTGACTAAAACTTTGCTGATTTTCTTCTAGGCTTTGTTTTCTGATTTTAAGGATTTTTGTCCTGTCTTGAGCTGTTGATAGGTTCATGTACCTACTATTTGAACAGAATCCTAACTTGTTTCCTGGCTTTAAGTTTTAAGCAAAATTCCTTAGCGTTTCTTTGATTTATTAAAGTTAAAACTGCTTTTCTTTTGAAAAACAAAATTGTTCTCTTGTTACTTATCTACTCCTCTTTCTCCTCCTACATGCATTCTATATCTCAATACAAATGATTTTTGTATTAAGAATTCTAATTAATCATCCTACACAAAAGTATACTAATTAAGTAGTAACTCAGTTCTTCAAATGAATGCAAATCCTTTAGAGATATAATGATTTTGATTCCAGATCTTAACACTAATACTGATTCTTAACATAGACAATACATTCAAATATTGAAAATGGGCTAGGTGCCAAATAGTGCATGAGTAGATATGGGTGAAACTGTAATGAATAAGATATTATACTCACTCATAAGAAGATTAACATGTGACAGGGGAAATAAAAAGAGTATCTACATAATGATCACAAATGCCATTTGTAATAGGTGTAAAAAGGAAGCAAAATGTACTGTAGACGTTGACATGAAGGACATCATCTTAAAGAATCAAGAAAAAGCTTCATGAATGAAGGATTGCAAAATGGATTGGAAGAATGGATAGCATATTTACAAAAATAGTCCAAATGTAAGTTGTGAGTTAGAAATTCCAAGCAGAAGAGATATTTTGAATAGTTACAGGAGAATCCAGAAATCCAGGATGTTTTTGGACAAGTATGAGTCATCCCAGAATTCAGTTTAGATAGAAAAGGAGTATGTTGAATGTATTGTAGCTGAAAGTTACTTAGAAAGAAATGTGTGTTAAGACTAGATGAATGAGAATTTTACCTATTAGGCTAACCTAATGCATTATAACAATATTAGCTTTTCAGTGTTTTAGGAGATGAGAATGACAAAATCAGTGTTGTGTTGTAGAAATGACAAGTCGTTTACAAGATAATGCAGAATGGACACTAATGGTAAAATAAAAGCAGTTCCTTAATGTACAAAGTATATGTTAAACTTTCTCCCTTCAAGGTTCTTAGCCTTGAATACCTGCAAGGTTCTTATCCTTGTATACCTACAAGTCATACAGATTGGATAAATACAGATAGAGATATATATACATAGGAAGAGAGATACATAAAGCTATAATACCAACATAAAAATAAAAATAAATTCAAAGATGATATTGGCAATATTTTCAAATAGTAACATCTTAAAAACCCAGCCACTATGAATTGCTACATCAAATCAAATCAGACCCTACTGAATAGACCCTTTTCTCATGATGAATTAATCATTTAGTATTGTATTCTAATGATAAAGAGAAATAATGAAGAGAGCTCATTTATCTTGATGCATTAATTGCATATATTCTAAAAATGAGAGAGAATTTACTACATTTAGAAATACTTTGTGTTGGTCGAGAACAAAATTCCCTGAGCACATTTAGCACAGATTATTGGTCTTGCACATATAGTTAGACTAAAGATAAATATAAGAAGAGATTTATTTTTGACCTTCAGAATATAAAATGTCCAAATGCTCATCAACTGATGCATTAATTGCATATATTCTAAAAATGAGAGAGAATTTACTACATTTAGAAATACTTTGTGTTGGTCGAGAACAAAATTCCCTGAGCACATTTAGCACAGATTATTGGTCTTGCACATATAGTTAGACTAAAGATAAATATAAGAAGAGATTTATTTTTGACCTTCAGAATATAAAATGTCCAAATGCTCATCAAATGAGAGAAAGGTCAATGTGCTAAGGAAGTTTGTTTTCCTTTAAAGATTTTCTGCTTGAATGTCACTGCCTCTTAGTGCCCACAGAACCCCAAATTACAAATGGAATAAAAGGGTGAACTTTAGCAAATATCGAACCAGATACTTCCAGTGTATATACTATATATTGGGAGAAAACAAAGCACTCTTGCAAAACAAATGAACTTTTTAAGTTAATTATTGCTTCAGTACACAAAATGGTACCCTTACAGCCTGAAAGAGGTAATACCAATTCCTAAAGTGTTTCACATATTCTGGAAAACTAGTTACTACTGGCAAACCTTGACTGACTTAGGAGATGATAAAGGTGATTTGTAGTTTAGCAAGCAACAAACTTCCCTCATTTAATACTTTAAACTCTGAAGCAGAGTTTTCTCATCACAGATGGCTGACAATATGCAAGATACTGGGTTGTTGGAAAAGTTATGACATTTTTTCTGTGCAAAAATGTGTCATGACTTTTCTGAGGATCTAATATAACACGCAGTAAAAATGAGTGGAAAGGATAGTACTTGAAGTGGTCATCCCCTGTATTCACAGGGATGCATAGACACTATGAAATATAGAACTGTGATAGAGACACAAAGAGTCCCCTGTATTCACAGGGATGCATAGACACTAAATATAGAACTGTGATAGAGACACAAAGACCAGAGTCAGTCATACCCCATGGAGTGACCATTGCCAAGATTCTGTAAATCAAATTTGGTAACAAGTGTTCATCGTAATCACGTAACATTTCTTTCTCTGCCAATTAAATAATGAAAATGCCTGAAGCTAACATTTGACACAGATAGTATTAGCATGCAAAAACCATTTTCTCTAGTAAATCAAATTGATAATCCTGTCATTTGTAAGTCACCGACAATCATTGGGGTTTCTGAACTCTGCAGTACTTGCCTTCATCCTCACAATGGAAAACAGACACATTCAGAGACAATATTCAATGATAACAAGTGCACCATGTACAGTTATTACTTGGTTGTTGTGATAAACAGATAATTAGTGTTTAGAATATATCTATTTGCAAAGTAGTCATGAAGCTATGGTTACGTATGTTACATATTTTCCATCTGATACGTAACTTCAGGTGTCACTTTTTTATAATGATGTATTTATCTATCCATATTTGAAAGATTAACAGAGCAGAGATTATGTACAATAGTTTCAAGTTTTCTATGGTATATTACTTAAAACATTATTTCTGGACTAGCCCACGGCCTGCTGGTTATGGGAACTGGATCCCACATGTTTGACTGTGAAGTTTGAGTCCGAGATCCAGTGACTTGAGGAACACATTGGGTGCATTTTGCTGGCATGTCCGAAATCCTACATGGAGGGCAAAATGGAGAAGACCATTCACTGTGGGAGTGCTTTCTTCCTATCCCTTTCTCTTTCTCTGTCATCATTTCTCTCTGGCAAAACAAATAAACAAAAACAAAACAAATCAGAAACTTCTATTGGATTAATATAGATTTATGTTGAAAGAGCAATTCTCTTGTCAAATTAGGAAATACTCGACCAAGCAAAGTTAAAGTCTTTTGTTTGCTTTAAAAAAAATAAAACAACAAGGGACCAGCAGTTGGCATAATGGCTATGTTACTGGACTCCCATGTAGTTGATCATGGTTCAAGTCCCAGACTCAGTGGCTTAACTCCCGCTGGGTGCATGTGCGTGCATGCCCAAGATCCCGAGAGGGGAATGGAGAGGGGACTGCAGCATGGCCATCCCCCGGAGGAGCGATTTCTCACTATCTCCCTATCTCTCTCTGTCTTTCTGGTGAGCTTTCGGGTGGAGCGACGCACCAAAAAAAACAACAACAAAAAACAACCCCCAAAAAAAAAAAAAAAAAAAACAACAAAAAAAAACTTTCCTTCCTAGGTCTTCTCTGAGCCTTTAAAAGCCCTGGAGTGCTTTGGATTCAACAACATGGAAATACTGTATGTAGCATTTCCCAAATTGACTGTAATATGGAAGTTTTTACTGTGCTCGAATTTTATGGGACTAGTATTTTATGAAACACTGGGAAGTACAGATGTAGTCAAAATCCCTCTCAAGAAGTAACTTCATAAAATCCAGGTAAGTTCAATGATATTCCCTAAGATTTCAATGACCTAAACAGGATTAAAATGCAGACCTTTCAGTAGCCTGTCCAATACAGATTCCAGTTTCCCAGTACCATAAAGTGGCTTCCTATTTTAAGCAGTAATATTTCTTCGAAATTCAAGAAAAAAACGATCAGATTAACTCTAAAATTTAAAGCAGACATTTAAAATAAGATTCGAAGAATAGTACGGCAGAGAGTGGATGTTGTTCTCCTACTCATTCAGTACGTTTTCTTTTTTACTAATGATATCTTATTTACTTATCCTATATTTATTTATTTATTTAAAAGTACTTATTTACATTTAAGCCCCATACATCTTTTGCTAATACCGCCATTTTGTGTAGTTTAAACCTCACTGTAAGGATGTGCTGAATAGAACAGTTTTGCTTTTTCATATTGAAGCAATTGAAGCACTGGAGGGGTTTACCTTGTCAAAATATCTCACCTATAAATATTTGTATTACAGTTATAGCACCATTTGAAAGATGCTATAGACTAACCCAGCTCATATTGTGGAACTCAAAGATTTTCTAAGAAAATTGGTTAGTCTTTAGAAAATCTTTTCTAAGTATCTGTCATTCATGTAATGTGACTGATTACAAGAACTCATTTTTATCAATTACTTGTATTTTACCCTCAGCATTGGATAAATTTGTACTAGGTGATAAAATGAACTAGATTTTGCCTTTAAAAAAATGAAAACAAAAATAGATTCGTACATCTCTTCCAGACATTACATTAGCATGAGGACTACACAAGGTGAAAATGTTTAGATTCAAATCTCTGTACAGAAAGAGACTGCTCAATGATACACAAATCAATGAAATGGTATATTTTAGTATATATCATATATATGGTGAATTGCCTATATATTAAAGTAAGTATCTTTATGGCTTAATTAAAAATCTTGCAGGCTACACACAGATATATAGTTGCTTGAAATGAATATTAGAATTCTTAAATGCCATACTTATATGTTAGGGCCCAATATTCCTATGGGAAAACACAGATGTGAAATTATAACTGAGAAAATATGACTTTGTCTATAATTATTCACATCACGCACACCTTTTTAGAAGTACATTCTATGTATAAGTTAAGGTCAAACTGTCTTATTCCCCCTTTTCTTCTTTTAGAGATGTTTATTGAAAGATAGCCCTAGAAGGGATCTTGAAAGGTCATTAATCCATCCACTACATTTAAACAAGACTAAATCTAAAAGAGACTCAGAGAGACTATCTTCAGCTGTGTGAAAGCATTTGACTTCTAATTCCCTTTATGAAAGCAATCCAGCACAAAAAAAGTAATAAAATGAAAAAAACAAAAAACTTGTGATAGGGCATTTTGCTTTTCCAAACATTTTCTGTTTTTTTTTTTTTTTATACTAATTATTTTCTTTCTTTTTTTTTTCTCTTTGCAGGTGCACTCTAAGTGTATACAAATCATGATGTAGTTCATAGCAACTGTAGCAATCCAACTGTGTTTCTGTTAATTAACTCCACATGATTTTTATGCATAAAAAGTGCACACTTAATAAGGAAATCAAGATTAAAAATAATCCTACCAAATATTTTATTATAAACATATATGAAATATTTTTAAATTATGTATTTATATTAACTATCATTTCTTATAGATTTATAATAAAGACATGAGATTATAATTCTGAATTTATGATAAATGATGTAGCTATGTTGCACAATTATAGTTAATATAACAATGATGATAAATATCATGATTTTGATCTACTACAATGGAAAATATATCATTTCAGTATGTGTTGTATATATTTTTGCATATATATTTTATATGTGCAAAGTATAAACCTATGTAACATATCTATAATGTACACACTTGGATAGAGAATAAGTTTTATTATTTCATTAAATGAAGACATTGCTTTTAAGATAAATAGAATAAATACACACTTGAGAATAGAATAAGTTTTATTATTTCATTAAATGAAGACATTGCTTTTAAGATAAATAGAATAAAAGACTCATGTCTCTCTTTTTTTTTTTTTTTTATTTGCCAGAAGATATGTGCACTCACCAAAGACAGACAGACAGAGAGAGAAGGAGAGGGAAAAAGCACCCTTCTAATGGGGCATAGTCACACCACAATCATGTCTCCTCCATTTATCCATCCTGTAAGAATTTGTGCCATGTGCACATGCACATGTGCCCTGCATGTTTTGCAAGCTACTGGGGCCAGGATTCCACGTGGAATTTAGTTCCCTTAACCACTAGGACATGGAACTGGGCCATCATACTATTAAAATTCCTAAATGAGTCTGAAGACATAGTTTTGATTCATTTGGACATTTTCCCTTTAAGATGACAAGTATTTATTTAAAAATATCGAAATTTTGTCATATTATACCCTAATATCTGGATGAGTGACTGTACATATATATATGTATATAAACACATACACACACATACATACATATATATGTATACATGCCATTGAAATTTTCCCTATTTTAAAATATGTTTACATAGACCTACTTATAAACAATAAAACCATCTAACATGGTTTTACTTTAGTCAGTAAATTTGCAAACCTTTGAACATAATTTAAAAGTAATAACTGGGAGCCTGGCAGGCAGTGTGGTGGTTGGGGTACTGGACTTTCTCATGGTCGACTGTGGTTTGAGTACCAGACCTGGAGGCTTGCTTTCTCACTTTCTCTCTCCCTGTTCAAATTAAAGTAATAATAATAAGTAAAAAAATAAAATAAAATAATTATTTAAAAAAAGGGCTGGCTTTTTCTTTTATTAGTTTATAGAAAGACAAATCCTGCATCATTAGTATCTGAAGAAATGGGCTACGTTGCAGAATTCAGTGACAAGTACTCAAACTAGACAAAAGACATGGCCTGTATTGCAATAATCATAAGGCTACATACCAAAGATTACAGGTACTATTTTGTAGATCCTTTTGGATGACCATGTCAGTGAGGCTGGGAAAATCTAATGTATGGTTCGTGCGTCTGCATGTGAGTGCCTATGTGTGTGCGTGTGAATGAATTTTTATAGAAATATAATTTAATAAAGGTAACTCAGCATGTGAATTACGGGGCAATGAAAGAATAAGAGTGTAGACAACTACAAATTTTTCTAATTGCCCGATATCAAGCCTTCCCAAAGTTATTTTATAGCTATTACATCCACTGTAAGACCATAGCTCATATGAGGGTCAGAGTGAGAATGTGAATCCTTAGTTCCTCATGTTTTTCCACCATCACACATAGTAGTTTCTTCTCACTAATTTCTGAGTTCCCTGGGCCTGCTAAATGTGTCCCCTTGGTAAATAGATTCCAGCAGTACATATACAAGCTCTTAGAAGTATTTTTTAAAAACTCAGGACTGCAAAAGTGCATATGTTATATTAATTGCTATGATTTAATTGTATTGAAATGTGAATGAGAGATGGAGATATAAGAATGAAAACTAAACCTTTGGGAGGTAGAGTTACTAGGGGATAACAGGGTCCAGTCATAAGGAAAATTCATTGAAACTTTCATTTAGCACAGGATATTCAGAAATAAGTTATACAGACTCCAATACAGTTTCAGAAACTCTTATATATATTTTAATAATGAAAGCAGCTGCTTTTATCATTTTGCAGAGGAGAAGGGAAAAATCACCCCCCACCACCAGCATGGGGCATAGTCACATCAAAATTATCTGAAATAAATATTTTAATTAGCTTTTTGATATAGCAAGGTCTGTACAAGCTGCTTTGGTTGCATATTATAAAAGACACCTAACTCAAGAGAAATAGGAAACCTGTTCATCATATAAAGCCAATAAAAACAATAACATTTTATTAAGTTTTTTTTACCTTTTGCAAATTCTTCACTACTTTCTATTTTATGTTTGTGGCCAAAGGTAGTGTTAGAATGTACCAAGAACATCACTCATAAGGTTTACAAAGTGAATTTTCCAGTAGATATTTGAAATTGTTGCCAATTAAGCTTTCTATAGGGGAAAGAACACGTACTATTTCTTCTTTCTGGCTGCACAAGAGGTCACCAAAAACCCCATAAAGTAGCAATGGGGAATGAACATTTCCTCTTCAGAGTTTATGTCTTACCTAATCATATAACCATCCACCTGGCAGCTGCCCCAACCACTGTTCTCAAGAGGTTCCGAAAGTTAGAAGCTGAAGTCTGGAAGCCAGAGCACTCAAGACTCCAGAGAATGCAACACGTGTTTACTTCTGTCTTTGACACTGACCTTGTACCCCAAAGAGCAGACTAGCTTATAAGGCAGTGGCTATTCATATGCATCTCGTAATTGTACTACACTACAAAATATAAGAAAAAAAATCTCCATGTTTTGACTAAAGAAATGAACTCCATTGGTACTTCAGGATTCACTGGAGCTTATTTTTCTTTTCTATTTGTGGTACCTTAATATTCATAAATCTGTACTGGAAGAAAAGAGGAATAACAAGAAAGTAAGAAAGAAAATCAATCAATTTACACTTACATGAATGACATCTTATATAAACTATATTATAACCATAGACTTATACTGTCCTGTTGAGTAGACATTAGCCACGTGTAGCTTTTTCTTTTTGAGAGAGATTTTTGCTATAGGTTGTGTGCACTTGCTGGACGAGACAGAGAATAGGTTGTGTGCACTTGCTGGACAGACAGAGACAGAGAGACAGAAAGTGAGAAATCAACCCCTAGCAGGGATGGCCACGCCGCAATCCCTTCTCCTCCATGCTCCTCTCAGGATCTTGGGCATGCATGCACATGCATGGGCGTGAGTTTTAGCCACCAGGTCTAGGACATGAATCATGGTTGACTATGTGGAAGTACAGTGTCGTAATTACTATGCCATCTGCTGGTCCCAAAGTTTAACTCTAAACTAATTGAAATGGAATAAATCTTAAAAATCAGTTCCTCCATTTACTGTCCACATTTCAAGTTTTTATCAGCCACATATAGCTCATGGCTATCATTCTACTTTATAGAATATGTTCATTATTGCAGAAAGTTATATTGGACAGTGCTGCTATAGACTATATATACATTACATATGTGATATCTACACATGATAAAATATACAACAATATAAAATAAAAAGACACACTAACAACAAAAATAAAGGCCAGCAGGTAGTATAGCAGTAATGCAATTCTCAGTAATGCTGGGCTTACATGGGAATGTCTTAGGTTCACTTACCAAGGATTTGCTATACCTGCAGAGTATGTGTATGCCCACAATCTGTGCTGGAGAGGCTAAGAGTGGTTTGGGATGTGAAGATTCTGTGAAGACTGCTATCCCCCTCTTTCTCTCTGTCTCTCAAGGAAGAAATAAACATAAGAAATAAAATAAAAATAATAACAATTCTAAATATTTCTTCCCAAAGAACTGTCTTGTGCAATATTTGAGTATATAACTGTCCTTCGAAGATCATGGATTATCCTATGGAAGATGAGCCAAACTTGTGAAATTTATTTTTGTTTATAGGTCATTGACACTTTTTCAAGTTAAATCAGACTGAAATAATATGTTCCTTATTATTAGTTTTAATAACAATAATCATCATAAAAACAATATTTTACACAGTATTAAGTAGTTCACCAAATGACAAAATCATGAAGTTAGAAAAACCTAGACATTGATAAAGATAAAACAAGTAAGTTTCAAAAATGAAATAATTTTAAAGTCAAAGCATGTAATTTATCAGTGGCCTCTTCTGGAGAGGTCATGGGTTCTTAAATATTTTAACAAAAATGAATACAGTGGACAGATCCAAATATTTCTATCCTCTATAGACTCCTCTGTATTGCCATTTCTGTAAGTTCTTGCATTCATTTTGAAGACAAAGTACGTTTAAATCAGAAATAACTTTGCTTCAAAGCCAACGAAGAGAAAATGATACTACATGTTCATTTCTTTTGAATTGTAGCTATTTCTATTAGTTTTATTTTTAAATATCTTCACTTCTCAAGAATTTAAGAAAGTGAATTTATTATCATTATGTGGTCATATTAAATTTAAAATTAACTCTTAAAAATTCTATATTTTAAATAGCATGTATATATATAAAATTTGAGAGGTTTTTGCTATAGGGCATGTGCATTCGCCAGAAAGACAGAGAGAGACAGAGAGATAGAAAGTGAGAAATCACCCCCTGGGGGGATGGCCACGTTGCAACCCCTTCTCCTCCATTCTCCTCTTGGGATCTTGGGCACACACACACACATGCCTGGTGTGAGTTTAAGCCACTGGGTCTGGGACTCGGGCTGCGATCGACTACATGAGAGTCCAGTGACATACACATTACACCAATTGCTGGTCCCTTAAATAACATATTTTATTCACACTAATCAATCTCTTTTACTATATAACATTTTTAAAAGTCTATTTATTCCTTGAGTGGTAGAGCAACAAAGATACTGCAGTCCTGATGGGATCTTGACACCACAATCCACCCCCAGATTTAGACAGCTCCTGATCACGGACACTTATGTGCCCGGCATACTCAGGTAGTCTCCAGTCTTGAACAGGCAACCTTCACACATGGGTCAGCCTCACAGAGCATCTTGCTTTACTGCTGTATCACCATCCATCCCTCTACTATATAATTAACAAGTAGAGAGTGGTATATGCTTGGAAAGGTTATATTTTTCAAAAATTCATCACATAAAGTATTTATGTTACTAAAATTATCCTACTTGGGCAAGGAAATGAATGTAGGAATACAAATGAGGGGGACATATTACTTGTAATTTAGTTCTATAGTACCTTAAGTATTTAGAAGCATTAACTGCATCACTGGTACATTCTTTGCCAAAGATACCATAGTTTAATAATTACAATCCATTTAGAACATTTAATTGGATTGTTCTTGTTTCCAGATCGGAATATGTCAGACTTTTTCTTTTAATTTCTTTTTTATTCTTTTCCTTTCTCTTTAAAACATATTTCTTACTGCCCTTCTTTTGTGCCTTTCAAATGCAAAAGAAATCATAGGAGAAGGCAATTAAGATAATCACTTGGAGCTTAATGCTTATCTGTCCACCCTCAAAGTAAATTTTATTCTTTTGCTAGTTTAAGGATGTCATTTTACAAATTATAGTACATGTTGTCATACTCTGTTTCTAATAATGTGCTCTTCCTCTCCACATCTAGTCACAAATTACCTAGTACATTTCTACTTCATTCCTTATTAAGCTGAAATTCTAATTATAGTTACTACAACTATTAAACTTTTATGGATCTGATCTCTAGGCTGCTATGTGTTGACTGTGAGAGAGGCCAACTCAACATGGAACACAAAAATGTTTAAAATAGGTTAATTCTCTGATTCTGATAAGTTATTAGATTATAATAGAGAATACTGGAAAGGCCAGGAACATGTTTGACTTACATGAGAAAGTATATTCTCTGAATTAGATTTTCAAATTAAATGTATTGTCTTTCCATGACTCTGCAGCCTGATCCCTTTAATCCTCAGCAGCGGAAAAGTAGATATCCAAGTGGACATTTCTGTCTACCTACCTAAATACTTACCTACCTATTTTTCTTTCCCTGCTTCTCTTTCTACCTCAGTGAGACAGAGGCGAGGAGAGGAGAGGGGGGAGAGAGAGAGAGAGAGAGAGAGAGAGAGAAAGAGAGACTGGGG
>NW_006159434.1:1978313-1981617 GCF_000334495.1 Tupaia belangeri chinensis
CGAAAACCTCTCCAAAAAAAAAAAAAAAAGAAAAAAAGAAAAAAAAGAAATGACATACTTTGGAAAGAAAGACTGAAGTGGCAAAGAGTTGTACGTATCCAGTGACAGGTAAAACTAACATTAAGACTTTTGTTTTTTAAATTCTCATTTCTCCCTTTTACCTACAGTTTTTCCTATGAAAATTTTAACAACGTGAAAACGATTATTGTGATTCATGAATTCAGGGTCCTTCCATATCACCAGGGACATCCAGGTGCGATCTTCCTGATATCTCCCTGGGGCGGAGCTCATTTGCTGCAGCAGCTCCCAGTGGAGGCCAGTTCTCTTGTGGCCTCCTCCCATCTGCTCAGAAACGTTGATAAATGAACTAAATAACTTGACTCTGAATCCTGGCACCGGATCCCTTTCCCTGCAATCAGAAGGATCATCCCAACAGCAGGACAGAAGGGAAGCGATCGTTCAGGAGATCAGAGGTGGCTTCCTTTACAGAAGGAAAAGAGTAAGAACGTCATTTTCTGTGAGGAAAGAAAAGATGGTAAAACGGATACTTTTTAATCAACAAATTGTCTCACCTTGAAAGAGAACTGAGACATGGGGCTTAAAGAAGGTCAACTCGAAAGAGATTTAAGAGACTTGAGCATTTCAGAAGTTCAGAATGAACCAGGAAGTGAACCATTCAAATGTCGCTGCAGTCAGTGCCTGTATCATGGATGGGATCCCACCAAAAATGCTAGTTATGACCCAGAGTCGATTTAGACATAAATGTTATTCTTTCTTGCTGCTAATTGTATACAGCTGATTGAGAAAACTACTTGTGGTAACCTCTAAGTTTTGTGGCATATTTTTCCTCCTGCATCCCTATCTTGATATCAGCGATTTGTAAGGAATATGTGTAGTTCTAATGTAGTTGAATGAGTTCAAAGTACAGTACCGTGTTTGCATTTCCTGATCTGACCCAAGAAGCACCAGTAGTTCTTAGACATGTGTGTTTTAGAAGCCTGGAGTATGAGATGAAACCTAGCATCAACTTTTGAGCAAAATGATTTATGGAGAAGGGATATGTTTTACTTTTCAGTAGCAAATAAATATGTGTGTATAGAATAATTCATTACATTTGATGTACTTTAAGTAAAACAAGAAGAAAATGATTATTGCAAAAATTTCTTTGGAATAGTTGGCTGTTCATTGGAAAGATGTGTTAGAACCATACTCACCACTATGAAATAAAGTCTTTATCTCAGAATAAGATTTTTTTTAAATAATAAAAATGAACAATTTAAAATATAGGAAAAGTGTTATCATAGTCAAACACATAGGTGGTGAAAATTTATGAGGCAAGACACAGAGACCAGAAAGTTAAAGACTTACAGATTTAATTCAGCAAAATGACCTTAAAAAAAAGTTAAAACACTTTTGGGTGACTCCAGAAAATGACTACTTACCTACTTGTCTTTCAATATTTCCTCAAAAAAAAAAATAGAGAACAAAAATAAGGGGAAAAATAGGTTTACATGACGGTCATATCTTAAGCATTACTTAAAGACATAAAATGCCCACACTTAAAAACCTATAAGGGCCAGGTAGTAACATGGTGGTTAAGGTAGCTGGATCCAACATGGCCGACCGCACAGTTGAGTCCTGGATCCAGTGGCTTGACAAACACACCAGTCACATGTGTGTGCATGTGCCCAAAATTCCAAGAGAAAAATGGAAAAAGAATTGTGGCATGGCCAACCCTGTTAGAAGGTGATTTCTTATGCGCTCTCTCTCTTTCTGGAGAGTGCATATGCCTTATAGCAAAAAGAAAAAAAATGGCTATAATAGAAAGAAAAATAAAATCACCAACTCCTTTCATGCTCCCATATCAATCCCACAGCACCACAGGTCTTCTTGACTAGCAAAGGAAGACTGGGAAAACTGTACAGAAGATAGGATGCTAGTAACAGAGGCCTAAGTTGCAGGTAAAGTTATCACTAGAAAGCTAAGTTCAGTCTACATCAGACATTTCAAAAAAATAATAATAATCAGGTGTTTCAGAGAGCAAAATGATAGGGAATGGACTTTAAACTGCACATATTTGAAGGAGACACCTTCAAAATGTGTATCTTCTTTTTTTTTTTTTGATAGGTTTTTGCTATAGGGCATGTGCGCTCACCAAACAGACAGAGAGAGACAGAGAGACAGAAGCAAGAAATCACCCCCCACACCATAATCCCTTTTCCTCCATTCTCCTCTCATGATCTTGGGCGTGCATGCACATGCACACGGCGTGAATTTTAAGCCACTGGGTCTGGAACGCGAACTGCTATGTGGGAGTCCAGTGACATAGCCATTATGCTAACCACTGGTCACCAAAATGTGTATCTTCTAAGGGACAAACAAGGAAAAAATTAAAGGGAGAGTATCCCTTGATAAGTAAATGGTTAAGGAGAGATGTAAATAAAGAAGAAAATTTAGAACCTTGAAGACAAAAGAGAGCCACAATGAAAGAATTCCCACAGCATCTCTCCTCTCATACCGAAATACACAACTGAAAAAAGTCAACTGCCATATCAGGGCTATGCTGACTGAGGAGGGCATAATTAAACTAGAAATCCTATAATATACATCAAAACAAAACCTAATAGAAAAAAAAGAGCCACAGTCAGCTAAAACAATCTATATGGAGGTACTGACAAGACAGAAAACAAAAACATCAACATTTCAAGCTTTATGAAATAAGGAATATTCCCTTCCAAAAAGTAAACATGAGGGACCAGCAGTTGGCGTAATGGCTATGTTGCTGGACTTCCATGTAGTTGACTGTGGTTCAAATCTTGAACCCAGTGACTTAAACTCACGCTGGGCACGTGTGTGTGCATGCCCAAGATCCTGAGAGGAAAATGAAGGAGAAGGGATTGTGGCATGGCCATCCCCTTTGAGGAGTGATTTCTAGTTCTGTCTCTCTGTCTGTCTCTGTCTTTCTGGCAAGCGTACATGCCCTATAGCAAAAACCTCTCCATAAAAAAAGTAAACACGAAGTATAAGACTATAAAATAAAACAAATTTAATATACTAAACATTTATTTAAAGAGAGAAATGCTCACTTTGAATAGAAATTTATAAACTAAGAATAAAATGAATAGAAAGAACAGTAAGAAATGAAAAAGAAGAAATTTGCTTGAACTCAAGAAATAAATGGACTGAAACTACAAATTTGTTTTAGAAACAAAGAATAAATTACAACATGTCCAAGGGAAAATAGAAATGAAGAATTAATAAAGGGCATTGAAGACAGGCAGGAAAGCAAAGAAGAAAGATGTAA
>NW_006159434.1:1981859-1991502 GCF_000334495.1 Tupaia belangeri chinensis
TCTGGCGAGCGCACGCTCCCTATAGTGAAAAACCTCTCAACAACAACAAAAAATAAATAAATAAGTAAAAAAGGTCGTAGAAGTAGTAGAAATGGAAGTCAGGACATATCCAAACATCTTTCCAAAATAGAAAATACTGAATGTGTACATTGAAAGTGGTCAATGGGCAACTAAGAAAATTAATCTTTAATAACCAGTTAATGCTGCTAAATCTAAGACTTGAACCACAAGGTCAACCATGCAGTATCCAACGACATTAATTATCAAGCCATTAAATAGCATTCAATAAATAAATAAGTTAAAAACTCACTGAACCAATGATTTCATATCTAATCGAACTGTCATTTAAACATCAAGCTATAGAATATATACTTCTAACATACAAGAACTTGGGAAATGTAGTGAATTTCACAGTCATGAGACTTTTGTTTTTGAATCTACTAAAAGTCTTTATCTTTTTTTTTTGTTGTTACTGTAACAGAATACCTGAGAGTGGTAATTAATAAAGAAAAAGAATTTGGGCCAGCCTGTAGTGTGATGGTTAAGGTGGCTGGATCTCACATGGCCAACTATGTAGTTTGAGTCCCAGACCTGGCAGTTTGCAAAACACACTGGGCACATGGTCATGCATGCCCAAAATCCCAAAAGGAGGAAGTGATGAAAGAGAAGGGATTATGAGATGACCATACCTCATGGGGGGTATTTTCTTACTTTCACTCTCTCTCTCCCTCTCTGTCTCTCTCTAGTGAACACATATGCCCTCTGGCAAAATTTTTACAAAAGTTAAAAAGAAAAATAATATATTTTTTGCATTTCTGGAGCCTGGGAAATCTAAGATTAGACAGCTGGATTTGCTCAGTTTTGGGTGAGGGTCTCTTGCTGAATCACAACATGGCAGAAGGCATCACATAGCAAGAAAGGATGCAAGAAAGAACCAAGGAAGCTGAATTAGCTTTTATAACAACCCACTCTTTGAGAAAATTAATTCATTCCTGTTAGAATATATCTAATGTGGTAAGAAAGACCTCTATCTATTCATGAGGGTAAAGGACATGCATGCACACATACTTGGGGTGTTTTCCAAGCAGTCAGAGCTAAGACTAGAACTATGATCAACTATATGGAATCCAGCTCCTTTAGTCACCAGTCAAGTAAAAATTTTAATAACAAAATAAGAGACATGGGACCAGCAGATGGCATAATGGTTATATCACTTAATTCCCACATAGTCGACCTCAGTTCAAGTTTCAGACCCAGTGACTTAAAACTCTTTCCAGGCACGTGTTCATGCATGCCCAAAATCCTAAGAGGATAATGGAGAAGAAGGAACTGAGGCATGACCATTCCCCCAGGAGGTGATTTCTATCTCTGTCTCTCTGTCTCTTCTGTGAGTGCATTTGCTCTAAAGCAAAAAAACCTCTCTAGCTAAAAAAAAAAAATAGGGGCTAAGCGCGTGTGCTCGCCAGACAGAGAGAGAGAGACACAGAGATAGAAAGCAAGAAATCACTCCCCCCCCGGGGGGGGATGGCCACACCGCAACCCCTTCTCCTCTATTCTCCTCTCGGGATCTTGGGCACACATACACACACGCCCAGCGTGAGTTTTAAGACACCGGGTCCGGGACGCAAACCGCAGTCGACTACGTGGGAGTCCAGCAACATAGCCATTACGCTAACTGCTGGTCCCAGGGGCTAAGGATATCTTCAAAGCAACAATTTGAACAAAAATTGGCACATACCTAATCAGCACTTTTTAAATTAAAACTTAGTGAAAAATATAGTAAATGTAACAAAATTAATTTTATTAGGAAATATTAGGAGAGATTTAAGACCAAAAGTTAATCATATCAATGTATAGGGGCCAGCAGGTGATGAAGTAGTTGAAGGTATTGGACTCCCACAGGGCTGACCACTGTTAGAGTTCCAGACCAGGCGGCCTTTCCTCTCTCTCACACACTCTATCCCTCTCTGGTCAAATTAAAATAAGTGGATAAATAAAGTTAAATAAATTTTTTTTTAAAAAAGATCTAAGTCTAAATTATGATTCTTAAAAAAATCCTATTAAGGTATCTGCCGGGACCAGCCTCGGCAGGGGTGGGTTGACTCGATGGAGGCGGCGCTGGAAAGGAAGACTAAGGTCTCAGTGCCTTTTTATGCACATCCTCAGCCGGACACTCCTCAGAGATCGCTCTCTGTAGAGTGACAACTGCTAGGAATCATTGTGCCTTTTTATTGAAAATGTGATACATGCAAGTAAACAGGTGAGGGGCTACGTGTTCTAATTATCAATTCATAAAGTTTTAACAATAGAGACCATTCAGGGTTTGATTAAGGGCAGGTCTATTAATCATCGATACAGTTCAACAATTGTTTGATGAAAGCAGGTTCCTGGTAACTTCAAGCAGTGCAGTTTCAGGAAACAATTCCAGCAAGCAGAGTTAACTATCAACCGATGTTCAGCAGCAGCTGTCTTATGATTACTGAAAGAAAATCTCAAGCATAGATATTAGTTCTTATGGATTTTCATAAAGAATGATATTTACATAATTCTATTGGGATCTAAAACTTAAAGAATCCTAATATATTTATCTATCCTGAAGGAGTGAAGTTATTGTTCACTTGGTGAGGGCGGGGACAGTTTTTTCAACTGGCGGTAAAGTGACTAATAAGTTAATGAAAAACTTTAAAATGGGTTTATGGTGTTGTGGATTCACTTGTGTAGCCCATGGCACCACTGTTGTGTATTTTGTTAGAACATTAGTTACCATGGGGCAAGAGTGTCCTGGGCCAGTTTCAGCCTAGTCCTATTGTATGTAAAAAGGTGATTTATATTAAATGTGTCTTGAAGGGCCTTCCAAAGGCCAAGAAGAACTTTAGCACACTCTTTATTGTGCCCAATGAAGCGTTGTAATTAACAGTAAGTGATCAGGGTAAAGGGGAGCGGTCAGGGAACGCCGTGCCGACTTGCTAATTGACCCAACCTTGTTCCTAGGTGGGGGGGGGGGGTGTGTGTACAGTAGCGGCCTTGCCAAAGTACTGAACCAACTGGAAGCGGTGTTCAAAGGTCAAGGGGCTCAGATGGGTCCTGGAGCCCCGCCAGGTCTGACTCCTCCAGGTTTCCAAGTCCTTTTTTAAAAAATAGAAAAACAATCTTAAAAAGATTTTGATTTTGGCATATAGAGCATTACCTACTTGCTCTAAATCAGAACGATAACAAAAATAAAGTAAATACGGCTTCGTAGGAAGTTTTCCATGCTTTCCTTCTCTCTCTATCTTTTGCCAGCAAGTGTATGTACCCCCTGGCAAACTGAAAAAAAGAAAAAGAAATCTTTGCCTACTATAATGTCTTAAAGTGTTCCCTCTGTAGTTCCCACAAGTAGTTTTATAATTTGGGACTTGACATTGAAATCTTTAATCCATTTTGATTTAGTTGTTGCCACGAGTGAGAGATAGGGGTCTACTTTTATTTTTCTGTGTGTACATATTCCATTTTCCAAGTACCAACTATTGAAAAGAATTACTTTTTTCCACTGGGCTGTCTTGGGAGCTTTGTCAAAAATCAATTGGCTGTATGCTGTATAGTGTTGAATTTATTTCTGGATTCTCTCTTCTGTTTCATTGGACTATGTACGTACTTTTGTGCCTGTATCATGCTCTCTTGATTATTATAGCTTTTTAATTTATTTTAAAGTCAGGTACTCAGTTGCCTACAAGTTTATTATAATTAGCACTGCTTTGGTAATATTGGATCTTTATTTATTTAGGAGAGGTTTTTGCGATAGGAAGTGTGTGCTCACCAGAAAGACAGAGAGACAGAGGACAGAAAGCAAGAAATGACCCCCCAGGGGGTATGGCCATGCCACAATCCCTTCTCCTCCATTCTCCTCTTGGGATCTTGGGCACACATGCACCTGGCATGAGTTGAAGCCACCGGTTCCAGGACTCAAACCACAGCTGACTACATGGGAGTCCAGCAACATAGCTATTATACCAACTGGTGGTCCCAGTATTGGATCTTTCCTGATTCCAGACAAATTCATGATTTTTAAACTCTATTTCTGTGAAAAATATTGCAAGTATTTTGATAAGAGTTGCATTGAATTTGTAGATTAATTTGAGTAGTATTGACATTTTAACTTTGTTGATTCTTCCTATCCAAGAACATGGATTGTCTTTCCATTTTTTTGGCATCTTTTTCAATTTCTTTCCTCCTTTTGTTGTTATTTATTTATTTATTTTTAGTTTTGATTGTAGAGTTTTTTTTTTTTACTTTGAACAGATTTCTTTTTAGTTCTTTTATAAATTGTAAATTAGTATTTTTTTTCATTTTTGTCTTAGTCCATTAATTGTGGGTATACAAAAGTGCTATTTACATGTTTTGTATGTTTATTTTATATTATGCAACTTTGTTGAATTAATTTACCACTTTTAAGAGTTTTTAGGTTTTCCTGTGTGTAAAATCAAGTCATCTGCAAAACCTCTTCCTTTCCTTATTTGAATGTCGTTTATTGTCTTGTCTTATCTGATTGTGTTGGCTAAGACTTCCAGTACTATGTTGCAAAGGAGTAGAGAAAATGGACAACCTTTTCTTGTTCAAAGTTTTTTCTTTCTTTTTTTTTTTTTTTGCTATGGAGTATGTGAGAGACAGACAGGGACAGGGAAAGTGAGAAATCGCCCCGGGGGGGATGACCATTCTACAATTCATTCTTCTCTATTCTCTTGGGAATTTGGACATGTCCACATGATTTTCAAGCTGCTGAGTCCAGACCTTGAACCATGGTCAGATATGTGGGAGTCCAGCACATTAACTACCACATCACCTGCTGACTCTCTTGTTCTAGGTTTTAGCAGAAAAATGTACAACTTTTCTTCATTAAGTACATTGTTAGCTTTTGGTTGTCATATATGGCCTTTACTCTGTTAAGAAATTAACCTTCGGGAACCAGCAGTTAGCGTAATGGCTATGTTGCTGGACTCCCACGTAGTTGATCTCGGTTCGCGTCCCAGATCCGGTGGCTTAAAACTCACACCGGGCACGTGTGCGTGCGTGCCCAAGATCCTGAGAGGAGAATGGAGGAGAAGGGATTACTACATGACCATCCCCCCTGGGGGGGTGATTTCTCGCTTTCTGTCGCTATGTCTCTCTCTGTCTGTCTGACAAGTGCACACGCCCTATAGTGAAAAACCTCTCCAAAAAAAAAAAAAAAGAAAGAAAGAAATTAACCTTCTACACCTATTTCGTTAAGTATTAATCATACAGGAATGTTGTAATGTTGTAATGCTTTGTTTGCATCTATTTACAAGGTCATATGATTTGTGTCTTTCCATTTGTTAACATGATGTATAATATTTATTGTTTTACATGAGTTGAGTCATCCATGCGCCCCTGGGATAAATCCTATTTGGTTATAGGACATAATCTCTTTAATGTGCAGTGCACTTGATTCACTAGTATTTTGTAAAGGATTTTTGCATCTATAGTATATTCATCAAGAATATTGGCCTGTAGTTTTTATGTTGTGTTCTTGTCTGCTTTTGAGATAAAAAGGGTGGTTTCATAAAATGAGCTTGAAATGGTTCTTTCTGTTGAGTCTTTTCAAATTTGTAGGAAAATGGGTGTTCATTCTTCTTTAAAGTTTTCATAGAATTGAGCAATGAAGAAAGTAAGACCTGGATTTTTTATTGTTGAGAGACTATTATTGATTCAAACTCATGACTTGCTTTTGGTCTACTCAGACTTTCTATTTCTTACTGATTCAATATTGGCATATTGTAGGTGTCCAGAAATTTGTCTATCTGGTCTATATTTTCCAACTTCTATTTTATCTACATCTTCTCTCTATTATTAGTCTAGTTAATGGTTTGTCGACCTTGTTTATCTTCTCCAAAAACCAGTTTTCATTTTATTTTATTTGTGTTGCTCTTTCATTCTCTATTTCATTTATTTACCTTCTCAAATTTATAATTCATTTTCTTAAATTACTCTTCATTCTTGTTCTTGATTTTCCAGTTCTTTGAGATCTATCATTAGGTTACTTGACATCTTTTTAATTTTTCTTGTGAGCCCTAATTGCTATAAACTTCCCTCTTAGTACCACTTTTACTGTATCCCCAAGATTTAGGAATGTTATCTTTGTCATAAAATTTGTTTCATGAAAGTTTAAAATTTCATTTTTTATTTCTTCAATAGTTTCAAAATCATTCAAGAGGATGTTGTTTAGCTTTTAGATATTCATATATTTTCCAAGTTATTGTTGTTGTTGATTTCAAGTTTAATTCCACTGTGGTCAGAAAAGATGCTAGATATTTCTATTCTTAACATTTGTAGAGGCTTGTTTTCGGCCATGTTATATAGTCAGTCTTAGAGAATGTTCCATGTGCAGCTCAAAAAAAATGTGTATGTTGTAGTTGTTGCGTTAAATGTTCCATAACTGTCTGTCAGGTCCATTGTTTTTATGGTATAATTTAGCTCAAGTGTCTTTCTTCAAAATTTCAAAGAACAGACAACCTGAATACTTTATAGAAATTCCAGACTGATGAAAATAAAAAGACATCCTAATCCCTGCTATGAAACATGCTTATCTTCTAAGTACAATAAAGAAAATATTTTTAAAAACCTTATATCACCATTTCTCATGAATACTATATTAATAAAAACACATTAATGTATTATTAGCAAACAAAATATAACACTATATTTAACAAAATGCACAATGACAGATTTTTTTCTTCCAAAAATACATACTTAGTTCAATATTAGGGCATTCATCAATATAATGCATCATATTAATAAATGTAAGGCAAAAATCATATAATTATGTGTAGATGCTGAGAAATGTTTTACCATAACTCAGTCTCTAATCAGGATGAAAACACAGAGAAAAATAAGAATCGAGGTATATTTTTCTTACATTATAAAATACATATATCTCATTCTTAGAACTAGTATCCTAATGCTGAAACACTACAGATATTTCCACTCAGATCAGAAACAAATTAGTACTTGCCACTATCACCAGTACTGTTTAACAATGGATTATAATTAATATGCAATGACATTAAACAGATAAATCAATTAAACATGTAGAAATGGTAAAGAAAAAGTAAGACATTTTGTGCAGAGAACATGGGTACATATGTGGAAAATTCTAAATAATTTTATTAGTCATAGTTTTCCCAAATAGCAGAACTAGTGAACGATGCTGTTTGTGTGTGTGTGTGTGTTTGTCCTTGTGTGTTTGAAAAGGACTGGTTCACAAAGTATGAAGTCAGAAAAGTCCTACAATCTGCCATCTGCAAACTGGAGATTCAGTGGTGTAAATCTCTTTCGAACCAAAGAACCAAAGATCTCAAAGCCAGGGGCACCAATGGCATAAATCCCAGTGCAAGATCTAGAGAAGATGGGATAGAGAATATTATCTCAAGCAGACAGGCAGAAAGTTAAACGAGTGAATTCTCTATTCATTTGCCTGTTTTTCCTATTCAGGCCCTCAACAGATTGGTTAGAAGACATAATGATAGAGAAACCCCCATAAACAACAGCTTTTAAAAAAACTTAGAAATAAACTTAACATGACATGTACAAAACCATAAAGTGGGGGGAAGGTCTTTAAAAAGCTCATGAAAAACATATATAAAAATATACATGGATATCAAAAGTTTTTTGTACTGAAAAAAATCATATTTTAAATCCATTTTTTTGTGAGCTTTATGAAGTACCCTTGTATGATAAAAATTTTACATCACTATGGAAAGGCAAAGTAGACTTTAATAAATAGAACGATACCCCTTAAAATTGTATCAAATATGTCAACATTACAAAGATGTTAGTTATCCCTGGACTCATTTATGAATTTAATGTAATCCTGTTATAAATGCAAACGAATCATTTAATGAATTGTGAAATGTTGATGTTATTAGGGAGCACATAGCACTTCCAGGCATTTTAAAAGTATTCTTAAATGCATGGACCCGACCATGGTGGTATAGTCTGTAGAGAGCACTGTGGTATTATGCTGGAAGCCATATGAAAAGAAAAAGACTCTGGGTTCCAGGTTCCTAGTTTTGCGTGAATATGGTGGGTACACCCTTGGGTGTGCCAGTCTTCCTAGCTTGTTGCAGAGCTAGAGGGAGAATTGCAGCATCATGACCTTGTCAAGGGTATCCCTCTTTCACTCAAAAGAAATAAATACACATTTTTTAAAAAAATGTGATCATATAATATAAATTATTAGGTTACTAGAGTAAAATAAATAGCTCAAATATAGACCTAATTATACATGGAAATTCGATACTTCTGAAATCACTGAAGCAATTGACTTAATAAACGGTGCAGAAAAAACTAGGTAGCCATTTGAAAAATGGCAAAGGTTGATCTATATTTTATAGCATACACAGGACAAACTCCAAAAGGTTATATAACTAAATGTAAAAAAATAAAAACAAACAAGTACAAGGAGTCATGCATGAATTCCTTAACAAATTTTGCCAGAGCAATTGTATATACATAGGTACAAAAATCATCTTCAATGTAAGTCTCATACCTTACACAAATACAAACTTGAAATGGAAGAGGGAATTATATGTAAAATGAAAAACTGTGAAACTTAAAATATTTTAAAATAGAAAATATTTAAAATTCAGGTCTTGCGAAATATTTTTTTTAGCTGTACCATAAACAAAATAACATAGGAAGACTGAATGTAAAAAGAAAAGATGTATCAGGCAAACCTCAATTGACAAGCAGAGCTGGCTATATTAATATAAAATAGATTTCACACAAAGAAAATTTATTAGGAACAAAGAAAGGCATTATATAATGATGAAATATTGATCCACCAGGAGAATATATTCATTCTAAAAGAGTATATGATAAATAACAGAGCTTCCAAATACACGCAGGAAAACATGATAGTGCTAAAAAGAGAATGAAATTAATCTGGAATTATAGTCAGGGATTTCAGCACCTCATACCCTGCAATTGATATACCTACTAAACTGAATATCAAACAAGACCTGGAAGAATGGGGCACCATCATCAACCATCAGAATCTAGCTAATGCCATTACTTATAAAACTACCCAAGCTAGACATTATCCTTATCATAAAACAAACTATACCAAGTTAATTTTTTTGAGAGTTTTTTGCTATAGGACACGTGCGCTAGCCAGAGAGAAAGGGAGAGACAGAGAGACAGAAAACGAGAAATCATCCACTGGGGGGGTGATGGCCATGCCACAATACCTACTCCTCCGTTCTCCTCTTGGGATCTTGGGCATGCATACATGCCCAACGTGGGTTTAAGCCACTGGGTCCGGGACTCGAACTGTTGTCGACTACATGAGTGTCCAGCAACATAGCCATTATACTAACTGCTCGTCCCTCAAGTTAATTTTTAACAGATCATTTGTTTATTTCTCTCACGAGAGAGAGAGAGAAAGTCAGCATCCCCATTAGCATCTTGACATTGCAATCTACTCCCAGTCTCAGATCATGGTCACAGGCATGCTCTGAATACTCAGGGAGGTCTCCAGACATGTAACTGTAACCATCCCATGTAGGCCAGTCTCATAGAGTGTAGCTGCATTTTACTGCTACACCACTGTAGGACCTCTATTTTTTTTTTTTCCTTTATGGGGTAGGGA
>NW_006159434.1:1991563-2015012 GCF_000334495.1 Tupaia belangeri chinensis
TATAGGGCACGTGCACTCACCAGAAAGACAGAGGGAGACAGAGAGACAGAAAGTGAGAAATCACCCCCAAGGGGGGATGGCCACGCCGCAATCCCTTCTCCTCCATTCTCCTCTCAGGATCTTGGGCACTCACACATTCATGCCTGGCAACAGTATAATCCACCAGGTCTGGAACTCAAACCATGGTCAACTACATGGCAGTCCAGCAACGTGGCCATTACACCAACTGCTGCTCCCCAGAGATAGGTATTTTTTTTTATATAGTCTTGCTGTGTTACAATCCTCCTCCCTTAGCCTCCCAGTTATCTAGAATTACAGGCATATGCTACTGTTCCTGGTATACTTTGCCAAGTTTAAAGAAATCAAATTAGAGCTGACCCCATAGCTTAGTGCTTAAGGAAGTTGGATCTCACATGATCAACTGTGGAGTTCAAATCCCAATCCAGGTGTCTTAAAAACACATCAGGCACAACATGTATGTATACCCAAAAATCTCAACAAGATGAAGAAATGGCAAGGAAGGAATTTCCCCATCGAGTTGTGGTCATGCTGCAATCCCTTCTCATTCTCTGTCTCTCTTCCTGTCTCTTTCTTTCCACCTCTCTACTCCTCGCTGGTAAGTACTCAGGCAATTAAAAAAAGAAAAGAAAAGAAATACAACTATTAAAATATAAAAACAGGGCAACCCTCTTTTGGGACCCTTCCCATTTGAGAGCCTTTCTCTTTCCATAAAACTTTGCTTTACTTTCTTCCTTTTGTCCATTTCTCATTCTTCCTGATCACGAGACACGAACTCAACCAACTCAGAAATTCTGCAAGATATTTTGGATGATCCATCTAAATTTATCATCGCAACAGAAGGGTGAAAAAAGTGGACTCTGTATGCTTTTTTTCTGGGACTCTTGTCCATAGAATCAAATATATCAGATGCAAACACCAGATATCTGTCAATCAGTTAAGAGCAATTAGTGTAGCTGCTGGTCTTAAGACCGAGAGGACAGGCTTGCCCAAGAATGTCCTATTTATCCTCCACTGCTGGTGATGAGACTGTCAGTTGGCTCATGACTTGGTTTTCTTTCTGGAATCTCATCCTTCTTGAGGAAAGGTGAATGTTCTTGGGACAACTGACAGTGCCAGGCCAGGACTACTCTCTGAGGCATCTTAAAGGACCTGAGACTCTGAAGCCAATCCCAACTGCTCAACTGGGTGACAGAGCAGATTCCTCTCTTTTCTTTCTTTACGTATCTGTCATCCACTGATTAAAGTGTTCTCCTTCAAGGTAGCATTGGTCTTTGTGACTGACAACCTTGGGCCAGGGCATTTTCATAAATTTGCCACGAGCATTGAAGAGAGTTAGGCCACTCTTACTCTTTTCCAGGACATAGTATTTCCCCCTATAAGTTCCCAAAGTGTCCTTGAGATACTCTCTGGAAGAAATCAAGTATTTTCCCTTCACTTAATGAGGAGAATTTTAGGAACTCCTCCATTAAATACAAGCAGATGACATAGCTTGGCTTATAGGAAATCTGAATATATTACCTCTGAAATTTCTAAAAAAAACCTTTTTACCCTGGTGTAATAACATGTTTTTGACATATTGCCTTGCTTGATAGAAATTTGGACATATATTTTAAGTTGCTTGTTTCCCGGCCAAAAAGCTACATAGACACCATCTCAAAGGAATTGGCCAACTGTTAATACCACTGAAATTTGGGAGAGGACTCCTTTCTTAAAATATTGGTTCCTGTATATAGAGAGGTCAAAATTATTTTAGGGGACATCAATATGATTATTATGGCCCATATGGCTACAGACAACAGTTTCAAAGTGTAACTAAAAGCTTAATGAGCCATTCAGTCTATGCCCTTCCTTATGTATTATTGTTCTGAGGCAAATCTCAGCCACTTTGGTTCAAGACTTCCAAATCCATTTATAGAAATTTTACAATTGGGTGGGGGAAAACAGAACAAACTTCAGTTAAAACTAGGGAATCAGATATATACCCAGTCACTGCAAAGGCAGTCAGGCATTTGCCACAAAATATAGGAGATGTAGGTGAGTCTAGGTAATAATTCTTACAACTATGGTATTTCAGGTCAGAGTGTCCTCCATGGTCAAAGTAGGGGGACACTCCTACTCAGATAGGAAAATAGAAAGCTGAGGAATACTTCTTTCCTTTATCATTTTATAGAAGAGTACTAGACACCCTTCTGCATGTACTCTTCTGGGATGTATCTTAAAATACTGGGACTTGGGACCAGCAGTTGGCTTAATGGCTATGTCGCTGGACTCCCATGTAGTCAACTATGGTTAGAGTCCCGGACCTGGTGACTTAAACTCACAGCTGGCGTGTGTGTGTGTGTGTGTGTGTGTGTGTGCGTATGTGTGCCCAAGATCCTGAGGGGAGAATGGAGGAGAAATGATTGGTGGTGTGGTGGGAGTGATTTCTCGCTTTCTGTCTCTGTCTCTCTCTGTCTTTCTGGCAAGCGCACGCACCCTATAGCAAAAACTTCACCAACATAAATAAATAAATAAACAAATAAATAAATACTGGGACTCCTTTGACTCCCAAACCCTAAAGGAAAAATATCTGATTTTCTTTTGTATTCAGATGTGGCCACAATATAAATTAGGAGATGAGTAAATCTAGTCATATGAAAGAAATTTTATTAATAAGTACTATTCAATGGTTAGATCTCTTTACAGACACCTGAGAAAATGGGGAGAAAACACATACAGTGTTTTTATATTTTAAAAGATCTGAGTACCCTTTATTCTACCCTAACTTGTGCTTCTCTTCGGTTGGTCCAGGGCCCACTAAGCTCCCCAGGCTCATATATAATAGAACCTAGGGACTTTCAGCCTCCTCACTTTTTTGAGACTGCTCCATCTATTCCTCCTTTACATACAACTCTGTCTATCCAGGAGACCTAGATGTGATGACACTTACAGTTAATGTTTCAACTGAGTTTGGAGAAAGAGAATTCAGTCCTACACCAGTTTTCAAGCCTTTTTCTCTTACTAAGCTTAAAACAAATTAAAACTGACTTGGGTGGTTATTTTTCTGACAATTCTGACAAATATGTAGATGAGTTTCAACATGTTTCTCTGACTTTTGAGAAAGTACTGAAAAGGAACAATTCAAGTTCTGCAATTACAGGGTTAAAGTGTGAAGCACTCTCAGCTCTGCAGGATATCCTCTGCTTGCTAAGGGTATTCAAGGTTGCTTAAAACCTGTTTCTAACAGAGCTTAAGGAAAAGGTAAAAATTTAAGGGCTAACCTCTAAAATGTTTTCTAAAAAAGAGACAAAGGAAAAAAAATGCACTAGAGGATTTTTCAAAAGATGATGAAATCTTTTGTTTGTGTGTGTGTGTACACGTACATGTAGTGTGTTGTACGTTTGTTTATGTGGTAAAAGACCTTAAGGAGTTTTGTTCAGTTTGGTTTATAAATAAGAGCACTCACATAAATTAATCTAAATACTTTTCAGACTCACATGACTTAAATAAATCTTTGACAGATATGTCGACGTCAAATATAATTTAAAAAAATGTAATAAGTGATCTTCACAGTTTCTAACATATATTTTGTCCGGGATTTTATTGGTCAGGCAGCATCCTATTTGTTTTAATATGGTTGGTTTAATGAAACAGCTGGTATTCATGTGTTATGTATTGTATGTTACATGATAGATGTCTGACATACATAATATTAGCTAACAGGAAAATGGATTGATGACAAGCTTTCTCTAATATCTTGGTTTTTCACATGAAATCAAGACATAATGGTTAAAGAAAGTTTTAAGTGATTATAAATGGAGCGCTTACAAGTGAAAGTTTTCAGGTAAGTTGGGTTCTTAAAGTTCTGCTTAATTAAAATGACAAGTATTCATAAAATATCTAAGGTATCATTAAATAATTTAGCATGCTTTGATTAATATAAAGTTTAAATATTTCTATTGTTGGCCTTTTAAACTTTACAGACATAAAAGATATTAGGTCTATTAATAAGATTATTCTGTTTTACACTGGGACAATTTGTCAAACATGGATTTAAAAATTTACAACATCCAGAGTGTAAACTGTTGGTATATACTAAAAGCTAAGATAACTAAGAGTTAAAAATTCTGGTTAATATGTGTAATTCCACACAAGGTTACAAGCTCAATGGCTCCTTCAGGAGATATCAGAGTTCTCAGGGTGGGGTACAAAAACAAAAAGGTAAATGTGGGCTCTTAGTAAAGCCTATTCAAAGGCTTTCTCTTTAGAAAAATCCCACCTACCCTCTAGGCTAGGGTAGTCCAATTTCCCCTTGGCACAATTGCTTACCAAACAGCAAAAGATCAATTTAGATTGATTGGCCACCTCCCACTGAGGCAAACATCCTTGTGACCCTATAGTGGAAGTACCAGGACTAACTTCAATTAGGCTTCAGTCTGTGAAACAGGAATGAAGGAATTCCTATTCAATGACCTGGCATAGGCAGGGGTCAGTCAGAGCACAGGGTAAGACAGGTTAAAGGTGAACTCCCACCTGTTGTCTTCCTTCTTGCCTTCTGGCATCTCTCTGTTTACTCTCCCAGCTGGACAATCAAATTTCTATCTCTCAGTACTTTCCCCTTTCCCTCATTCTCAGAAACTGGGACAGATTTAACACCCAGACCTTATGGCCTGGCTCCAACAGGAGTGAGATGATCAGAAAGTTTGACCACAAAAATAAAAGCTTAAACTATGTTTGTGTTCTCCATCTAGAGTTCTTTTATCAACAACAAGGCAGATTCCTTGTAAAATCTACAAACTGGACTCTGCCCTACTGGCTGTATTCACCTGCCCCTTTGAGATCCACCTAGAAATAATATTGAGAGCTCCCCAGCAGAAGCTCCCTAGCCTCTTTTAGAGTAGAAAGTAGGGAAGTTACCAATATCTCTTTGATACGACCTGTCCAACCCTAAATCTTGTACTGCTATATTCTAGACCCAATAGCACACTACTTAAGCTCTGTCCTTCACAGGAGGTAAACAAGCCAACAGGACACATTCAAGGTCAGATCCCTTTTTCAGTATGGGGTCTCTTACAAATCAAAGCAGATCTAGAAAAGTTCTTAGATGACACAGAGAGGTACAATAATAAATTGTCAATTCATCTTAAAAAGACATCCCAAAATACCCCAGATATTAGCTATAGCAATAGCCACCTGAGTCACTCAGGGTAATCCTGCAGGTTGGGGACCTAAGTCCCACCCATGGGCAGGATCTGGGAAGCCCAGATAAGAGCCTCTGTCTCAGGAAAACTAAATGTTTCCAATGTGGGAAGTGTAAGCACTAAAATGACAGTGTCCATAAATTGCATCCTCATGTCCACCACCAGGGTCTTACACCCAACATGGAGGAGTTGGTCACTGGAAATGGAGAATGTCCTGAGCTCTGAAGGGATCCCAAGATTCCTGAGTCTATAATAGCCTCTAGAGTTGAGGTTTGATGGGGCCCAAGATCCCCAATAGCTCCCCTTGGGCATCTAGAAATGTCATTTTATAAACCTCAGGTAATCCTTAAAGTGATAAAAATGTACTCTTTAAGATACTAATTTTTGTCTAAGTCAGAGGTTATATCCAAAAGTAAACTTATAAGAAGAAAAATAAGATTTAATAAGAAAGGGAGACATGAAAAAAAAGGTCACAGCTGTCAGTAGGTATTTTTTGATTAAAAAGATGGTTGAAAGGAAAGGTTTTGACTCATTAATAGAAAAAATTTTGTTTGCCGAAGTTTTTGTCTTAAGGTAAGATGGCTAGATTCAGAATAGAAGAGAGAAGTAAAATGTATAAAAACTAGAAATCTAATGCGTGTTGTTGACGATTTGAGTTATGTTACAAGAGTCTAGGAAAGAGTTAACAAAAATTAATAAAGTTCAGGTTTTGCTGATAAATGTTCTAAAGCTGATTGTAGTGATGTAACACCATCAGTCACAAGTCTGTTAACAACTAAATTTGTCAGTTCTGATGAAATAGTCTAGAGACCATGAAAGATTTTAATGGACATCCTGCCCCTGAATCACCCTAATGAGCCAACCACAACTCCTTATTCTTATTCTAACACTTCTTGTTGCTTCTGGCATCACAAACTTGCACACTAAATTTGTTTCTTCTCACTTAGATTCCATCAAGCTACAAATGACAGTTGAAATGAATCCCCAAATAACAGTGTCCCCAGACTTCAATCACAGGCTTCTAGATAGACGTTTGTTATAGGATCTTTGACTGCCCTCTCCTGTCATCTCCTCAGCCAGAATGGTCATCCGTCATTATTCCACAATGCCAGTTAGGGATACCTCTGTAGAGGAGGGAAGGAAATAGGAGAAAAAACTCTAAGAAACATGTAGTCAGGACATAAAGACCAAAGATGGGGCCATAATAACCAAGATGTCACTAGAAACTGCTTGCACACAGGACACAGCTTCCAACAATGATTAACCTAGTCACAATCTGCAGCATGACCTAACGCAATTACTTTCCAAAACCAGGACTATGGTCATTGAAGCCCAGAGGCACCAGACAAGGAATACAGATCCCCAGGGTCAGTTAGCCCTGCGGAAAACTTTAGCAATAGATTATTTCAATTATCAGTTAAAAAAGGGAGCCAATATCCTAAATTCATAGATAATTTTAGTTTTCATAAAGGCCACTTCCTTATCAGAGAGCCACCTTCTTGCTCAGACTGCTAGATAAAAATGCCTTAGGAGAGCCCCAAGTTGGCAATTCTCTTTTGGGAACTCTCCCATTTGGGAGCTTTTCTCTTTCAATAAAGCTCTGCTATACTACTCACCACCCAAAATACATTTTTTTTAAAAAAAGAAATTATGCAATGAATGTTCCCAAACACAACAGAATCAAACTTAAAATTAATAAAGGAGGGGAAGGGATTGCTGTGAGGCCATCCCCTCGAAGTGGCAGAGATTTTCTTACTCCCCCTCACTCTATATCTCTCTCTCTGTCTCTGATGAGCACATCCACCCTCTAGCAAACAAGCAAAAATAATAATAAAGGAAAGAATTAAGAAAATTCTCAAATACTTGAAATTAAATAACACTTGTAAATAATCTATAGTTCAAATGCAAATATTAAAGGGAATAAAATATACTTAGAACTAGAAGAAAATTCAAATATAACATGTCAAAATACGAGAGATGCACCTAACATGTAGGGGACATTTGTAGCATTATATGCTTACATTATAAAAGAAGAACACTCTTATAACTATAGTCTATAACGTTTCCACTTGAAGAAACTAGAGAAATCAGGGCAAAATCCAAGCCAGCAGTAGAAAGGAAATAACAAAGATAAGAGCAAATACCAATAAAAATGAAAATTGGAAGGCAATTTAAAAATGAAAAAAAAAAGGTGCTAGGTCTTTGAACATAATAAAATTGATAAATCTCTAGCAATACTGAAAAGATAAAAAGAAAGAAGATACATGTCACCGAATCAAGACTGTGACAGTTGATATTACAACAGATCCTGAAGACATTAATAAGATAGTAAAGAGAAAATAGAATTATAAGAAAATACTACAAACAAAATTATGCTCAAAATTTTGACAATTTTGAAGACATAGAACTATTCTTCACATGCCACAAAGTAATCTAACTCAACTAATATGAAAGAGATTATCTTAATAGCCTTACATTGAAGAAAATAAACTTAAAATTAAAAATCTTCCAAATAATAAAACTTCAGGTCCAAACAGTGTTGAGGGATTTTATTAAATATTTCAATAGGAATTAACATCAAATTTACACAGAATCTTTGTCTTACTATTTTTTTACATTGCTAACAGAAATACCTGAGACTGAGTGGATTTAACAGAATAGAAGTTTACTTTGACTCAGGGTTCTGATGGATATAAATTCAAAGGCATCACAAAGTGGCCAAACACAGAACTCTAAGTAGAGTGGAATGTGGTTTGCATACATCTGGCTTTTGTCTGCCTCACATTGTCTCTTTACATACACACCAGAACTCTATCATGTAGACCCTGCCCTAAAGACATTGTCACATCAAAGGCCCCACCTTCAGATGCCATGAAGGAATTAAGTTTTTACTTAAAAATACTGTCAAGTCCCAACAATTTTGGAGAAGTTTTGGAAGGGTGTCCAAATTCCAAGACACGAAACTTTGGGGGATAAATTATTTATCTAAAATATAACACTTTTAGAAGATAACAGAAGAAGGAACACTGTTCCCCAACTCAATTTTGAGGCCCATATTATCTTGACAGCAAAGTAAGATCTCTCATAAACTTAGATGAAAAAACCCTTGACAAAACATTAGCAAATGAAATCTAACACTGTAAGGAATAATAATCCATCACATTATAGAGATGGAGACTAGTTATTGCCAAGTATTAAGGATGAGAGATGGAGTGAATGTCTTTATAAAGGGAATATACAAGAGTATCTTACATAGTGAAGCTTTGTTATGGTGGTGGCAACACAAAACTGCGCGTGTGATAAAATTGCATAGCACTGTAAACATCCATAAATACATGCAAGTGAATGGACGCATAATTGAAGAAATCTGAATAAACTCTAAAGATTGTATATATGTAAGTTTCCTGGTTTTGACATTCATAATATAACTATGCAAGTTTTTAGCATGGGGACAGACTGCAATGGGTGCAGGGGACCTTCTTGAATGTGTCTTTAAATCTTTTTGAACCTATAATTATTTCTAAGTAAAAAATTTAAATGTGTGATATGGAGTGATTTTCAGGATATACTACTAAAAATAAGAGCAAAGTACTAAAGAACTCTACACTATGCTATCCTTGATGTAGAAACAATGAAAATATAAGAAAAAAAAATACACATTTTGGCCCAGGTTTGAAAAGACCTCATGGAAAAGATAACCAGAAGCTACTGAGATTGAGAACAGAGTAGAAAGAATTGAAGAATGGGGACAGGTTAATAGAAATGAAGTGATTGTGACATTATTCCCAGGATACCATTTTTATAGCTCTGATTATTAAACTCATGGTCATGTTTCTCATACTCTTCAAAAATGAATAATTAAAATCCAGCATGCTGAGGGAACAATGAAAAACAGAATGTAAACAATAACAAATACTACTATATTAAAATGAATAACACAATCATACTGAATAGCAAAGAAAAAAATGAACCTCAATAATTTTATTAATTTTATAATGTAATGATAAAGGCAAAAAGAGCTGTATATAATTATTGAACTTTGCACAGTAAGTGTGTTTATCATCATATGGGTTATGTGGTCTTATTAATTTATATTTATATTAAAATTGAATAAATATATTTATATAGTGTAATTAATTAGATCCAAATTTCTTATTATCAGAAAAAGAACTTACAAATAAGGAAAGAGGGAAAGCTAAAATAAACTCTGCATGTTAGAATGTCATCAGAGATATTAGTATTAACTCATGGTTTTTAACATAGAGTCAGATGTATAAATATAAAAAATGATTACAAATGTGTTTCTTTGTTAGTGTATATATCAGATATGTATTTCCTAGCTATGATCACTTACAGGACTAAGAAGTAATGACACTCAGGTAGTAGTGAGTACAGCTAGCATTCATCTTGATTTTTAAGTACCATTATCAAATAAAAGGGAATAGAGTTCCTTAGAGAAATGAATAACTCAAGGTCTGGGGCTGAAAATATACAAAATGAATCAGACGAATTGTGGTACCGGATAATAAGAAAGAACTGAAAAAATAACGAAGTCTATTGGAGCAACCTAGAAACCAAACTGACAAGTCTTGTATAGACAAAACTGTAAGTATTTAAGTAACAAAATATACAATGAAAACATTTGATTATAACCCATAGAATAAAATAAATATTCATGATTCCATACTAATAAAATGATTAAATTGAATGAATAAATAAATTAGAGAGAATAGACAACTCTTTCTTACAGGAGAATTCCAGTTAATAAATATGGAATTAATGATGGCAATATAATATCATTAAGACACCAAGTCATAAGTGTTGCATGTGAGAATCATCAATGGATGATAAAATTAGAGAAAGAAGGATGAGAAGCAAAGTATTTACACAGTCTTAATTATCGCTCCACAAAGTTTGTATAGATTATGAAAAGAAGGAACTTTTCAGTGGAAAAACTTGACAGACACCTCATTTGCCAAATAATTAAAGAGAATATAATCACTAATAATATATATTAACATCAAAATCCAGATACAATACACTAAGAAGGTGCATCATCTTTATAGTGTTCTTGCAAAAACTATACAAGCTCTATCTATTCATGTGCAAATATCAAACAAACTTAAATTGAAGATATTCTTACCTCCAAAATTGGCCAGAACTCTTCAAAAGTGTCAAGGTCATGAATGACAAGGAAAGATCAAAGAGCAGTCATAGACCAAAGCAGACTAAGGTATGACAATTAAATGCAATATGGGATAATACATAGAACAGAAAAATGAAATTCATGTGAAAAATAGTGGAATTTGAATAAGGTCCATAGATTTGTTAGTAGGGTTATAACAATGCAAGTGTTCTGGTTTTCGCAATTGTACAATCACTATTTAAAATGACAACGTTAGGAGAAGCTAGGTGAAAAGTACATGAGAATCCTCTATGCTACATAGGCAACCTTTATATAAGTTTAGAATTATTTTAAAATAAATATGCTGTGGCCAGCAGGTGGCATGGTGGTTAAGAGTCCGTGACTCCCACATGGCTGACCATGGTATGAGTCCCAGACCTGGCAGCTTGTTTTCTCACTTTCCCCCTCACTCTGTCCCTTTCTGATCAAATTTATATAAATAAATAAATAAGTGAGGTTAAATAAAATAATTCTTTAAAAAAATAAAATAGAAATGCTTCGAAAATCTAAAAGCTAATTCACTTAATAGGAGAAATTTTGACAATACATATAACAGTTAACCCATATAAAGGAATCACTTTCAACATAAAAAAGAAAAATCATGTTGCCTAAAGAAATATTAATGAAGGTATATATATGGGTAATTCACAGTGGAAGAAAAACAAGTGACTAATAAAAACATAACAAGATCTCGGGACCAAGCAGTTAGTGTAATGGCTATGGACTCCCATGTAGTCGACTGCAGTTCGAGTCCCAGACCCGGTGGCTTAAACTCACGGTGGGCACATGTGCGTGCGTCCCCAAGATCCCAAGAGGAGAATGAAGAAGAAGGGATTGAAGTGTGGCCATCCCCCCTGGGGAGTGATTTCTCGCTTTCTGTGTCTCTGTCTCTCTCTGTCTTTCTGGCAAGTGCACATGCCCTATAGCAAAAGTCTCTCAAAAAAAGAAAAAAAAGAAAAGAAAAGAAAAAACAATATCTCTAATCTCACTAGTGATGAAATACACCATTTTTATTATCAGGTAGATCTAAAAATACCATAAATTAATAATAACCAGAATAACTGAGGATGTGAGTTAATGAGAAATGATATATATTTTTGGTGGGATTGTTTAATGTCTCATCCTCTTGGAATGCCCTTCTATAATACCAGTCTATATTTTAAACTTATATACTGTGACCAAATAATGGCATTTCTGAGAATTATTCTTATACAATGTGCTCATTAGCACACATGAGTTGGTTATAGGAAATACTACTATATTTTGTTCAAATGTCGACTGATACAGAAACACTAAAATAATTGGCTGTTAAAAATGTAAGAAAGGGTTTGGCCAATAGAGCCATTGTAAAATTTAAAACTCTGTAAAGTGACCCATGTGAGAAGGGTCTAGGTTCACCTATGAAGACTTCCCTGAATACGCTCGACAAGTGCATTCCCGTGATCCAGGGATATCTTAGACTGGGAATGGATTGAAGAGTCAAGACTGCTGGGGGTGCTCTCTCTGTCTCTCTCTTTCTCTTTCTTTCCCCTCATAGAAGCAATGTTTGAAAAAAAATGTAAATCCATATATTTGCACAAAAAAAGATATGCATGATATTGTTGGGTGATAAAAATGAGTTAAAGAATATTTACAATATAAAACTATTCCTTTAAAAAGGATTGTGGGAGGGACCAGCAGTTAGTGTAATGGCTATGTCACTGGACTCCCATGCAGTTGACCGTGGTTCATGTCCTGGACCCGGTGGCTTAAACTCATGCGGGGTACCTGTGTGTGCATGCCCAAGATCCCAAGAGGAGAAAGGAGGAGAAGGGATTGCGATGTGGCCATCCCCCCTGGGGGGTGACTTCTCCCTTTCTGTCTCTCTGTCTCTCTCTGTCTGCCTGGCGAGCGCATGCGCCCTATAGCAAAAACCTCTCCAAATAAAAAGGTTAAAAAGCATTGTGTGTATATGTGTTTGCACACGTCAAAGCACGCTGGTAGAGAAAAGAACCTGGCAGGCTGCATATTTTAACATGGTAACAGTGTTTATCGCTGTGGAGTGAGATTAGAGATGGATGATTTAATTCCTTGCTTTTTATTTTTCTGAAATGCTTAGATTTGCAACAAGAAATGTATTTTATTTTGAAATAAAAATGAAAATGTATGCCCCTGAATGCTGTTTTTTGAGGCTACTGACACTGACAGACCATTTCATGTAAAATCTGATGTTGACGTTAATAGGTCATTATATTTACTTACTCTGGGATTATAGTATGTAGTCCTTTAGACACTGTGACTAAATTATTACATTAAGAGTTTCAGCATACATGACAGATTCTAAGAAAAAAATATTTCTTGGGACAGTTTAAAACACACTGCAGGTACTTCTTTATTACCTTTATTTGCAAGCTTCTTTGATACTTTTGAAACTCAGTTTTTATTTTACTTTCCAAGTATTTCTTTAATTTTTCTCTCCCTCTTTTCTTCTCAAGCATTAAAACCAAGTATTTCTTTAATTTTTCTCTCCCTCTTATCTTTTCAAGCATTGAATAGATCATTAATAAAAATCTATTGTCTTCTTAAATACTCATACACACACACACATACACACACACACAAACCCCACAAATTTTGATAAGAACTTCAGGACTATGAATTCTAAAGGGATATTCAGTCACCTTTCAGAACCATGGGTGATATTAACAAAAAGTTTTGTAAAACACAACTACAATTTTAATGAGGCTATGTACCTCTTTTTGAACACTGAAACTTTTGTAACCTGAACAGTTGTTATGTTTGTGAAATCTGTAAATGTGACTGGGATTGTAGTACTCATTAAATTCAAATAATGAGCTACCGGTTCTGAAGCCTTTTAGAATTTAGCAAATTTTGTAGCACAGACTAAACATGCTATATTAACTCAGGTTGCTATTGGGACTTTTAAAAAGTAACTTGAATATCACAATTTACAAAGGCTATTCTAATACTCAAGCATCTTACTAGTAGCATTATCTTTTTGTAGGTAATGAGTGGAACAGGGCATGTGGAAGTCCTTATAGTGTTCTAGTAACATTTTATACCTTGATCTGAGTGCTTGATTACTTAGGTGTGTTCAGTTTGTGAATAATCACTGAACCCTATGCTTATAGTTATATTAAGATAATTGCTTTTTAGAAACTGATATGGAAATATCTCTATAACATTATTATGTGACAAAGGAAGATAAAGAATGTGTGTGTAATAAACTATAATTTGTGTAAGTCAACAGGAAAAAATGTTAATAATGTTATATTTGTATCTATAACAAAACTCTAGAAAAATATCCTCCCCAACAATAATGCTGGTGGATTCCGGGAGAACTGGTGGCTCAGAATAGACAGGGAGAACTAGTTTTATAATACGATCTTTATCTTGGGAAATGTAACAACTCATATAAATATATTATCTATTCCAATAAACTAAAATTTCCAAATAAAAGGAACTATTAAGGCAGAGAAAAAAGAGTTGATATTTTTAAAGAGTTGATATTTCTTTTGACATCTTTGCTGCTTCTTTCTCTTTCTCCTTGTAATCTTAACCTTCCTTTTTCTGCTCTTACCTCTTTTTTAACCCTCTTCACCCACATTCCCAATCTCACAGTGTTGAAAATAAACATGAAGAAAAACAGGCATCACTTCTTCAACATTATGTAAAATGGTGTTAAAAAGTCCTGCAAATTGTGGGACCAGCAGATGGAGTAATGGCTATGTCACTGGACTCCCATGTAGTCAACTACGGTTTGAGTCCCAGACCCAGTGGCTTAAACTCACGGCGGGCGGATGCGTGTGTGTGTGTGTGTGCCTAAGATCCCAAGAGGAGAATGGAGGAGAAGGGATTGTTGCGTGACCATCTGTCTCTCTGTCTCTCTGTCTCTCTCTGTCTTTCAGGTGACCGCACGCTCCCTATAGGAAAAAAACTCTCAAAAAAACAAAAACTAAAACAAAAAGCAAGACCAGTGCTGCACAGCATGGAAATATTTATGTTCTGTGCAAGTGATGTTCTGCTACATAAAGACAGAGATTACCCTGAGTAGACAATCATCGAATTCACAAATTATAGTTTGCTCATGTTTGTAGAAAAAATGTGTTAGAAAATTTCATTGTAGGATAAATCTATGGTATAAGCTTTAAGGTAAAAAAAATTTTTTTTGGATTAGAATTGAGGAAAATTTTTCCATTTTATTGTTATTACATATAAATGTATGGATGTCTAATTACTATGCTTTAAAATTAAGAACTTATTATGGCCCTTAAAAAGGCCAGAAAGTGGCATAGTGGTTAAGGCACTGGACTCCCTCATAGCAAACCACTGTTCAAGTCCTGGACGTGGAGGCTTGAAAATCACGCTGGGTGCGTGTGTGTGCATGCCCAAAATCCTGACAGGGGAATGGAGTAGAATGGCTTGTAGCATAAGCATTTCCCCTTGGAGGTAATTTCTCACTTTTCTCTCTCTATCTCTGGCGAGCACACACAACTTATACCAAAAATCTCTCTATAAAACAAAACAAAACAAATACTTGTGTTTTAAAAGACTCAAATCAAATTAAATCATACGATAAACATTATTCTTTCACTTCTACTGGTTCAGACCATGTTTTGAAAGATACATGCACAAATACACCTTCCCCTTCCAAACATTCAACTATCAGCATTTAGGTTTAGTAAAATGTCTTTCACTGACGAAGATACTTCAATGGATTAAGATAACTTTCGTAGACTTCAACTCATCACACAAAAATTATAACCTATTAAGGAAAAACTTAAATACTTAAACAGATAGTCAAAATATATGTTATAATTTCAAGCAATTTTTTTTTTTTGGAGAGGTTTTTGCTATAAGGCACGTGCCTCGCCAGACAGAGAGAGACAGAGAGACAGAAAGCGAGAAATCACCCCCTAGGGGGGATGGCCACATCGCAATCCCTTCTCCTCCATTCTCCTCTCGGGATCTTGTGCACGCACGCACACGTGCCTGGCGTGAGTTTAAGTCACCGGGTCCTAGACGCCAACCGCGGTTGACTACGTGGGAGTCCAGCGACATAGCCATTACGCTAACTGCTGGTCCCTCAAGCAATTTTGAAACCATTATATAAACTACTTCAAAATCGGTGAGAATTTAAGTTATTTACTTTTGTATGCCAATGAAAAGTGTGCTTTCTATAGGTGAAAACTTGATTTACTCTTAAAATCAGAAAAATCCAGTTGCATTTAACTGGAAAAAGAATAATGGGGTTACTAAAACAATAAGTAGGATAGTGTCTCATCAGGGAACGTAGCCAGAATGTTTGACAACACAAAAAAAATCTTGAGGCAACATGTTTGACAAAACGAGAAAATTTAGATCAATAACTTAAAACTGAAAGCATAGATAAAAGCATATATTTATGAAGGAAATATTTCAATTAGATAAAAATCGTACACTTAGATGACTTAACAGAACGGATTTGCTGCTACAGAGAATACATTGTTTTTGTCTGTAAGTAATGTCTTGGAATTATGTGAAGGTGAATGTTTTTACCCTGTCTGTCCAAAAGAAGCCACATTAAGTTTATATTCTGTGAAGTTTCTCTTTTCCCGTTACCTATAGCAGGGATGTCCCATATTACATTTGATAAGTAAATATGTTCTAACAAAATTTATAAAGACATTATTAGACATTCTTTGAATTTCAAAATTCTTTGCAGCTTAACTTGGAGAACACAACAATTGAAACGAGAAGCTGTATTGAAAGTAGGAAATGAAGAACTCATTCTATTTTGCTAACACAAAACTGCAAATATGCAAACTTTTCTAAATAAGCTATTAGCCTACTAAAAACCCAACCCATTTTTCATGTTGTTTTCCATGAGAATGCCAACAAACGCACAGTGACTCCTTAGAGTCCACTCACAAGTAGATTAATTACATTCTTTTCACTAGTTAAAATATACTCACTCTAGTAAATAAACACAGAGAAATGGACACCTATTGTTTCCTGCGTTGTCAAAGAAAAACATTATAACTCTATTTTTTATAAGAAAATATTTAATTTAATTTAATTTATTTATATTTTGGTCAGAGAGGGACAGACCGAGAAAGTGAAAGAGAGTGAGAGAGGGAAAGTGAGAAAACAAGCCATCAGGTCCAGGACTAGAACTGTGGTTGGCCATGTGCGAATCCAGCATCCTTAACCTCCACGCCACCTGCCAGCCCCTAACTATCTATATTATTAAGCAAAGAATAAAAATAGAAAACTAAATATAGAAAGAATTTGAAATTCAATCTAAAAAAATCATTATTGTTTCATCAGTTTATTATATCATTTAAAATAACAGTACAAAGTCTTTCTGACAATTTCAAATATTGAGTTGATTATAAAATTAACTTTTTTTAAAAAGAGAATTATTTATTTATTCATTTATTTTAATTTGACCAGAGAGAGCCACACAGAGAGGGAAAGTGAGAAAGCAAACCACCAGGTCTTGGACTTGAACCATGGTCAGCCATGTGCGAGTATCCAGCACCTTAACCACCACGCCACCTGCTGGCCCTGATAATAAATAATCTTAATTAAGTAATATTAGTTAAGTAATATTCCTCTTTAAAACTACCTCATGTAGATATGAAGTATTCATGACAAAGGGTAGATTTAGACGTTACTTTGAGTTGTTCCAACACTGCCTTCACATTGTTCTACAATTTGTCCAGTAGAAATAGGAATTTTTAATCCAGAATCCCATTTATAAAGCTATAGGAAAAAATAACGAATATATAACTTTTCAAAACAAAAGCACCAAATACAAAGTTATCTTCTTGTTATTCTTGATTGCACTCGTCAATATTTGTTCTTTTAATAAAAGAGAAAAAATTTATATTCCATATTCTCATATACTCTGGTAAATGAAATATAAAGAAACATAAGCAGTGATTATTTTAGCTTTTCAACTAAAGCAAACAAGCTACTCTTTGTTTTCGAGCTTTATTGGTTTTGAAATAGGCTTTATCTCTGAGTAACTTCAGTAGGTCATGATGTTGTCCAAAAAAATTGAGATTTTAAGAAAAATAATTAGTTGCCATGATAAATATGTCTGTTTCAGTTTCATGCAAACTTTGGTCTTAGTCATATTCAGACACGGCTTTTCTCTTTTATTTCAATGCCTAGTTTTATTCCATGATGCAAAATAATCTGATGTGGAAGGTATTTTAACATGTTAAGGACAATTTAATTTGATAGAAAGAAAAAAAAATAGCACCTTAGTGGTTTAAAAAGATAATATGCATACTGAGATTTATCATTATTCTGAGAAGTTTAGAGTAAATACATACAGAAGGCGATAACATTATTAGGCTGTAGTCACTGATCGCTTACATGGAAAGTATAACAAAACAGCATTAAATAGTCTTCATTTAATTATGGACCAATCTAAGGTCCAACTTACCCAGATGCTAAAGGGAAAACTAATATTATTTTATAGTCCCAGCACTAGCTTCATTGACATGCAACCTGTGAGCTTGCATAGGCACTGTGAGTAGAAAGGTTCTACACTTGATTTAATGTACTGCTGCCACCATCTTAATGATTTTTGAACCACAGGTCCCATATTTTTCATATTGTATTGGAAATAAAAAACTATGTGACCCACTCCTCTATAGGTCCTAAAGGCCAAGGGTCAGAATAACTAATCAGGCCTAATCTACACAGCAAACTAGTATTATTGAAAATTCGGGGCAGATAGGGAAGTACTAAAAGCAGGGAAGAAGGTTAACTAAAATAAATGATCCAAAGGATTTTAGAAACTGTAAGAGCTATAAAAATCTTAAAAAATGTAAAGTAAATTTAACCCCCAATGAATTATAATAATATTAATATCTGTAAAGCTGAATGAATTTCTTTTTAGGTGCTCCAGTTTGAATCCCTGAAATTTTTACAGATCTTTAATGGCCCATGAGAGAGATGTTTGAATAAGCTATGGAGTGTTAAAGTAGTTCATGATATCATTGTAATTTTTCAGCATATATTGGCATAAATGACATTAATGCTTGAGTTTTTTGGAAGAAAGTTTTTGAGTTTTTGCTACGTGGATCATAATGTTATAGTTCAAAATTTTCTTTATGTTTAAAATATGTAGCTAGTAATTTAAAATGGTTCCATTCTGAAATGAACCAATTGATAGTTTTAAGTTAGTTTTTACAAATATTGATCATTTTCTCAGCATTGTATTGAGTGTAGAAGGTTGGTCTGTGTATATAAAAAAGAAGATATTTCAATCTAAAACATTACTATTAATATATATTCCTATTAGAAATGAGCATAATCTACTTCACCTCTTTAAACCTCCACTTCCACAGATGAAAATAGGGACAATAATCTACAATTCAAAATGCCTAGAACAGCATGCAACTTTTAAATGGTAGCTCTTGCCGCTATTTCAAGATTCTGGATTCTTCTTGGTAGTTTTTATAAGAAAAATTCTGCTTTACCAATTAAAAGGCCATTTCAACCTCAAAGGTTTAGAATTTCACATCAAATGTAAACCAATTTGCTTGTGACTTGTATTTATTTTTAAATAAAATTGCTTGTATAAAAGTTTTTAAATTTTAAAAAGTGTGGGGGAAAATTGAACATAAATAATTTTATGCAACATTCGTTGTATTTCAAGTTGTCTAAAGCAATCAGAAACATATGGTGTCATTTTTCAAGCTTCAAAACACAATGAAACACAGTAAATGCTAATTTGAGAAAATAAAATTTCTAGCCTGAGTTTCAAGTTCCAATTAGGTTTTGCAAAACATGAGTTCTGAATGACTGCATTTTTTTAATCTTATAGATCTAAAAGTAGGGCAAATATTAATGTCAAACCTCAATCACGATTGTTTGCATAGCGTAGACTTTCATTTAGTTATAATAGCATGCCAAGAAAATTCATCTGAGATAGAACAGGAACAAATCTCATTAAAGACAATGGATTTGCAAATACGTATCAGAGGACTGATTTTGGTAAAGTTTTACTAAGTTGTTCTGAAAAAAAAAAAAAGAACAAAGCTGTAAAAGGTTGTTGAAACATATTTTTTAAATGACAAATAACCTAGGCTAATAAATGTAGAGAAAATATTTTCTATTGATCTTAGTGGCTACTTTTTTAATAGTAGAATGATTCCATTTGAAAGTATTAAAAAGCTATTTTAATTAGGATATTTAATAAACTCAACATTATTTCATTCACCTGTTGCTAGCTAGTCTTCTCTTTTCATTCCTATTTGTGTCCAGAAAGTATGTGTATGCCATTCTAGTGATTAGTGAAAATGCATAGTCTATAAATACACACACATACATACATGTATATACATATATGTATGTAAATTATATATTATACACATACAATTATATATAATTGTACATATATACATATATATAAGTTGTAAGTTTTATATACACACACACACACATATATATACACATATATATGTATACACATATATCATTTTTATTTAGATTTATACCATGAGGCATATGTGCATACCAGGGAGAGATAGACAGAGACAGAGAGAGAGAAAGTGAGAAATAATCCCCCAGAAGAGATGAGCACGTCACAGTACTTCTGTTCCATTCTCCTCTCAGGATCCTGGGCATGCATGCTCATGTACCTGGCATGTTTTTCATACTCTGGGTCCAGGACTCAAACTGCACGGTAGAATCCAGCACCTTAATCACCATGCCACCTGCTGGTCTCATAAAGCCTATATTAACCACTCTATCTTAATTCTTCTCTTTAAGGATAATTGCCATAAACATTATACCAGATATAGAAAATATATAGTGATGTGTTTTTAAGCATTGTAGATGGCTGGTTAACCAGATTCTCAGTTTCATTAGGAACTCTTTCATTCTCTTACATACTCATGCACATGTATACACACAGATCACCTGCAAACACACACATTTTTTTTGAGAGGTTTTTGCTATAGGGCACGTGCAGTCGCCAGACAGACAGAGAGAGACATAGAGACAGAAAGCGAGAAATCACCCCCTAGGGGGGATGGCCATGCCGCAATCCCTTCTCCTCCATTCTCCTCTGCGGATCCTGGGCACGTACGCACACGCGCCTGGCATGAGTTTTAAGCCACTGGGTCCGGGACGTGAATCACAGTCAACTACACGGGAGTCCAGCGACATAGCCATTACGCTAACTGCTGGTCCCAAACACACACATTTTACTGAAAATAAAATCATTCCATCACAAATCTCATTTTAAATATGAATGGTGAATGACTACATTCCTGAAACTATTTAATACTTTTATGTAATGTGTTGAGGGTTATCTCACACACTTTTCTACACATGGGGAAAAAAAGAAACTCTTTCTAGTCTTCTTTTTCAGTAAGTTCTAAGTTTATTCACCATACAGGATATGTTCCTATTGTAAGCATCCCATTTAGATGCTGAGGAGGAGAAGAGGAAGAATATATAAAGATAAAAGATGATGAAGTATTCTGAGATCCTTCATGACTTCAGAAAATAAGTATTGTGAGACTTTAAAAATGGTAGAACATATGTCATTTTGAGAGGTCAAATTTTATCTAAGGACTGATCCACTAAAATACTTTAAGCAATTTGTATGAACATATCACCATGTTAGCCATGAGCAAATCAGCTCTTCAACTGGGAAAAGAACATGTGAATGTATTACCCAGCACTCCTAAAGTTTGTTTTCACTAGAGCCCACATGCCCCCAAAAGAGCGGTACAGTATTTAAAAAGAAACAAAAAAAACTGTATAATTTCTTTTTCATAATTTTGTTCTGTGATTCCATATTGGAGATCTTTTATACAATGAAAGACATTTGATTTAAAATCGAAAAAATCAGATCCAAATCTGTCTCTACCACTTATAGCAATATGATTTTCAGCAAATCATTTTTAATTTCCTCATATGTAAAATTGTGTTATTAGTATTAAAAATCAGTGGAGTTTTTTCAAGCTCTAAAAGAAGTTGTGTACATTACAGTTCATTTACTTTCTGAAGTCTCATGCAATGAATAAACATGCAACCTTCAGAGTCAGATTAGAGTAAGTTGCATGTTGTACCTTAGTTTTCTTACCTGTATGCTGAGGATAAAGATTTCCTTACAGAAATTTAATGTGGAACAAATGAAATAATTCATGTGTAGTGGACAGTGCAGTTACTAACACTTAATAAACTATAAGCAAAGTTATCAGTTTTCTAAATATCACTCTCTCGTTTTAGCTGTTGCAAAAAGGCACTTTGAAAATTCTACCTGTTATAATATTCATATTAGCACATTTTGTACTCTCCTACAGAATAAAATGTTTTGAGAAAAGAGAACTTTGTTTTCATACCTATTCTTTGCCTTCCTGCAAAGTCTTATACACGAAAAGGTACTTAATGTGTGCCTATTGAATGTGTAAAGGTATGAATGAATTAATACACATTCCTAGATAAGTCTTAATCATTTGCATTGCCTTTTATCTTGATTATAATTTTTCTTCAGGGGTTTCATACTTTATGTATTTTTAAAAGAGATCAAGGGCTTGAGACAGAAGAAATTTCTATTTAGACTGGATTTTTGAGTCAGAAGTGGATATCTCTGTAATGAACCCAGAGTAAAAGCAGATAAGAAAGAAAGAGAAAAACAAAAAAATGAAAGTTCTTTATTTTACCCAGGAATAATGGATTTCTAAACACCAAATACCACATTATTAAATATGACTTCATAAGTAATTTCCAAAAACAAATAAAAGTGATCTCTATTTTATCTAAAATCCAGTTTGGGTACTCTCCATAGTTCAATTTCTCAAAATGTATTTCCCAGATCTCTGGGGAGGCAAAGAACTTTCTAGGATCCATGGAGTCAGCAATATGCTCTGCTATAGTTTGTAATGTCCCTCCAAAATTCAGATGTGGCAACTTAGTTTTATTGTGAAAGTGTTTCATAAAAAAAACAAACCCTGGGACCAGCAGATAGCTTAATGGCTATGTCACTGGACTCCCTTGTAGTTGACCGGAATTCGAATCCTAGATCCGGTGGCTTAAACTTACGCTGGGCGCATGTGCGTGTGTGCCCAAGATCCTGAGAAGAGAATGGAGGAGAAGGGATTGTAGTGTGGCCATCTTCTTTGGGGGATGATTTCTCTCTTTCTGTTTCTCTGTCTGTCTCTGTCTTTCTGGCGCGGGCACGAGCCTTATAGCAAAAACAAGAAACAAAGAAACTTAACCCTTCATGGTGTTCCAGGGTGGGGCCTGTGGGTGTAAAATTTACCATGGTTAGGGCCAGCAGGAGTGTAGTGGTTAAGACTCTGGACTCCCATGTGGCCAACCACAGTTTGAATCCCGGACCTGGCAGCATGAATCTTATGCCAGGCATGTGCGTATGCATGTCCAAGGTCCTAAGAGGAGAATAGAAGAGAAGGGATTATCGCATGGCCGTCCCCTATGAGGGATAATTTCTCACTTTTTGTCCCTCTGTCTCTCCAGTGAGCACATGTGCCATATAGCAAAAATCTCTCTCTTGAAAAAAAAAAAGTAATTATGGTGAGACTTCCATTACTGAGTTTTGGTGTGTTTATTTTTGTTTATTTGTTTCTTTCATTTCAAGAGGTTTTGGCCATAGAACATGTGCATTCACTGGAGAGAGAGGCAGAGACAGTGAGAGGTAAAGGGAGACCTTATCCTCAGTGGGTAAGGCCATGCCTCAATCCCTTCTCTATTTTCCTGGAATCTTGGGCACCCATGCACACATGCCCTGTGTGAGTTACAAGCCACCGGGTCTGGGACTCAAACCATGGTCGGCATGTGGGAGTCCAGCATCATAACCACTATGCCATTTGCTGGCCCCAAATGATATGTTTATAAGGAGAGGAAATGAGGTAGGAAGAGGACACATGTATACAAACCAAAACAGGAAATTTTTGGACAGCTGCTCTGCTCAAGGTCCTTCCCTTCACTATGTTGTGGCCTCATCAGAAGTTGGCCCCTGGACTCTGGACCTCCAAACCATTAACTAAATAAACCTAAATTTCTTTATTTCTTTCTTTCTTTTTTTTTT
>NW_006159434.1:2015573-2016160 GCF_000334495.1 Tupaia belangeri chinensis
CCCTCTGTCTCTCCAGTGAGCACATGTGCCATATAGCAAAAATCTCTCTCTTGAAAAAAAAAAAGTAATTATGGTGAGACTTCCATTACTGAGTTTTGGTGTGTTTATTTTTGTTTATTTGTTTCTTTCATTTCAAGAGGTTTTGGCCATAGAACATGTGCATTCACTGGAGAGAGAGGCAGAGACAGTGAGAGGTAAAGGGAGACCTTATCCTCAGTGGGTAAGGCCATGCCTCAATCCCTTCTCTATTTTCCTGGAATCTTGGGCACCCATGCACACATGCCCTGTGTGAGTTACAAGCCACCGGGTCTGGGACTCAAACCATGGTCGGCATGTGGGAGTCCAGCATCATAACCACTATGCCATTTGCTGGCCCCAAATGATATGTTTATAAGGAGAGGAAATGAGGTAGGAAGAGGACACATGTATACAAACCAAAACAGGAAATTTTTGGACAGCTGCTCTGCTCAAGGTCCTTCCCTTCACTATGTTGTGGCCTCATCAGAAGTTGGCCCCTGGACTCTGGACCTCCAAACCATTAACTAAATAAACCTAAATTTCTTTATTTCTTTCTTTCTTTTTTTTTT
>NW_006159434.1:2016256-2040766 GCF_000334495.1 Tupaia belangeri chinensis
AAATCACCCCCCAGGGGGGATGGTCACGCCGCAATCCCTTCTCCTCCATTCTCCTCTCGGGATCTTGGGCACGCACGCACACGCACCCGGAGTGAGTTTAAGCCACCGGGTCTGGGATTCGACTACAGTTGACTACATGGGAGTTCAGCAACATAGCCATTACGCTAAATGCTGGTCCCGAAATCTAAATTTCTTTATACATCACCCAGTCTGGTGCATTTCTGTTAGTAATGTAATAGTTTAAGACATTCTCATAATAATACTAAGATATCATTTCTCTTTCTCACTGTGTCAACATTTGCATTAGTGAGCGAAAAACTAGGATGGGGAAAATTCCTGTCACTGTATCAGAATTAAAGCAGTGGCCCCAAACGGTACTGGTAGTCATTGTATTTTTTACTTCCATACACTCATAGGGGAAAGAAAGAAAAAAGTGAATGTTACTAAAGAATGTCTTTGATGAAGCTGTAGTAATTATTAACTTAATCTCAGCCCTTGAGTACGGACCTTTATCTAAAATTATGTAAGATAATAATAAACATTAATAAACCACTTCTGAATGCCCATGTATGATGGTTTTCTCTCGTGCTATTATTTGAGTTGTAAGCTCATCTATACAGTTTTCATGAAATACAATTTACTAGCCTCCAGAATTCTTATCCACAAAACAGCCTTCTCTTTTTTTTGCTCCCACCTCAGATGCAGCACAACTTTAGACTCAGCTAACCTGTCACGACATCCTCAGAGATTTTGTTTTTTAATTTTTTTTGGAGAAATTTTCACTATAGGGCTCGTGCGCTTGCCAGAAAGACAGAGACAGAGAGACAGAAAGCGAGAAATTATTCCCCCATGGGGGAGCCATGCCACAATCTTTCTCTTATAATTTCAGCTTTCAAATGATAATTCAAATTTTAGAAAAGCTTTTATCAACTACAATAAGGTTCTTTATTTTTTCAAATAATTACTTAATTATTTAATTTTATTTATTATTATAATATTTTAATTTACTATAGGGCACATGCACTCACCAGACAGAGATGAGAGAGAGAGAAAGAGAGAGAGAGAGAGAGAAAGAGAGAGAAAATGGGGGGGGGAAATGCAAAGATAAGAGCTCAAATGAAAAAAAAATGTGGGAAAACAAGCTGTCAGGTCTGGACTCAAACTGCGATCCACCATGTGGGAGTCCAGTTCCTTACCCACCATACCACCTGCTAGCTCCACACTATATGGTTCTTATATTTTCAGGTATTAAAAACTTTTTTGGAACAGCAGGAGGCATGGTGAATTGGAGTTCTGGACTCTCATATGGAGTCAGGTCCCAGACCTGGTGGCTTGAAACTCACACCGGGTACTAGTGGAAGTGTGCCCAAAGTCCTGAGAGGAGAATGGAGAAGAGGGATTGCAGTGTAGCGCTACCCCTTGGGAGCAATTTCTCACTTTCTCTTTTTCTGTCTCTCTAGCAAACACATGAACCCCATGGCAAAAATCTCTCTTAAAAAAAACTTTTTGATGGTAATATTAACAAATGTAACTTTTGTATTCTCTAATATAACTTTTAAACTCATGGAATTTTTGCACAAATCACTGAGCCTGTATTTTCCAAATTGCTCATGTGAGATGTTTTACAATAGTGAATGAATAAGTCATCCTCTCAAAGTGCATGATAAACCAAGGAGTTTTCATATAATAGATCATGAAAAGCTTGTTGAGATATTTTCACAGTCCACATTGCAAGTAACATTTAAAAAAATTACTAACTTTTAAATTTTAATAATAACCTTTATTTTTAGTTTATTTATATATATACAATGATCTAAGATGACTATTAAAATATTCTGCTCTTTTCCAATATATATCTGTAATATCAGATTTTCAAAGCATCATTTTATAACAGATTGAGGAGTAAATATGAGAATTTTGCCATTTTTTTTGTCAGTCTATAAAGAGATTTGCAAAAATGTAAAGTACTGCCATTCTCATGAAAAATTTATTATAAAAAACTACTCTTACAAAAGCTCAAAGTAGTTTAAAATGCTATGAAAAAAATAAGGCATAATTTTACAAAGTGACATTGTATGAAGAAAAGGGATCTAGGAGAACTTTATTGAGTGGTGCATGCATTAAGTGAATAACTAATGCTGAAACTTGCAAATGGCAATCAGGATATAAAGATATCAGAATAACAAAAGTATAGTATCAAAATAGGGATTTTTTTCTCTTTAGTTGAAGAAGTAGTATTTATTTTGAGAGAGAGATTTTTGCTATAGGCCATGTACACTTGCAGAGGGAAAGAGAGACAGAAAGTGAGAAATCACCTCCTTGGGGGGATAGTCACACTGCAATCCCTTTTCTTCCTTTTTCCTCTTGGGATTTTGGGGTATGCATGTACATGTGCCCTGCATGAGTTTCAAGTCACCAGGTCCAGGACTTGAACTGTGGTCAACCATGAGGGAGACCAGTGTCTTAACCACTATGCTACCTGCTAGTTCCAAGAAATAGCATTTTAAAATTATTATAAACATGTAATCTAATTTATTCTTACTCAGTAAATCATCATTTTTAAACCCGGTGGGAAGCCTTAATTCACAGAGATAGTTCTAAAAACTTGTAGCCCTAGCTATTTTTTCTGTCTTAACCTTAATGCTCCATTCTATAACTTAAAGTTTATATCTTTTCTATAAAGTATTAAATAATCTGTATTTTCTTCTTCTACTTACCTAAAAATAGATTAACAGAATCCTAATCTATTGGGTAATTGGAAAAGTCATGATGAATTTATGCATAGAAAACCATAGAAAAATATATCATGACTTTTCCTACCATTCAGTACCTGAGAAAGTAAATATCAGATAAGAATGTAAGCCATGTTGAAAATAAAATATTCTGGTGTTCAATTTGCTAAATGCTGGAATGCTTTATATTTCCATGTATCATCTATGTCCCCACTATTTAGAAAAATATTCTACGGTCACAATCTTGCTATATTATATTCGGTTTATTAACAACAACAACAAAAGTCTAATGATTTATTGAAGGTAGGGGTAGAGTAAGGATGTTAGTCATGCAATTTTTTTTTTTTTTGAGAGATTTTCACTGTAGGGCGCGTGCACTCGCCAGACAGACAGAGAGAGACATAGAGACAGAAAGCGAGAAATCACCCCCCATGGGGGATAGTCACGCCGCAATCCCTTCTCCTCCATTCTCCTCTCAGGATCTTGGGCATGCACGCACACGCGCCCGGCGTGAGTTTTAAGCCACCGGGTCCGGGACACGAACCGCGGTCAACTATGTGGGAATCCAGCGACATAGCCATTACGCTAACTGCTGGTTCCCAGTCACGCAATTTCATGACAGAAGGATTGAGGAAAAGATAAATGATGCAGGGATAAATGAGCTTTATAAAACTTCGTATGGCTTAACTGAGAAAACATAGTTGGATGTGTGATCACATGGATGTCATTAAAAAGGCCATGATGAAACATTATGTCTTAAAAGTTCACCAAAAGAATATCTTTAGTTGAAAATTTTAAATAAAATAAAGAATTGAGATAACCATTTTTTTTTTTTTAATGTTCAACTATAAGAGAAAAGCAAGGCCATTGATTTGTTCACTCCCTTCCAAAGTTCAACCAATGGGGTACTGACTTTCCATCTTTCTGAGTTTTAACCCACAGTCCTTCCATTCACAGAGAAGCCACTGAGCAATGAAGCATAGAGCTTCATCTATACCCAGAAGTACTGAGAGGAGTCAGTGATTGTGAGGGCAAAATCAGATCACGCTTTTAGACTAGGATGCTACAGCAAATGTGATGGAAGCTTTGTTGGAGTTTAGCCTTTACCTCAGCAGAGGGATACCAAAAGTATTAGGAGGTGAGAAGACTGTAGGACCTAGAGAATTTTCCTGTAGCCAATGACTCAGAATCCAGGACACAGGTGAAACTGAGTAGACCTAAGGAAGTGCACAATTTATGTTCCATGTAGTTTACCTCTATCTATTCATATCAATACATAACCACCTACCCTATTTGGTTCTGATAGTATGAGTGACATCTATTTCCATGAGAACCAAATACCCTCACTTCTCCTGAGTGAAGGGGGTTGGTGGTATAAGGTAAATGCTTCTAAATCATAGCTAAAGTTTCTTAAAAGACTTGGAACATCAGTAAGCATAGTTATATACCCCACTGCTATAGCTGGTTCAGAGAATCATCATAATCTCCCTCTTCTACCACCCATTTAAGATATATCTAACTGTCAGATAGTACTTCTTCAAATCTGAATTGCTTTTCTGATGAGATGATCAAGATTTCCATTACCAAAATGTTTGAAGCCTTAGTTATCTTGCTTTTGTTAGGCTGTAAGGTTGTATTTGCCCATTCACATTATCATTGGGCATGGAAGAGCTAAGAGGCACTTCACACATACTATGTAGTAGTAATCCTAGCTCCTCGTGGTAGTGAAGGTTGTTACCCAAGACAGCAGAGTAATTTCCATTGTCTTCTGTCTACTGGCATGATAAGCAAACTATGGCCAGGCGGTAATTGCAAGTGTTAGTTCAGTACTCCCTTATTGTATATGCTCACGGAAGTATTCCTACATCCCCCCAGGAATCAGCACATCAGATATAGCAGAACATAAATTTATAGGTGCTAGAATCAGATTCTATCAATGAGACACTAATTATGATATGAAGGAACATTTTTAATTTTTTCTAAACCTACAAATTCCACTAGAGCCATGAATACAAGGTATCATACATCAACCTTTGGTCTAGTGCATATACTCGATCCTGTAGGACCGTGCCCTAATTACACAAGATGTTTTCCCTATACTGACAGCTTCACTGAGCCTTTTACAGGGCATTCAACAATTCTTTCAGACTGACTGCTGTTAGAAATGATGTACATTGTGAGATCAGTGAATTCCACAATGATAAGTTTATTACACAACCCCATTGAGCATGTTACGTTGAATACCATGACAATGAAGTAGACATCCTCTACATATCAGAGAGAAATGCTAGCCAAGGCAGGGAATGCTTCAATAAGGATAATTTATTGCTTTTTTTAAGAGGAAAGGAGACTAATTAATCAACAGACAATCAGGGGTTGCATGTTCTCACCAAGAAACAGTGTCATATGGAAGTCTGGGCTTTGTATTAGTCTCTGCTGTTGATAGGTTGAACATTCAGTAGTGGTAGTATATAGATCAAACTTGGTAAAGGGGATCCTGTATTTTGGGGCTCCAGAACAGCCTCCATTTTTGCCGTCATGGTCATTTTCCTGAAGGGTCATGGTGCAAACAATGGGAAATCTATGAAGAGAGGCAGGTGAACATCCAAGACTGGTCATCCTGGGATTCTGATTTCTGACATAGAAAATCTTGGTGAAAACAAATGTGAGATACCTCTTTCTAAAACCATTTTGTCTCTATATTCCAGTTTTATATATGCCTTTTCAACCAGACAATTTATTTGGCACCACAGTCCCAGAGTCAGTGTTACAGCCATCACTCAGATTATCTTCTCTATGTAAAGTGGACAACCAAGAGTAAAAGAGTACTTACTATTCATGGATCTGCTCACCAGGAGGATTTCCCTTTACCACTGTCCTTCAGGATTACCATTGAGTCGGACTGTAATATGGCAGCAGTCCATTTCCATCTAGGGTCTATCATGTTATGTCAATCTAAGGACAAAACTTGAGTCCTTTAGTCATTTATAGAGAATCTCCTATGAGGCCATTAGTTTGGACTTAAGGAGAGAATTCAGTGCAATAGAGGTAGGTCACTTGAGATTCTGAGCTGTAAGTTTGTGTGATTTACTCATGCCTACTTAGCCTGATCTTTTATATGCCATTTTCAGCATTCAGTGGATTGCTTCTGTGCCTACTAGATCATCTTAGGATATGATGAATCTGTTCCTAACTGACAGTTGTTTCATGTTTCTATTCTTTGTCTCTATTATGACCCAACAGTACTTAAGGAGCTATTTTTCTAGTGGTCAGTAGGTCGCTGATAATAGATGTCATAGTTCCAGAACTCCATAGGCTTGTCTTACTGGAAATTGCTAAAATATCCTTATCCACCAAAGATACTGTTAGATGCTTATTATAGTCCAGTGGTGTTGTACATGTTAATGCATTCCAGTGAACATGTTATATTTGCTACTGCATCTGTAATTGAAGCTGCCGTTGTTTTCAGTAGTCTACCACTATCTACCATGATTCATATGGATGTTTTACAAATACAGACCATTGAATAGAAAGGGGATAATATGAAGATACAATATCCCTATATCCTGAAACTATTTGATAATACCTTCATCCTTCTCAGTACTTCCAATAATTTAGAGCTGTTTCCAATTTATTGTCATGGTATGTGTTCTCAGAGGAGAACTCTTTCAGGGTCTTGCAGTATAATTTTTCCTGCTACAAAGGCCCTTACTCTTCCAACTTTTAAATCTACATATATTCCAATTTGTAAAGTTTACTTATTTCTTCTAGGAGGGAGACAGACAGAGAGAGACAGAAAGATAAGCACCTCAACAGGCTTTTTTATACCACAGCTCACTCCTAGTCTTAGTTGGCACATTTCATGGGCATGTGTATAGATGTGAGAAGTAATCACAGTGAGAGTCTGTGGAATCCCTGGGCCCAATGTATCACCAACTCTAACTCAAGAACAATGATGGTGTTTGAAGGTTTGCTTCATCTGTGTTAGCTCAGAACCTGTATATAAGAGTCCTCAAAAATTTGGCTATTCTTCTTTTCCAAGTACAGACTTCAGCTGGCAATTGCCATAACAGCTCTGATGAAACCCTAGTAGAAGCTGAAATGTCTGGTGAAGGTAGGAGATGAGGGAATAAAGAAAGGTGGTTGGTAGGGCTATTTGTTAGGCAAATGTCTGATAGCACAGATGGCAGTTGAGGCAAAGTGAATCTGAAGACAAGGACAAATGGTTCACTGTACCTCTTTCCTCTTCATTTCTCTTCTCAAAACTCTAAATAATTTTTAGCAAAGAAAACAAATTGTATTCAGGTAATGGCTTTGCAATTACTGTCTATGCATTGGAACAGAGTGAAGAGAAAAAAAAATGAATAAACAATTGAAATCATTTTTTATCTAGATAATTCTACATCATTATATAGTTACTATTTCCCTTTTAACATATCAGCTCTGATAATCCTTATTTTACTATTGATAATAATAGATACCATTTAAAGTTTATCTCTTTAAACTTTATACCTATTATCTATTATATACAATCCTTTTATATATTAATTTTTGAGAGAGAGAGAGAAAGAAACACCCTCAGCAAAGTCTCACACTGCAATCTTCCCCTGGTCTTTAAATTATGAAATTATGTCATGAAGTGACTATTACTATCCCCCTTTCGTTAACTCAAGAGCAACACATTTGCATACACATTACTATATTGATAATGGGTTTTTATTTTATATTCTAGAATACTCTAAGCCACTATTAACTTTTGGACATTAATGTAGGAAGAATAATATATGCTATTTTGCTACTTCCATAAATACCTATTTTGAAATTCCCTGGTATAAATAAATCTGCCATTAAAATTAAAGGTATCCTTTTTTTGTTTAAAGAAGAGTCTCCTTTAATTACTCCATTGATAACATGTTTTTTAAAAAATGTGCCTTCCTAAAATGGGTGAGACAAGGTACTGTTAACAGTGTCAGTAATAACTCTGTTTAGCTGTAGAAATTCTAAATTAAATTATAATTACAAGTGGCAAGAGGGCAGTTATGCTGTTGTTATGTTAAAACAAAAGTGATAAATGTGACTGGCCTTTATTCTCCTGTATCTTAAAAAGTTGCGAACTCATTAGCATCCTGTTATGTTTGCTGAGCACAAAGTAGAGTGGTGCATATGGGGCACTTGGGATCAAGATGCCCAGCAGATTCATTGTTGCCTTCTAGTGAGATGGCTTTCAAGTAGACTTGCTTCATTTATTTCTAGCAATAATATTTTCTTTGTATACTGTCAAGTATGATCCCTTCAGTTGTATAAAAATTGTCATGCTAATGTAAAAATTGACCACAATCCTATTATAGGCCAAGTGTTAAAGAAATTATTCTCTGGACTTCAAGTTTGCATGTATTCAAGGTGTGAAAAATAGTTTTTAAATGACATTGCAGATTTCTTATATTTTTCATCGTTGTTATCTGAAATTATATTCATCCAAGGCAGAGCAGGCAGCCTTTGGCTTTCCCTTAAGAATTACTTGCCATACAGGTACTGTAATAAACTACTCTATTTTTCTCTTCAACCACAATAAATAGCTCAAGAATGTCTTTACGAAATCACCAGTCTCCTCCATCACTGAATTAAAAAAAAGCGTCCTTGCCTGGTATAATCAAAATGAGTTTCTTTGGTATGCCTTTATCTGTCACGTTTCATCACAGAAGGGTATTAGTGGATCTGCTTAATAAGTAGTGATAAAACTGTGCCAATGGAAAGGTGTTAAGTCAAAATAGCTACTAATAATGTTGTCCCTAATATGTACATTTTGGTCTTTTAAAATAACATTCTTTTTTTGTTGTCAAAGATTCATGAGTAAATTTCAATGAAACTACAAATTATACCATTAGCAAACCTAGATTGGGAAGTAAAAAAGGCAGACAGCCAATAATTATTCATAATAGAACTCAAATACAACACCACTGCTATAGGATTATAAGATTATAATACAATTTCTACAAAAAAAAAACGCACAAACATTTAAGGGGTCTGTGTTGTAAACAACATCATTTCGTTGTTAAAATATGTGGTTTCAAATGTTGATTCTTAACACAATCAGGTTTATTTCTCCCTGCTAGATTAAATTATTGTCAACTCTCAATTAGGAGGCAGTTAATTGTCTCATTTATCTATTCTTCTTCTTTCTTTTCTCCTCTGAAGTACTTTCTGCATTGTATTAACTTCTCTATGTGGCAAAATGAAATGAGTAAATTTTAGTTTTCTAGCTATTCTTTTAGATGATATTCAGTATACATGGATTTCAATTTCCAATAAAACTCTTTATTCCAGATATCACTATTGGTTATGATCTGTCTACAATCTCTAGTGTGTTGAGGCAGCTAGGAGGTAAGCCCCTAATTGGGGACCTCCTCTTCTCTGGTCCTTAACCTCTTCTTCATTTTCATCTTTATTTCTGTTGAGTCTCTCAGTCAAACCAGGACAATTGAGGCAGGACTGACAGCTCGTTGTATGGGCAGTTCTCATATGGGGCTAGAAGCAGCCTCTGGAATGATTCATTAAAGTCTTAAATCCCTGGGATTGAGACTCTTTTTTCTTTATCTCTCCTTCTTTCACCCTATTTTCACTGGAACTCCTCAACATGAGTCAGCCAGAGTGGAATTGATGATTCTTGGTATGGGCAACTCCCATACAGGACTGAAAGTCCCTGTGGTCCATATCATTGAGGTCTTAAGCCCTTAGGAAGGCAGACTTTCTTCTTTATCTATTGTTAAATTAAGCTATTTTGGCCTAAAACAGCTGCTATACTCCCACACTTGGATTCTTGTGGATAAGCTGAAATTGTACATGTTAGGTTGTTTCTATGAGCTGGTTGCTAGGTTACAGTAAATCACAGCAGCTAGGCTTCCATCAATCACAGGCATCCCACCTTTTAAACCAAGTTAATGCAGACAAACTTCAGAATGTAAGCAATTTTTTCTCTACCCCACTCGCTCACTTAGGTTTTTTAATACAACATTTTCCCTTTTCCTGCACACATCACTTTCCTTTTCTGTCAACTTAAATGCCGAGTTGACCACGAGGCTAGCTGGAGTTGTCAGGAAGTCTGAGGACAACTGCCCAATTTAAATTAATATTTGCTCTATTAAAACTCTACTCAATTAAATTGACTGGTTTATTTTTCTTTTAACAGTTTTGGCATCAGAAGCAGGATTTGAAGTAGAGCTTCCAGTGACCCTCAAGAGCAGTGGGTGACCAAGTGAAGTACTCGTGGGATCCTTTGCTGTCCATTGCTCTCTCTTGGCATCTGGGGATCATGGGTAAGTTCTCTCACAGATTTGTGCTCCACAGACTTGTGTTTAGAGCTCTTTCAGTTTTATATGAGTGAATTTTGGTCCAAACTGGTTTTGAAGTTGCAACAGAACCTGGACTGGGTTCAGGATTGGACTGAATTAGGTAACTAACTGGATTGGGTCCAGTTGTCTGACTGTGTCAGACAGAAACTAGAAGTAAGTAGCTATTACTGTGGTGGTTGCAACACAATTTTAGGTTAAAATTATTTTTCTCATAAGAGTTTTATATTCAACATCTTAATTTCTTTTTATGCTTGCTTCAAGAAAGATCATTGGCTAAATTGGTAAAGGAAGGCTCAGAGCAAACTCCAGGTTAAATTATTGCCCACCTAGGTTTTCCTTAGATTGAAGAGATTCAAAATTTTTTAAAAAAATGAAATTCCTAATTCTAAAGATCAAACTACTACTTCCTGGAAGCACCAATATTTACAAAACTGGCAAGATTTTAGTAACACGATGTGAAATTACCATGACCATTATGATGAACATTCTAGATAAACAAAATTACTCTTTAAAAAGCATAATTAAAATTGAGATTCCCAATTTAGGTCCATCCAGAGATGCTCATTCATATGCAGAAGCTTCTAAAAGATTTCATTCTATTTTATCTCTTTTAAGACTCTATAAATGATAAATGATAAGCCTAAGTGACATAAAGAAGTCCTACCAAACTTTTTGCTTTGTTACCAGTCTGCCTAAAGCAAAAAGAAATCTAAATAAAAGATTTATTAAAACAGTTTAAGGTTTAAAATACACCCTCAGGTCAAACTGGGTTGTTGCTTGTTATGCAATATCCGGGCAATATCCAAAATGAATTATAAGCACTGAGAACGGTTTCTTTGCTGCCATTAATGGGTTCCACCTTAAAATCAGTAATTAATTAAGAAATGTGCTGAGTGTAAAAGTCCACATATCAATTAAATTGATCTTCAAAAACGCAACTTTTGGGACCAGCAGATGGCGTAATGGCTATATTACCGGACTCCCATGTGGTCAACCACAGTTTGAGTCCTGGACATGGTGGCTTAAACTCACGTCAGGTACGTGTGCGTGTGTGCCCAAGATCCCGAAAGGAGAATGGAGGAGAAGGGATTGCGGCGTGGCCATCCCCCTTAGGGGGTGATTTCTCACTTTCTGTCTCTCTGTCTCTCTCCGTCTTTTTGGCAAATGCAAGTGCCCTATAGCAAAAACCTCTCAAAACAAAACAAACAAACAAAAAAAAGCAACTTGTTTTTCCCACTTAATGCTTTATTATTTTATAAATTTTTTTGTTTGTAATTAATTTACATTCATTCACACAGCATACAAAATATGATTTCCCATCCAGAATATGCTGCATAGTGACTTAATCATACATGTTATCAATAATTTTCTATTTCTAGTTTCACATATACATATATATATTTTTTTCCCTGTATTTCTCACTCTTTGCCATTTCCCACCCTCCTCCCACACTATCTCAGGTGTCCACAGTTGTTTTCCATTCTTTTCCCCCTCCCCCCGTTTTAGTGATTCACAAAATTTCTTAAATAATCCAGCTACTTTTAACAGCAAGCTGTTATATAAGTATCAGTGAATACATGTCTGACTATAGGCATGAAACTCAGAGTAGAATGAATATACTATAAGGTAGCACCTAGCTGATGCTATATAGCTTACTACAGTCATTAATTATGTATTTTTGCATAATTTTTACATTTTTTAGTTTCAAGAAAAGCATACTTAGCTTTAATAAGTCAAAGAAATGCTAAGAAAATAATGCTTAAAACTAAAGTAAAGCTGAGATACTTGTTATGAAGGGTATATACAAAATTAAAAGCAAGTTATTCAATGTTTTGACAGATTCAGAAAAGATCTGATTATATCAGATAGAGCATTAAGGGGTTTCTCCATTGGGCAAGTGGGGAGGAATGACCAATTTCAGTTCTTTGCAAAGAACATGAAGAGGGACCAGCAGTCAGCGTAATGGCTATGTTGCTGGACTCCCACGTAGCCGACTGCGGTTCGCGTCCTGGACCCAGTGGCTTAAAACTCATGCCAGGAGTGTGTGCATGCATGTCCAAGATCCTGAGAGGACAACGGAGGAGAAGGGATTGCTGTGTGGCCATTCACCCGGGGTGTGATTTCTCCCTTTCTATCTCTCTCTGGCGTCGACACTATATATAAAACCCCTCCAAAAAAAAAAAAAAAAAAAAAAAAAAAAAAGAATGTGAAGAAAAGCAATGACTGGGAACCAGCAGTTAGCGTAATGGCTATGTCGCTGGACTCCCACGTAGTCGACCACGGTTCCTGTCCCGGACCTGGTGGCTTAAAACTCACGCCAGGCGCGTGTGCGTGCGTGCCCAAGATCCCGAGAGGAGAATGGAGGAGAAGGGATTGCGGCGTGACCATCCCCCCTGGGGGGTGATTTCTCGCTTTCTGTCTCTATGTCTCTCTCTGTCTGTCTGGTGAGCGCACGCGCCCTATAGCGAAAATCTCTCAAAAAAAAAAAAAAGAAAAGAAAAGCAATGACTGACAAGGCTGCAGAAGTCAGGATGGAGCTAATCAAGACAACTCTTAGATCTTCAGTTTGTTATAAGCATCTGTAAGGACTTAGCAGGGTTAAAACATGAAGTGTTCTCATTATTTGAGGGGGAAGCATAAAGAACTTTTAAAAAAACTATAAAATCTAAGGGCTGACATGTGGTGTGGGGGTTAAGGGCACTGGATTTCCACATGGCCAACTGTGGTTTGTGTCTCGAACCTGGTGGCTTGCTTTCTCACTTTCCCTCTCTCTCTCTCTCTCACTCTGTCTCTCTCTAGTCAAATTAAAATAAATAAATGAATAAATGAATAAATAAGATTAAAAAATAATTATTAAAAAAGGAAATATTATGAAATCTTTTGTTTGTGTGTGTGTCTATGCATACATGTTATGTAGTATGTTGTATGTCTGTGTGATGAAAGGCCTTATACAAAGAGTGCTCATACAAATTATTTATCCTCAACACTATCCTGAGCCAGGTGTTGTCTGGTCTCTTGATGGTCACAGCAATCATCCTGAGGAAAAACCACTGGTTGCCTCACTTGTGACCTCTTGGATTTCTCCCTATAGCTCTGATCACCAAGCTCTGTTTACCTCAGTCCTTTTACTACTGGTTGTAGACCATTTCATAGATCTTTTAAGGACCATGCCTGATATGCTGCTGTGAGAACTATGCCTTCAACATGATGACAGGCAATCTCCTGCCAGACTTCTCTCTCTCAGTCACTTCTTTTCTCTTCCATTGCCATTTTCTGTGCTGCTCCCTGGAATGACTTTTTCCTGGGGACAACTCACCTTCAGTCCTTCCCATACCTTGAGTTGTTTTTATTTTGGAGCCAAATGGGAGTCTCAAAGAAAAGGCCTATATCAAATGATTATGTCACGGGGAGAAATCAAGTCCCAGCTGCCTCTTTGAAGCTCTGCTTGAGCCTAACTATATGTTACCTTTTTCTGATATCCACTTTCGTGTGCTCTTTCTCCAAGGCAAAACCAGAGGAAGAATAGGTCATAGCACTCAGAAGGACTGCAAGATTCCTGGAGTCTCTCAGTTGGACTGAAGATGTTCAGCCAAGGAAATGGTCCTGGAGACCATAAAGTACATGAAAATCGGGATGGTCAGGTCACTGTTCTGGAGCTTTATCCATCTCCAAGGGATGCCTCAGGTGGAATCTTATCTCTAGTATACTTAAGAGGTATTCACTTTGAGGATCCGGTGGGTTCACCAAGAAGGCTGAGGACACTTGGCATCTGGCTCAGTGGTTAGACCAAAAAACCCGATCAGGGTAGAAAATCTCCCACCTAAGGTAGAGTAGGCAAGATATTTGTGGGGGATGTCTAGTTGAGTAAGCCACATTTGACATAGTCAATGAGAAATCTATGGACCCAGCCACATTTGATAGAGCCAATGAGATAAGAACAGTGGGCTCAGACAATGATCAACCAAATGACCTATAACTTATAAACCTTTTAGAATGCAACTGCTAGGGACCTTGAGCCACTCTTTTTCTGTCCACTCAAGCCCTTTACCCCCTCTTGGGAGTGTAATTTCACTTTTACTATAAGCTACCTTTTCCTTATGCTATTGGAGTGTTTCATTCAATTCTTAGTCTAAAACACTGAGAACCTGGATATCATCACAGAAGCCATCCTGCAATATCTCTAAATTAATAACCACCAAAAAAGTGGTCCTCGCTAGAAACCTTTTAAACACATCACAAAATGTACGACTTAAGTCTATTTTATCTATTCTTTTAACAACTATTACTGAGCAATCACCATAAACCAGTACTGTTCTAGAAGTTGGAAATTAAATAATGAACCAAAGAGTAACAACAACACTAAAAAATGTACTGTCTTTATGGAACTTAAATTTAAAGAAACAAATTCTAAACAATCATTAAAATATATAGTATATTGACAATAATAAAAGGTCTTAAGGGGAAAAATTAAGCAGAAAGCTAAAACAGGGGCAAGGGTTCCATTTTAGTGAGTGGTGAGGGAAGGTCTCATTAAGGAAGATTTGATAGAAGTGGGTTGGTGAAGCGTGTGGTTTCTGGTACAAGCATATTCCTGTCAAATGGAGTAGGACAAATTCAAAGACCTTGAGGCATGAACCTACTTGTCCTATTAGAGGCATGGCAAAAATTATGGAGCACAGTGAGAAAGAGCTAAAGTAAGAAGGTAATATCAGGGAGTTGGAAACAATTTCAGGTCATGTAGAGACTGATAGGCCATTATCAGACTTTGGTTTTAAGTCTGAGTTGTGAACAGAAGAATAACATGATTCTCCTTCTATTTTGAAAGGTTTGCTCTGACTGCTATATTGGAAAAAGAACCTGAAGAAACTAAGACATAGCAAGACAAACATTTGGTAGGCTGATGTAATAATTCAGGTGAGATATGATGGTAGCTTGAGCCAGGTCAGGTGGAAGGTGATAAGTAGTAGTCAGATTCTAAATATATTTTGGAGTTGAAGCCAGCTGGATTTTGCAATGAAGCGGATGGTGTATGTGAAGGAAAGGGATGAGTCAATTACTCTGGAGTTTTGGATTGTCATTTACTGAGATAGTAAATGACAGAGGAACAGCTTTTAGAAAGGAGAGATCAAAAGCTTGTTTGGAATATATTAATATTGAGATGCTTATGGAATCAGGAGAAAATATTGAGAGGAGAATGGGATATCTGAGTAAGGAAATCAAGGTATCTAGACTGAAGATACAAATTTAGGAGCCATTGGCATGTAGATAAGATGTAAAACCACAAAACAAGATGAAATCATGTAAACAATGAAGATAGGTAAATAAGAAAAGACTATTAAATCCTGGGGGACTCTAATGTTTAAGGTAAAAGAGATGAGAAGGAAACATCGAAAGATATTATGCATAAGAAGATGGGAATCAGTACACACAATGAGGGAAAATGATGATGTTCTGGAAAGGAAGTGAAAAAAATATTTAAGGGACCAGCAAATGGCATAGCGGTTACATAGCTAGACTCCCATATGGCCCACTGCAGTTCAAATCCTGGACTCAGTGGCTTGAAAAATCACACCAGGCACCCAGGCACGTATGCATGTGTGCCTAAGATCCTGGAAGGAGAATGGAGGAGAAGGGATTGCAGCATGACTATACCCCACAGGGGTGATTTCGCAATTTCTCTCTCACTGTCTCTATGTGAGAAAGCTTATGTGCTCTAAGGCAAAAAAATCTAAAAAAAATAAAAAATAAAAAAAATAAGTTGGATGAAGTGTGTAACACTTGACAAGTCAAATAGGATGAGAACTAAAAAGTAACCATTTCGTTTAGGAGTATGAATGATATTGGTGAACCTGTCAAGTGTTTTAGTGAAAAGTGGAATAAAATCCCGAGTAGAGTGCATTCCAGAAAGAATTAGAGGAAAAGAAAAGGAAAGGGTCTGTATATACATCTGTGAAGACTGTTGCTTTAGGGATAGTTCTGCAGTGCACCACTAAATGCAGCGCATCAGGAGGAGGATCCCATTTGTCCCATCATGGTTTGAAAACTGACTCTGGAGACTAGAAAACCACTCTGGGAGTGTGCACATGATGTGAGCCCTCTGGCAATTAAAAAGAAAAAAGAATTTTTCTTTAAGAGGGAGCAAAGTCTGGTAGCTGGAAGAGTGTGGCATTACATAGAGTTTTTTATTGACAAGATTGAAACTATAGCATGTTTGAGTGCTGTTTTGAATAATCTGATAGAAAATGAAAATGTATATGATATAGGAGAAAAGAGGGAACAATTGTGGGAGTGACGCCTTTATAAGCAAGAGTGATTAAGTAAATAAGTAAGAAGTGATCATATTTGCTAAGAACATGCACATCTCATTCATAATAAAAGTAAAATGACAGAGCAGATGGGTTCAGATGTAGTTAACTTGAGAGGTAGGGTGGAAGCTTATGAACATTTTCTTTTGGTGGTTCTTTGCTTTTCTTTTTCTTTCTTTCTTTTCTTTTCCTTTCTTTTTAAAATTTTTATTTATTGCCAGAAATTACATGTGCTTGCCAGGGAGAAACAGAGAGACAAAGAGTGTGAAAGAAGAAAGCATCCCTCTATGGGCTGTGGTCATACCACAATCTCTTCTTCTTCATTTTTCCAGCCTGTTGGGATTGGGGGATGTACACACACATACACCTGGCATATTTTTCAAGCTGCAGAAGCAAAGATTTGAACTTCAGTCAGTCATGTGGGATTGGGATCCCTTAATCATTAGGCCTCGAGGCCATCCAGGTTTTTATTTTCATAGTATCTTATGACCCAAGAACATTAGCTAAGTGTGAGGAGGGAGAGGAATCAGTGGAAAAAACGTATAAAATATTTGTTGAGAAATGTAGAAGTGTGACTAGGCTAGGGAATCAATAAAAAAGTTAAGTGTTACATTCATGGTCATAACTTTAAATGGAGCTGTTGTGTTTGTTTGTTTTCCTGTTTTCCTTAAGTTTGAGTTCATGACTTCAGGCAGATTTAACTAGGGTTGTGGCTTTGTGAAGTGAGTCAAACAAAATGAAAGAAGAGCAAAGGAGCTGAGTGTACTAAAAAAGTGACTATATGGAATTTAATCTTGGAAACATGGAAATGAGGATATGAGATGGGAAGAGAAGGTATAGCTGGTTTTATCAATAGATTATAAATCCTGATACAATAGTATATATATTGGAATTCCATTTTTGGATAAGTGAGCTAGAAAAACAGGATTTAGTAATAGGAGACAAGTATATGTAAAGTCAAGATTATAGAGGCATTACAGTTATTGATAATGATAAAGTCTTGGATTTGACAACATGAATAAGAGTCTAAGAGAGTGTGAATTGTTGGTTATCTGAAGAGTCTAAGGAACTAAGAGGAAAGAGGACTGAAAGGATCATCCATAAAGCTATTTAAGTTACTATGGATCAATAGTAGTACTGGTAAGGTAAAGAATAAAATTTGTAGAAGGGGACCAGCAGTTGGCGTAATGGCTATGTCACTGGACTCCCACATAGTCGACCGTGGTTCAAGTCCCGGACCTGGTGGCTTAAAACTCACGCCGGGCGTGTACATAGAGTTTTTTATTGACAAGATTGAAACTATAGCATGTTTGAGTGCTGTTTTGAATAATCTGATAGAAAATGAAAATGTATATGATATAGGAGAAAAGAGGGAACAATTGTGGGAGTGACGCCTTTATAAGCAAGAGTGATTAAGTAAATAAGTAAGAAGTGATCATATTTGCTAAGAACATGCACATCTCATTCATAATAAAAGTAAAATGACAGAGCAGATGGGTTCAGATGTAGTTAACTTGAGAGGTAGGGTGGAAGCTTATGAACATTTTCTTTTGGTGGTTCTTTGCTTTTCTTTTTCTTTCTTTCTTTTCTTTTCCTTTCTTTTTAAAATTTTTATTTATTGCCAGAAATTACATGTGCTTGCCAGGGAGAAACAGAGAGACAAAGAGTGTGAAAGAAGAAAGCATCCCTCTATGGGCTGTGGTCATACCACAATCTCTTCTTCTTCATTTTTCCAGCCTGTTGGGATTGGGGGATGTACACACACATACACCTGGCATATTTTTCAAGCTGCAGAAGCAAAGATTTGAACTTCAGTCAGTCATGTGGGATTGGGATCCCTTAATCATTAGGCCTCGAGGCCATCCAGGTTTTTATTTTCATAGTATCTTATGACCCAAGAACATTAGCTAAGTGTGAGGAGGGAGAGGAATCAGTGGAAAAAACGTATAAAATATTTGTTGAGAAATGTAGAAGAGTGACTAGGCTAGGGAATCAATAAAAAAGTTAAGTGTTACATTCATGGTCATAACTTTAAATGGAGCTGTTGTGTTTGTTTGTTTTCCTGTTTTCCTTAAGTTTGAGTTCATGACTTCAGGCAGATTTAACTAGGGTTGTGGCTTTGTGAAGTGAGTCAAACAAAATGAAAGAAGAGCAAAGGAGCTGAGTGTACTAAAAAAGTGACTATATGGAATTTAATCTTGGAAACATGGAAATGAGGATATGAGATGGGAAGAGAAGGTATAGCTGGTTTTATCAATAGATTATAAATCCTGATACAATAGTATAATTATTGGAATTCCATTTTTGGATAAGTGAGCTAGAAAAACAGGATTTAGTAATAGGAGACAAGTATATGTAAAGTCAAGATTATAGAGGCATTACAGTTATTGATAATGATAAAGTCTTGGATTTGACAACATGAATAAGAGTCTAAGAGAGTGTGAATTGTTGGTTATCTGAAGAGTCTAAGGAACTAAGAGGAAAGAGGACTGAAAGGATCATCCATAAAGCTATTTAAGTTACTATGGATCAATAGTAGTACTGGTAAGGTAAAGAATAAAATTTGTAGAAGGGGACCAGCAGTTGGCGTAATGGCTATGTCACTGGACTCCCACATAGTCGACCGTGGTTCAAGTCCCGGACCTGGTGGCTTAAAACTCACGCCGGGCGTGTGTGCGTGTGTGCCCAGGATCCCAAGAGGAGAATGGAGGAAAAGGGATTGCGGCATGGCCATCCCCCCTGGGGGGTGATTTCTCGCTTTCTGTCTCTGTCCCTCTCTCTGTATGGCGAGCGCACGCACCCTATAGCAAAAACCTCTAAAAAAAAAACATTTGTAGAAGAATGAGAGAAAATGGATGACTTGATTGAATTGTATTCCTTCAAAAATATATGTTGAAGTTCTTACCCCCAATGCCTCAGTATGGATCTTATTTGTAAATAGAGTTTTTACAAATGTAATTAATTAAGTGAGGGTGAGTTCAGAATGAATTGACGTGAACTCTTAATATGACATGAATGGGGTCCTTCTAAGAGGAAAGAGACACACATGAGGGGAAGAGGGCCATTTGAAGACAGACACAAAGACTTGAGTGATGCTGCTACAAGCCAAACTATACAAGGATTGCCTATGAACACCAAAGCTAGAAAAGGCGGGAATCCTCCGTTCTTTTAGGTTTGAGAAAGGCATGGCCCTGCTGACCTTTTGATTTTAGACTTAAATTCTCCGTAAGTGTGAGATAATAAATTTCTGTTATTTTAAGCTACTCAGTTTTTAGTATGTTGTTAATGCCATAACAACATACTAAATGCCATAACAACATACTTTATTGAATATAGTATATTCAATAAAGAGAATATAGTTTTAAGCATAAGTTGGTGACATGGAGATTATGAAGAAAGAAAAATCTATGGTATTGAATTTGGGACTAAGGAAGAAGGTGGACAATATCAACTATTCCAGGTCTAAGTGTACTAGGAATGTGGAAAAACAAAACAAAACAAAATAAGAATTTCATTTGAAAGATTGGAAGATAAATAGTAAAATAAGTCAACACAGAAACTTCAGAATGAATAAATGAATGAAAACATGACAACAGAGTTTGAAGGCATAGAAATTTGGTCAGTAATTAATCCTGTCGTCCATGTAACACATTGCATGGGTTTGAGGATTGACAATATGACAGATTAAGGAAAATCAGATAAATATGGAGATAAATATTTAGTTAGGGGGCCAGCAGATAGTGTAATGGCTGTGCTGCTGAACTCCCAGGTAGTTGACTGTGGTTTGAATCCCAGACCCAGTGGCTTAAATTCATGCTGAGTGCATGTGTGTGCGTGCCCAAGATCCCAAGAGGAGAATGGAGGAGAAGGGAATGCGGTATGACCATCCCTCCTGGGGGTGATTTCTCACTTTCTGTCTCTCTCTTTCTGTGCCCTATAGCAAAAACCTCTCAAAAAAAAAAAAAAAGATTTAATTGGAAAGAAGAGATATGAAAATCTTGAACTGCTTGAAGTGGCTGATAAAAAGAGGCAATAAGGGCATAATGAGACTGAACCTTGCGATCTAAGGCCAACTGTAGTGATAAGGCTAGGAGTCTTAGTGGGGATGGCTGGGTGAAGATTTTCAGCAGGCACACAATTTGCTGTGGGGATGTCTTTTCATTCCTACCTATGAATGTTATAGGAGGATTGGTGTGTAGGAAAGACAATGAACTCAGTGTACTTCTATTACCAGTTCTGTAGAGAGTGATTATTCTAGTCTATTCTGTTGCTAATAACAGAAAATACTTGAATTTGAGTAATTTCTAAAAATAAAGGTTTATTCAACTTACAGTTTGAAAGTCTGAAGTCCAGGATCTATCTCTGGTAGGAGTCTTCCATCTGCATGACAGCAGGGCAGAGGGTACAGGAGCCTGTTCTATATTCTGTGTGGATCTCTTTCTCATTTCCTCTCATTATAACCCACCAGGAGTCAATCATGGAGATCCCACTATAATAATTAAATCACTCCCAAAGGCTCCACCTTTCAAAATCATGGAAGTGTTAAGTTTCTTCTTAGTATTTTCACAACCAAATTTCAATCCATGGATTTTTGGGGAATACAGACCTTAGCAGGTATTCGGGCCATTGAGAGTAGGTAACATATTACTGAAAGTGTGCTGGCCTCTGGAGGCAGACAATGGCATCTCTTTAATGATGATGTTTAAGCTGCTGTAGGGGCAATGCTTCCACAGATAGTGAGGTGAGCTGTGGGAATGGTTTTGAAGGGACTCAGACAGAACAGACCAAGAAAGCATTCCAGAAGATGTGACGTTTAAGCTGAAACCAAGCAAAAGTTATTAGTGGTCTAGACTAGGGTGATAGTAATAGAATTTAATAGAGGCAAAGAGATTGAAAATATTTGGAGTACATAAAACATAATATAAGGCTTATCTGTGTTGGGAGAGAGACAAAAAAGGATATAGCCAGGTATAGCATCCCATGTCTCTGGCTTGAGAAACTGAGAAATGCCATTAAGTTGAAAACAGAAGCATAAGAGAGGAACAAGTAGTTTTACAAGGCCATTTGCTTCAGTACAAATTTATTTTATTCTACCTCAGATTGACTCTTAACACACTCAGTAGATGTTTTTTTCTTTTTTTTTTTTATCTTTAAGTATTACATCCCTCACAGGACCTATTCCTAATGTTTTCTGCACCTTCACACTATCTCCCTTCGTGCTCTATAAATGAACTGCCTTTACTTCTTTATAGCATTAAGAAGAATTTCTTGAGAATCCAAACTGTTTATTTACCACATCTCCTCTTAGCTTCCATGAAAACATTTTTCAATCTTATTATATTCCTCAGCTCTAGAAGAGTATCTCCTTTCTGAAGAGAATCTCTCCACTTTTGTACTTGAATACATTCCCTATTGGTCATGTCTAGTGGAATGTCTTGCAGGCACTCTACTCCAAATGTAGATGCTATGTGCTTACACTGTTACTTGCCTGCATTTTCACTGGTTCACATTTCTGTATCTTCTCATCTTTCAAAACTTCTTGACTTATCCTCCAGCTGGAAATGTCTTCTTTCTTGTCTGAGTTCACATTTTGATCTTTACTCCTTTAATGATATTTGATATATTCTACCTTGTTTGTGGTTATTTATGTAAACTTTTTGTCTCTCATCCTTTCTGATACCTAATTAAGTGGGAAAAACACTTTCTGTCCTAGCTTAACATCTAGAACAGTGGCTTGTGTAGAATGGCTAAGGAATTATTGATTGATTGAATAAGTAAGAGCTAGCCAAGGTAATCATGGTAGATACCCCGATTTATGAGAAAACTCCTATAAAACTACTAAGGTTTACATAAAAAAGAAAAATGACTCTGAATGTCAATTTGGGCAACTTGACTATGTAAACAAGAGTGCCTTTGAAAACTAGCCTGAACTCTTCATGGTACTGAACGTTTAATGATGAATGAATGTGGAGAATTTGTGGAGGAAAGTAAACACAGATTCTTTCCCTCTTTGAAAAAGTGCTAAATATGGTTTATGGAGTACAGAGTATACCTAAATTATCCTTGGAGCTGGGAATAGCTGCCATACTAAGTAAATTCTTGGTTCAGTAAAATAATTTTGTAATTCAGTGAATAAAATCACAGACCAAAGTTGAGGAAAGTAGAGAAAAATTGTATCTCTATATTGAGTGACTTCATCTTTATCTCTATTCTCTTTTCCTTGAAGCTCTCTCCCTCAAAGATCTTTCATATTCCACTATTCATTTGATGGTATAAATCACAGTATTTGTTTTCCTTATTAACTTTGCTCTTACATAGCTAATCAATCATGAATAGTCTAGTCATACCTTAAAACTATCATCATATTTTAATATTTTTATTCTTTTTGAGAACCATTAGCTCAGCTCTTCACAACCTTCTAATTAAGTGTGGTAGCAGATTCCTTGTTGATTACATCACTCTGATTTTGTTCATTCCAGATATCATGGTAGTCTCTTTCAAGCACTATTTGTACCATTCTCCACATCTTTAAAAACAAAATGAAATTTATTCTTCTAATAAAGATAGTTCAAATGTCTCAGTTTTATGTTCAAGGTTTTTTTGTCAATGAACACAAAAAGCCTCAGTAACAATACTTGAGCACTGAATATCCTCATGGAGAATCTATGAGTTTAAGTCCAATTTTTACCTCTTCAGAAACTGATATGGTCCATGATAGTGTAGGGGAAATTCTATTGGAAATTGAATAAATTAGTGAGGTATATTGACTGTAGTAGGACGTCAAAAGAAAATAAACTATTCACAGGTAGTCCCTTGATGAGTCTACTATTCAAAACTCACCTGCAAGAGGCTTCTATAGCTATAGCACTCTAGTAGGCACAGTAGCAAATACAAAGTAGTTCACTCTCCGTTACACACTCAGAGCCATCTTAAAAAATATATAGTGTTATAAAAAAAAGAATAATACTTCAATAAGCCCTAAGAGGAGGAAAAAAAAAAAACTATCAGGAGGAGAGAAAGAGGATGAAGTCAGATTAGGAAAGGCTTAGCATATACAAAATTTTAGATACAGAAAATGAACAAATTTCTTTTGACTGACAGATTCTAGAATAAAGGCTTTATGTTTGGTGAAGTTAGAATGACAAACTGAGATTAGACGTGGAATGGTTTGAATGGCAGGCAAAATGTATTGAAACTGAGTATTTGGACAATGGAAATACATTGAAAGATTTTGAGAAGGGAAGAAATGTAATAATAACTAAGATTTTACAAAATTGACATAGCAGAGGCATATGAGATATATTGTTGTGTGTAAATAATAGGCAGAGAGAGGAGTAAGATTATTGGAATAACTAAGGATAAGTAATCAAAGCAAGAACTAGAGGGTAGTAAAGGGAATAATAGAAAAAATTAATAAGTAACATTTTATAAGGGCTTACTATGTTTTCTCTTATGTGCCTTATATATGTCCTATAATATCTACCACACAAATGAGATAAACATTATCACCATTCCCATGTCACAAATAAGGGAACTTGAGATTATTATAGGTTATGTGTTCACTCAAGGCTCCATTGCTCATAACTACACGACTGAGTAAAGCAATGATTGGAACTAGGAATAACTGCCAAATTAAGGTCTAATGTTACCATTATGGAAAAGATATATGACAGAACAATTAATGTTTTTGGTGACTAATGCTGGGCAAGAAATATAGAGATAAAACATAGGAACTCTGAGGTTTCAAATATGGCTTACTGGGTGATAATGATGACATTTATAAATGTGACAAGTTAGAAAGGACAGGTTTCTTATACATTTTAGGAAGAGATTTTTGTTTGTTTGTTTTGTATTTTTAATTTTTGTTACTCTCCCAGAAGGATGTCTTTTTTGTTTGCTTTGTTTTGTTTGTCATCATTGTAGAGGGGTTGTAAGAAAATGGGCAGGCAAAGATTAATAAAGAAGACCTAAGATGAGCCTCACTTAAGGACATAAGCAAACTTGTTCACCTGAAAGGCACAAGAGAAAGCCCCTAGATAAGATTTTTTTCTTCTTCTTCTTTTTTTTTTTTTTGGAGAGGTTTTTGCTATAGGGCGTGTGCGCTCACCAGAAAGACAGAGAGAG
>NW_006159434.1:2040799-2043269 GCF_000334495.1 Tupaia belangeri chinensis
GACCACTCCGCAATCCCTTCTCCTCCATTCTCCTCTCGGGATCTTGGGCACACATGCACATGCACCTGGCGTGAGTTTAAGCCACCGGGTCTGGGACTCGAACTGCAGTCGACTACATGGGAGTCCAGTGACATAGCCATTACACTAACTGCTGGTCCCCCCCAGATAAGCTTTTACAACAGAGAAAAGAGATGTTCCAACTCCTCTTCAGGCACCACCTACAGTAAGCAATTACTTGCTGCTGACAAAGAAGTGACTATATCACTTCCATTGGACCAGGACAAAGCTTACAGAGTTCATCCTTACTCTCCCACTACTATTGAGATCATAAAAATGAGAACCTCTCCACTGAAACGTGCAAACTCATGAACTTGCTCATCTCTCCTAGGTATTCCCCTATGGTCTCTCCCAGGAACTCTCGCCTGAGGTCTACTAAACTTAACTTCTGCTCATGGTCACATTTCTCTCTGGTAAATTCCTTTACCACCGGCACACCTGGTCCTACTGCCCCACTGCATCACTGCAGTCATCATCATCGTCGTCATTGTCATCACCATCATTGTTGGTTAAAACTCTAGAACAGCATGAACTCCTTACTTTTCCTCTCAGCTTTTTTCTTTTTTTTTGAGAGGTTTTCGCTATAGGGCGCATGTGCTCGCCAGACAGACAGAGAGAGACAGAGAGACAGAAAGCAAGAAATCACCCCCCAGGGGGGATGGTCACGCTGCAATCCCTTCTCCTCCATTCTCCTCTCGGGATCTTGGGCACGCACGCACATGTGCCCGGCGTGAGTTTTAAGCCACCGGGTCCGAGATGCGAACCCTGGTCGACTACGTGGGAGTCCAGCGACATAGCCATTACGCTAACTGCTGGTTCCCTCCTCTCAGTTTTAAGACACACCTCTGCAAAGTCTTACACCTCTGTAAAGCTTAGCATTTTGTTCTGTTAAACTTAATGGTAAGCCTTCTTTATCTTTGAATTCTAGTCATCCTTAATCGTATTTTCAGAATAATGCTATTTCATCTTTGCCCATGCTTTTTCCTAAGTGATTCTCTTTCTCTAAATTGTCCATATTTCCAAACTAGAAGTCAAGTATCATACTAACGTTGCAAGAGTTGCACCTATTTCTGAATTACTGTTCTGAATGCTTTGGACAATAAAAATAACAGATATGTAAATGTAACCACAGTTAGCCTACTACTATTTTTTACCAATTACAGCTCACCAGGAAAGTAACAAGCATTGCATTAAGAAGAATTAGGCTAGATTTAAGTATAAATTTTCTGACAATGGGAACTGCTAAATATGCAAATTCTTATTGGAAAAATTATAAAACATACCCTTTCCTGAAACCTTTAAAATAGAATTGGTGTAATATTGGACTTTGTTACTGAAAGTGCAACCTTTTCTAATAAGATTCAATGGACCTTAGGCTATGCTCACTGATCCTGCAAATGAAATTCACAAATAAGAGTGCACCAATGGAAAAGAAAAGCCTTGCCACAGCATGATTAATAAATATCAAATTAATAAACTATTTCAAGCTTTGGTCATTTGTGTGGTGTTCTTGCTTTGCTTGTGCCCAAAGTATGGATTTATCCTAGCTAGTCATCATAATCTAACATTTTCTTTAATACAAAGCTAATCATTCACATGCCAAAAAGTAATCACCATTGGTTGAGCTACAGTAACATTTTTCAAACATATGGAGACCAGTACACTCTTCTTTCTTTTGCTATTTCTCCTTCCTCTTCCCTTTCTTATTTTAATTTTGCTAACCTGAGTTCCCTTGCTGAAAAGTCAAATATTCTCTAACCTGCCAGAAAAAACAACTGCTGCCAAGAAACTTCAGCTTTAGGCATTCACTGCATGCATTGAAAACATATCCAAAAAGGATTGAATCAGATCCAATCATCTGGGAATAATTTAAACATTTTGATGGGGTCAACGATGCCAAAAGCTTATGCAAAGTTGCTGTGCTGTGCTGTGTTATCCAGGTGCAATATTCAAAGTCCTACAGAAATCTTGCCATCACAGGATCTGTAGCAATAGAAGGATCTAACAGGAGCATGCATAATTATTCTCTAGAGAGCAGTGAAAGAAGAAATATCTGTTGCACACAAAATAAACACAAGAGAAGCAAGTGAGATGGACTCAGAGGCACGGGTGGGTCCAGGCCTTGTAGGGTTGGTTTTCCCTTTATACCATTTGAGATAGGCCACTTTAAGTAAAAGAACGACAAGTTAGGAATGAAAATAAATGTTTCTTTAAAATGAGCAACAGAAATGATGCAAAATTACAAATTTATAAAAGCTGACAAGTATCAATAACACCACAGAATCCAGAAGAATACAATATTTTTTTAATTAACTGTCTTTGAAACCTCTTTTATATTATTTTGCCCACTTTTTTCTGCTACATACTCTTTGATCACCTCTACATAGGACAATGATTATGAGACATCATTTTC
>NW_006159434.1:2043287-2065382 GCF_000334495.1 Tupaia belangeri chinensis
AGATTATTCAGTCTTTTCCTATTATTGTTTAGAAAAGTTTCTTGCAGCTTTACATTTCATAGTTGGTAATGTCAATACAACTACAGAATTCTGGTCAAGTTTCTAAAAATGTCTATCAAACTTCTTTCATACATAAACTATAATTTGGACTTTCACTGCTGGCTGCGCACAATTCAAATCTTGTTTCTTCTCCAATATTTATGTACTCCCAGTATTGGGTATCATGGACATTTCCTCTGACATTACAACTTCATGTTATAATGCAGAGTGAATTTGCACAGTGCACACACATGCGCAGTGATGGGAAAGAATGAAATGCATGGCACGTGGTGAGAGGATTGGGTGTATTCAATCCAGGGAGAGCTGGCAAACTTCAGATGGGAACTACAAGCGGTCATTCATTAAGCCATCTGGAGGCAGGATTTTCTTCACAGTCAAATATTTCTAAGCATTTGTCATTCCTATTCTTTTTCTAACTGCTGAGGAAGAGGGAGCCAAGATGTTTGGAAAGTAGTCATGGATGCAGAGAAAGTATTTAACAGTTGCCTGCCACCAGGATTGTGTTGCTACAAGAGTTGACCCTGGGTTAGTCAATATGACATGAGTAATGCCATTCTTTGACAGTAAATTTAAGATTATAATTTCCAGATTCTATGGGGTTAGCATTTGGCATGGTAGTTAAGGCACTGGACTGCCACACAGCCAACTGTGATTCGAGTCCTGGACTTGGTGACTTGAAAAGCATGCCAAGAGTATGTGCATACATGCCCAAAATCTCAGAAGGAAAATGGAGGAGAAGGGATTGCAACATGGTTGTCCCCACTGTGGTGTGTGATGTTTCACTTCCTATCTGCCTATGTCTCTCTCTCCAGTGAACACACATGTCCTATGACAAAAATCTTTTTAAAAAATTCCAGATTCTATATCTCAACCTAATATTAATAGATAGCAGCATATATTCTCAGTAATCAGAGAACAGATATCATTTCAAGCACTGAAACCACAAGAGTGATCTTTTTAAAACTTTAAAAAAAGAAAAAGAATGCTGCCAACAACTTGAATAAAATCATCTGTTTTACATCCATTCCTTTTTGTTCCAGAATATTCAGAGTTTGACAAAGGAGTCTGATATATTACTGCTAAAGATTGATCGTAGTTTTTTCCCTTACCCAGGATAGAAAGCAGCCAGTCATCTGCACCTTATTCTGTGTTGGGCCTCTGGCTTCAGTTCAAGGCTGTGAAGTCCTCCTCCAGCCAGAGACCCTGCTCCAGACCCCCATGTTAGCCAGGTAGGCAAGTGCTCCTGCTCCACCTTGCTCTTCTCTGTCCCTTCCAAATTTTCTTCCTTCTTTTTAAAAACAGCTTTTCTGAGACCAGCAATTAGTGTATTGGCTATGTCACTGGACTCCCATGTAGTTGACCGTGGTTTGTGTCCTGGACCCGGTGGCTTGAAACTCATGCTGGGCGCATGTGCGTGCCTGCCCAAGATCCCAAGAGGAGAATGGAGAAGGGATTGCGGCATGGCAATAACCCTGGGGAGTGATTTCTCGCTTTCTGTCTTTCTGTCTCTCTGTCTCTCTCTGTCTGGCGAGCACACGCACCCTATGGCAAAAACCTCTTAAAAAACAAACAAACAAACAAACAAAAAACACTGTAAAAACACTGTAGGCAATAAAAATAGGGAGAAAAAAAGGAAAATACTACAATGTTTTTCTTTTACGTTAGTTTCTGTTTTACTGCTCAGCCTTTACCCACTGCCTAGAGATGACTAGATGCATAGTAGCTAAACATCTGAACATTGTTCTAGAGAATTCTTTGCACCTCTCTGTAGTGGTTGCAAAAATAATGAAATTCCTCTTCAGATATCTGATCTCAAATCTCCTCCAGTGATTCCCGCATTGGACAACACAGTAGAAGAGAGAAAATAAGCACCAAATCATTTCACAGTGGGGGAAACACATGAACTCACAGTCATAGAATCCTTCTCGAACAAATAGGCCAGAAGTTAATACATTACCAATGACTAAAAATCAAAAAAACATCAAGGATGAGAGAATCAAGTAATACGTCTCCAGCAAGGGAACACTGTAACTTGTTTCAAAGTAGGGGAATATTAGAGGATATTACCGAAATATCATAAAAAGAATTTAGAATATTTATGGTAAAGAATGTTCTATGAGATGGAAGAGAAAAGAGACATTGAGGTCCAACAGATGAGGAAGTCCTTCCATGATATGAAAGAAGAATTGGACACCATAAAAAAGAATCAAATGAAATTGATAGATATAAAAGGTAAAATACAGGAAATTAAATCCTCCCTTGAAATGATCAAAAGCAGGTTAGACCATGCAGGAGATCGAATTTCAAATGTAGAAGACAAAACCAATAACCTAGATAAAATGATCAAAAATACTGAGAAAACAGTCAAGAAAACTGAGGATAATATATGGGAAATAATAGATACCATGGAATGCTCCAATATCCGAATAATTGGTATTCCAGAAGGTGAAGAAACTAATAAGGGAATTGATAATCTATTTCATGAAATTCTAGAAGAAAACTTTCTAAGTCTAGAGAGGCACTCAAACATCCAGATCCAAGAAATATGAAGAACCTCAAGTAGAATCATTCCAAGAAGATCCTTTCCATCATGCCACATCATAGCTAGATTGAGCAAAATGACAAAGAAAGACAAGATACTAAGATTGGCAAAAGAGAAACATCATATCGCTTACAAAGATTATTCTATCAGGTTAACACCAGGTCTCTCATTGGATACAATGCAAGCAAGGAAAGAATGGGAAAATATACTCAAAGTGCTAAATGAAAAACAATTTCAACCAAGAATACTATGCCCGGCATGATTATCATTCATATCGGAAAAGAAAATAAAAATGTTCTTGGATAAACAAAATCTGATAGAATTTACCAACTTCAGACGAGCTCTTCAAGAAATTCTGAAAGCAGGGACCGGCAGTTAGTATAATGGCTATGTTGCTGGACTCCCATGTAGCTGACTGCAGTTCAAGTCCCAGACCCGGTGGCTTAAACTCACGCCGGGCGTGTGTGCGTGCGTGCCGAAGAGGGATGTTTATAATTTTTTTCATATGCATTTTGGCTGTTCTGTGTCATCCTTAGACAGTTGTTTATTCAGCTCATTTTCCCATCTTTTAATTAGGTTAATCATTTTCCTCTTGGTAAGCTGCTTGAGTTTCCCATGTATCCTGGTTATCAGTCCCTTTATCTGAGGCATAGTTAACAAAAATTCTTTCCTATTCCGAGGGTTGCTGATTCACACTAATTACAGTGTTCTTTGCTGTGCAGAAACTCCTTAATATGATAAAATCACATATGTCTATTTTGGAGACTATTGCCTATACTTTGGGAGTCTGGTTTAAGAAGTCGTTGCCTACCCCAATGTCTCACAGAGTTTCCCGTCTACATATACTGACTGTCAGCACTATATGGTAGAGGCCGAAAGACTGGAGAACATAAAAGTATTAAAAATTGTCATGGACACTAGAGACAAAGTAGAAAAAGAGTGTGGGAGGGGAAAAGCATAGGAAATTTGGGGGGGAAATGGAGAGGTAAGACATTTGTGGGACACAGATAAGATTTATTATCTATTGACAAGGATGTGTATGGTGGTCTCAACTGGGCTGGACTGTGGTGTATATCAGGCTGAGTAAAGTCTCTTCACAATCTAAATAATGTATAGCGATTTAATGTATGAATAATAATAATAATAAAAAGAGAACAAAATACAACTGAGTATGTGGCCAACATAATGGTAGCAACAAGTCTGAAAATATCAATAATAACGTTGAATGTTAATGGATTAAATTCTCCAATCAAGAGACACAGACTGGCCGACTGGATTAAAAATCAGAAACTCTATCTGCTGCCTACAAGAAACCCAACTCATGGATAAAGACATACATAGACTAAAAGTGAAAGGCTGGAAAAAGTTATTCCATTCAAATGGAAACCAAAAAAGAGCAAGAGTCGCTATACAGATTTTGGGCAAAATAGGGTTTATGACAAAAAATGTAAGAAAAGACAAAAAGGGCATTATAGTAGTAAAAGGGCTAATTAACCAAGAAGATATAACGCTTATAAATATCTATGTATCCATCTCGGGAGCACCCAAATATGTAAAGGAAAGACTGCTAGATCTGAAAGAAGAGATAGACTGTAACACAATAGTTGTTGGAGATCTCAACACCCCATTATCTTCTTTAGGCAGGCCAACAAGACAAAAAAAACAAACAAAAAGACTCAGGACCTAAATGATACCATAAATCAGATGGACTTGATAGACAACCTTAGAACTTTCTACCCAAAGAAACACAAAATATACATTTTTCTCAGCCCCACATGGTACTTTCTCAAAGATTGAATACATGATAGGGCACAAAAACAGGCTTTACAGATTCAAAGGCATAGAAAGTATATCCAGCATCTTCTCTAAACATGATGGAATTAAACTTGATAATAATCTTAGGAAAAACCCTTGAAAATACACAAATACATGGAAATTAAGTAACCTACTTCTGAATGACTTCAAGAGTACTGAAGAGATTAAGACTGAAAGTCCACAGCAATTTGTGTACACAAGAAAAAGATGGAAAGGTGACAAAAGGACAACCTAACATCATGCCTTATGGAATTGGAAAAACAACAACAGAAAAATCTGGAAAATGCCAGGAGAAAAGAAATAATAAAGATTCGAGCAAAATAAATGAAATAAAAAGTAAGCAAACTAAACAGGAAATAAATGACAGCAAAAGCTGGTTATTTGAAAAGATAAACAAGAGTAACACACCATTAGCTAGACTAACTAAGAGGAAGAAAGAAAGGAACCAGATAAATCAAATTTGCAATGAATCAACATTACAACACATATAACAGAAATACAAAACATCATTAGAGGATACTATGAGCAACTGTATGCCAACAGAAAGAAAACTGGGATGAGATGGACAAATTCTTGGACACATATAATCTACCAAGATAGACTCAGGGGGTCATAGAAAGCCTGAATAGACCTATAACAAGCAATGAGATTGAATCAGTAATAAATAATCTCTCAACAAAGAATAGTCTAGGACCTGATGGCTTCACTGCTAAATTTTACAAACCTTTTATGTAATGTAATGTAATGTAATGCACCATATCAACAGAAAGAAAGGTAAAAACCATATGATCGTTTCAATTGATGCAGAAAAGCATTTGACAAAATACAACATTTCTTTATGATTAAGGCTCTCCATAAAATTGGCATAGAAGGATCATTTCTCAGCATAATAAAAGCTGTCTATGAAAAACCTATAGCTAACATCTTCCTATATGGGGAAAAGCTGAAAGCTTTGCCAGTGAAAACTGGTACAAGACAAGGCTGCCCACTTACTCGGCTCATATTCAATATAGTACTGAAAGTCCTATCCAATGTGATCAGACATGAGAAAGAAATAAAAGTCATAATTGTATACATAGAAGACCCTGTAGTATCTACGAAAAACTTCTCGAACTAATAAATGCATTCAGTAAAGTGGCAGAATACAAAATTAACTTATGAAAATCTCTAACATGTCTAAATACAAGCAATAAACAGACAGAAACAAAACTGAAGAAAGTAATCCCATTTCCATAGCCACAAGAAGTATAAGATACTTACGAATAAAACTAACCAAGGAAGTCAAAGACCTCTACAAGAAAAAGTATGAAAACTGTAAAAAGGACATTGAAAAGGACACTAAAAAGTGGAAAGACATCTCACGTCCCTGGATTGGGAGAATCAATATAATCACAATGGCAATCTTACCCAAATTAATCTACATATTTAATGAAAGCCCTATAAAATTACAAGAGACATTCTTCACAAACCTAGAAAAGGCAATTATATAATTTGTCTGGAACCATAAGAGACCCCGTTTTGCTAAAGCCATCCTGTGCAAGAAGACTGGAGTAGGTGTCAGCTCACTTCCTAACTCCAAGATATATTACGAAGCTCTGATTATCAAAACAGCATGCTATTGGCACAAAAACAGACATGAGGACCAATGGAACAGAGTAGAGACCACAGAAATAAACCCCAAAACATATAGCCAACTAATCTTTGACAAAGGATACCAATCAATCTGGTGGAAAAGAAAAACCTCTTTAGCAGATGGTGCTGAAAAAATTGGATATCCACCTGCGGAAAAATAAATCTGAACCTCTGTCACCATTAACAAAAATCTACTCAAAGTGGATCAAAGATCTAAACCTACGACCACAAACTATAACACTACTGATGTAAAACACTGGGCAGACTCTGGGAGACATTGGGGTAAGCAACGACTTCTTAAGCAGACTCCCAAAGCACAGGCAATAATCCCCAAAATAGACAGGTGTGATCACATCAGATTAAGTAGTTTCTGCACAGCAAAGGACACCGTAAGTAGTGTGAATTGACAACCCTTGGAATGGGAGAGAATTTTTGTTAACTGTGTCTCAGTTTAGGGATTCATAACCAGAATACACAGGGAATTCAAGCAGCTTACCTGGAAGAAAATGATTAACCCAATCAAAGGACGGGAAAATGAGCCAAATAAACAACTCTCTAAGGAAAACATATGAACAGCCAAAAAGCATTTGGTAAAAAGCCAAAATGCTCAATATCCCTTATTGTAATTGAGATGCAGATCAAAATTATGAGATACCACCTAACCCCAGTCAGAATGGTGAGGATTAAAAATAGTAATAACAATAATAATAATAATAATAATTGCTGGAGGGGTTGTGGTGAAAGGAGAACACTCCTACATTGTTGGTGGGAATGGAAATTGGTCCAGCCACTGTGGAGAACAATATGGAGGTTCCTCGAAGACCTTAGAATAGAACTGCCATATGATCCAGCAATTCTACTCCTGCATATATACCCAAAGTACAGGAGAGTGTTCACTCAAAAAAGTGCTTGTACAACTATATTTATTGCAGCATTATTCATGATTGATAAGACATGGACCTAACCCAAATGTCCACAAACAGATGAATGCACTGAAAAACTGTGACACATATACTCCATGGAATACTATTCAGCCATTTAAAAAAAAAAAAAAAGAAAGAAAACAAGGACCTGGAATTTGATAGAAAATGGACAAATATTGAAGATTTATTGCTGAGTGAAGCAATATAGGCTATGAAAGAGAGACATTGTATGTCTCCATTTCACATATGGTGACTCTCTGCACTCTTTATGTTAGAGACTGAGTGACTGGAGAACATAAAAATATTAAAAAATGTACTACACACTAGAGACAAAGTGGAAAGAGAGTGTGGGAGGGGAAAAACAAAAGGAAAGGAAATTTGGGGGAAAACTATAGAGGTAAAACACTTCTGGGACACAGATATTGTTTATCATCTGTTGATGAGGATGTGTATTGTATTCTCACTTGGGCTGGACTGAGGTGTACATCATGCTAGGTAACGTCTCTTTACAATTTAAATGATGTATAACAATTGAATATATGAATAATAATAATAATAAATTTAATTTAAAAATGATTGATTATGAACACTACTTCCTTGAATTCTAAATGATGTATATATGATAAAAGCCTCCAGGAAGTCTCAAACAGTAAAAACATCAAAAACTTCTATTCTCATTATAAATTCAGTAAACAAAATAGAATTGAAAATTATGTTCTTGAAATAAGAAAAAAACAATATGACCTACAAGCTCAGATTGTATAACCTCTTGTCTGTACCGAAGAAAATAGGAACCACAAAATTTAAGTTTTAAGTGTAACCAAGTCATTGACCATCATGTTTCACATAAGGTGCATGCGCATTCATGCCCAAGATCCCGAGAGGAGAACGGCAGAGAAGGGATTGCAGCGTGGCCATCCCCACTGGAGGGTAATTTCTGACTTTCTGTCTCTCTGTCTCCCTCTGTCTTTCTGTGAGCGCACGTGCCCTCTAGCAAAAACCTCTCAAAAAAAAAAAAATTCACTGTGCAAACAATATTTTTTTCTCATAATAAATGGTAACAAGCACATATATAAAACTAAATGATTCTGATTAAGGAAGTGTTTTTTGATGTTAGATGATATTCTAAGGGTCTAGTTTCACTGCTAAACATTTATCTCTATTCAAATATTTTCAGAAATAAAAATACCTTATTTTCTTCATAAATCATCATGTAATTAGTTCCCAGTATTCTCACAGTGAAAAATGTCTACCATGTTACTGGTTCAGAAGCCAAATTTTCTATACCTGTACATGTTAATATGAAATTGGGGAATTTTTGTCTCATCATTTGTATAGGGATTGAGGTGTATAATTAATAAAGCCACTTTAAACCATTCTATCTACAACAGAATGATGTTTTCTAACTAATATTTATATTTATTTAATTTTCTTTTGAATAATTTGGAGAATGTCTTTAAAATAATTTTCTTGCATCCTTGTCTTTCCCCTGCAGTATATCTGGCTGAAGATAATAAACTGATATAAAGATAACTCAAGCTATTATCTTATTATTTCCAATTACTGACTTAATGTGACAATGTTGATGATGACAGTGAAGGGATCAAGATTAAAATAATATACTCAGAAAATTTAAGTTGTGAATTATTTCAAAGAAGTTATACAAATTATAAACAGGACAAACTGGGTCATGTTTTTGTTAGGACAGCCTTGGTATTCCCAGTGGTTTAGTATGTCACTTTGTTGAGAAGTAGAAATATCATTTAATAAAATTCAGCATGAGAAGTATAGTAAATTCCAGGATTGCTTCTTTCCTGCCCCTTCCTTGATATTAAAGGATTGGAAAAAAAAAAACCTCTTTGCATTTTACAAGAAAAAAAAGCATTTGTAAGTACTAGATCTCACATTTTCACCTATCATCATCTGATAAAGAGACTGCAAGTTGGAACTAACAGATGGCATTGCTTGACTCCCACATGGCCAACCACAGTTTGAGTCCCAGATCCAGAGACTTGAAACACGCCAGTCATGTGTGTATGCATGCCCAAGATCCTGAGAGGAGAATGGAGGAGAAGGGATTATGGCATGGCCATGCACCCTGGTGGGTGATTTTTTGCTTTCTGTCTCTCTATTTCTCTTTGTCTCTCCAGCGAGCTCACAAGTCCAATAGCAAAAATCTCCCTAGGGGGAAAAAATTGCAAGTCATCAAATGATGAGGTAATTTAGGCATCAAGAGACATTGAAGCATAGAGGAATGTGCCCTGTAGAATACCTTAAGTATGAAAAAGTATCTATTATTGCTTAGACATATGTTAGATTGTCAGTGGACTGAATATTCAACAATGCGTAGTACAACATTTTTTGTTGATAAAAGTTAACTGAATGAATGAAGACATATCTGGAGAATAAATAGATCTATACTTTCTTGGCTTATATAATCAGATTGTTCATCTTTCTCAGGACACAAACCAGGATATTAGAATATTTCATTTCTTAATTTCTGGGTCCACAAAGAAATAGTTGCAGATCTAAATTTTGACCTAAAACTAAATGCCAGGATGCTACTCGATAGACACACATTAGTTACAAATACCAAATATATTTCAAGGTCTGGAAGACAACCTGATAAGTACCTTTAAATCTTGACTTACTTTAGCCATTGACCTGCAAAATGCAATTCTTATAGCACACAGACCCTGATATCATCTTCATAATTGCAATGAATTAGAAGCCAAATTCATTGATATACATCTACCAGAGCCACCCAGGATTTAGTTTGTTACCCTTATATATTGAGTAATTTATGCTAAACTGATTATGCTGAGACCACTGCAGGTTGCACTTACTGTCTCTTGTTTCTGAATGCTGAGATCAATATATCACAAAAAAACATGTAACCTGTTTCTTGTTTTGTGCCTATGTATTTCCCTGTGTGTTTTTGTGTGTGTATGTACTTTAACAGTAAAAATGTTAAGAAAAATAAGGTCTTGTTATTTTTCCTACAAATGAAAGCTGGATTCCATTTTCTATGTATAGAAAGAAGTAATCAGAGTCTAATAAGTTTTCTTATCCAATAAATTAATATTCTGCTTATAAAAATCATAAAAACTTATGTTTGTAAGCAACCTTTCAAGAGGTCAATTATCAGACTTTCTGAAATTTTCAAGTATTACTCCAAATCTAGCAATAAGGGGCAACAATGTACTGTTACGTTCAATGATGGCTAAAATATCCAGGCAAAAATATCTATAAGGGAACAGATGATTAAGAAACTCTGTAGACCATATGGACCTAATTGCTATCTATAGAACATCCCACCCAACACTAGCAGAATATACATTTTTTAAGTGCACAAATAACATTCTCCAGAACAGATCACATGTTAGATCATGAAACAAGTCTTACAAAATTAAAGAAGATTGAATTTGTGCCAAGTGTCTTTTCTGAACATAATGAAGTGAAGCTAGAGATCAATGTCAGACGAAAAACTGAAAAATTTAGAAATGTGTGGAAATTAAACATACTCTTGAATTACCAGTTGATCAAAAAGAAAATAAAAAGGAAATTAGAACATACCTTCAGACAAAAAAGAAATAAAAGACAACATACCAAAACCTAGCAAATGGAAGAAAAGTGGTAATAAGGCAAAAGTTTATAATGATTAGTGCTTAAATGAAAGGAATATAAAGATCTCAAATAAATAATCTCAGTCTTCACCTCAAAGACTAGAAAAAAAATGAACATATTAAAGCCCAAATTTAGCAGAAGGAAGAAAATAATAAAGATTAAAGCAGAACCAACAAATATAGAATATAAAATAATAGAAAACCTCAATAAAACTAAGAATGCTTTCTGAAAAGTTTACAAACCTTTAATTATATTTACTATGAAAAAAGGAGAAAAGCTTCAAATAAAATAAGAAATGGAAGAGTTGATAGTACAATAGGATTATAAATAATTACTCTAAATAATTACACATCAACAATTTGGAGAACCCAGAAGAAACAGATAGATTCTTAAGCATAACCTATCATGAATTTATCATGGAGACATAGAAAACCTAAACATATTTATAACTAGTAAAGGTGTTAAAACAAACAAAATTTCCCAACAAAGAAAAGTCCAGGACCACTTGGCTTTATTGGTGAATTTCACCAAATATATAAAGAATGAACAACAATTCTTCTCTAACTTTTCCAGAAAATGGAAGAAGAAGGAATACTTCTAAACTCATTGTATGAGGCCAACATCATCCTAATACCAAAGTCAACCAAAGATGCTACAAGGAAAAATAAAATTACAGGCCAATATCCCTGAGGGACATAGGCTAAAAAACTGGCAATAAATACTACCAAACTTAATTCAACAGCACACTAAGAGGATCATACAGTATAACTAAATTAAATTTATCTCCAAGATGCATCAAAGTTCAATGTATGAATCTATGAATCAATGTGATACACTACATTAACATAACTGAGGGTAAAGGTCACATAATCATCTCGATAGATACTGAAAAAGCATTTGATGAAATTCAACACTTTATCATGATAAAACCACTCAACAAACTAGGTATCAAAGGAAATTTCCTGAACATAACTGTCATACATGAAAAGCCCACAACTTATATTCAATGGAGGAAAACTGAACTCTTATCCCTAAGATCAGAAACAAGGCAAAAATTACCATTATCACTGCTATTTGAGTCAACATTTTACTGGAGGTTCTAGCCAAAGTAATTAGACAAGAAAGAGAAATAAAAGGAATCCAAATCAGAAATAAAAGAAATTATCTCTGTTTGCAGATGACATAATCTTTTATGTTTGAAACTCTAAAGATTATACACACATGTACACACACAGAACTGCTAATACATTTAGTAAAGTAAGATACAAAATCCTGAAATGTCATATCTGATGATATGACTAAAAAGCTATGGAACTAAAGGAGATCTCAAGAGAGCCAACAGGAGCTCTTGGGAAAAATTGCCTGGTACGATAAACAGTTATGTCTGGCAGGTAAATAAAGACTGTCACTTCCTGACAGGTCCAGAAAACTTTAAAGTATAGGTACTCAAAGGCATAATCAGATGGTGAATTCCTAACTCGGCTCAGAAGACTTGGGAGGTTTTTTTAAAGTCTAATCTGAAGTTCCTTATAAAAAGTTCCAACAAAGCCAACTAAATCAATTAGTATTCTTATGGGGCTTTATGGGAATAACAGATGAAATTGAAACTAAACTTATGTTTTTGCAAATAAGTTGGATAACACATCTCAGGTAGAAGGGGGACTGGAAAGAGAAAAAAGTGTTTCAGAAGAAAATAACAGTATACTTGCTACTAGATTTTACCTTTGTTCATTTCTGTTTTTGTTGTTGTTGTTGTTGTTTTTGTTTGTTTGTTTGTTTTCAGTATCTACCTACTATCTGACCAGAATCCTAACCTTTTTCCCTGGTTTTAAGTCTTAAGCAAATTTTTCTTAACTTTTTTTTTATTTTGACTTGTTAAAGTTAAAATTTTTTTGAAATAAAAAAATGCATAAAACAAACAAACAAAATATCTACTTAATGATCACAGTAAGCTATATAACCTCAGCTAGGTGCTACTTGATAGTATGTTCATTCAATTTACTGAGTTTTATGCCTAAAGCCATACATGTATTCATAGATATGTTTATATCAGCTGCACTTGCTATTGAAAATAATTAGATAAGATATTTTGTGAATCAATAAAATGTATGGGGGAAAAAACATGGAAAACAAACTCTGGATGAGAAAACTCATTTTGTATGCTGCAATGATATATAGTGATATATAGTGAATAAACATAAAATAAAATAATAATAATAAATAAAAATTTAAAAATTCACACAAAAATGTATTCCTGTATAGTGAACTACTGGAAAAAGAAATGAAGAAAATATTATAATTTACAATAACATTAAAAAGAATAAAATACTTAGGAACCAACTTAACCAAAGAGATGAAGGATTTATGCACACTGAAAACTACAAAGTATTGCCAAAAGAAATTTAAAAAGATACAGATAAATAGAAAGACATTCTGTTGTTCAAATGTCTATACTATCCAAAGTGATCTGCAGATTCTATGTAGTCCATATCAAAATTCCAGTCATTTTTAGGTAAATAGAAAATAACAATCTTAAAATTCATTATGAAAATATACGTCAAATGTCTATACTATCCAAAGTGATCTGCAGATTCTATGTAGTCCATATCAAAATTCCAGTCATTTTTAGGTAAATAGAAAATAACAATCTTAAAATTCATATGAAACTATAAGGTATTTTAAATAACCAAAACAATCTCAAGAAAGAAAAATAAAGCTGGAAAATTCCAAAGTCATTTTTAGGTAAATAGAAAATAACAATCTTGAAGTTCATATGAAACTATAAGGAAACTTAAATAACCAAAACAATCTCAAGAAAGAAAAATAAAGCTGGAAAATTCCAAAGTCATTTTTAGGTAAATAGAAAATAACAATCTTGAAGTTCATATGAAACTATAAGGAAACTTAAATAACCAAAACAATCTCGAGAAAGAAAAATGAAGTTGGAGATGCTACACTTCCTAATTTCAAAACATATTATAAACTAATAATTACTAAAACACTATATTGGATTGGCATAAAAACAGACAGACACTCATAAAACAGAGAGCCTAGAAATAAAGCCATGAGGATATGGTAAACTGAGCTTCAGCATGGGTGCTAAGAATATACAATAGGGAAAAGATGGTTTTCGGTAAATGGCGATGGGATAACTGGATCTCTACATACAACAGAACGAAATTTGACACTTACCATATAACATACACCAAAACTAACTCAGAATGGATTAAAGCCTTAAATGAAAGACCTAAAACTCCTATAAGAAAAAGTTTTATATACTAGGTTTGTCAATGATTTATTGGATATGACACCGAAAGTATAGACTACAGTAGCAAAAATCAATACATTGAATCATGTCAAACTACAATGCTTCTGCTCAATAAATGAAATAACCAACAAAACCCAAAAACAGCCTACAGACTGGAAGAAATTACTTGCAAATCATACATCTGATAAGAGAGTGTACTGGCCAGGGTTTTCCAGAGAAACAGATCGAGCAGGATATATATCCATATAAATCTCACATGATCACAATGCACAGAAGTCCCACGATAGGCTGTGTGCAAGATACAGAAACAGCTGAAAGACTCTCCAGTTCAAGGTTAAAGGGAACCTTGGTATATGGTAGCTGCTGGTATATGTCCAGAGTCCAAAGATTAAAGAACTTAGAGTCTGGCTCGCTGGAAGTGCATAGAAGCCATGATCTGGCAGGAACAAATAGCCAAGGGCTGAGTTGAGGAGAAGAGATAGAGCAGATGTGGAACACACAGCGTGCTCTCAAAGAAAGGGTCTATAGAAAGAGTTAGAGGGGGAGGAAGAGAGGAAATAGAGGAAATAGAACTCTCACTTCCTTTGTTTGTTCCTCTTATGCTCCCAGTCAATTGGAAAGTGCCCACCCACATTGAAAGAGGCTCCTTTTTTCTCAGCCCACTGACTCACACTTAATCTTGTCTGATAGCACTCTCACAACACACCCAGAAGCAATGTTTTACTAGCAGTCCAGACATCAGTTAATTCAGTCTAGTTGACCCAAGATTTGCCATCACAAAGATTAATATCTAAAAAATACATAAGACACTACTACAACACAATAGCAAATAAATAAATACACAAGTACAAAACAAATAATACAATTAAAAAATGGGCAAAACATCTGAAATTATTTTTCCAAAAATGACATATAAAAGTCCCAAAGTTATATGAAAAGATACTCAGCATTACTAATCATAAGGGAAACTAAAATCAAAAGCATATGCGATATCACCTTGTATTTTTTTGGATGAATGAATCTAAAAAAATCAGAAAATAGGTTTTGATAAGCCTGTGGAGAAATTAAAATCTGAGAGCACTATAGGTGGGAATGTAAAATGATATAGCCAGTATGGAAAACAATACAGCCTTTTAACAAAAAACAAAAATTAAAATGGGATTAAGTTATTAACCAGCAATTCCACTTCTGAGTATTTATCAAAAAAAAAAAAATCAGAGTCAAGATCTTGAAGTTATATACTCTCAAATTATTTAGAGCATAATTAACTGTAACCAAGAAGTGGAAACATCCTAAATGTCCATAGATTAGTGGATAAAGAAAATGTGGTATATACATACAACAGGATATTTTTCAGTGATACAAATAATAAAAATTGTCATATGCCACAACCTGATACAATCTTAGGGATGTTAGATTCAGTGAAATAAATCACAGAAGAACAAATACTGTATGAGTCTACCTATATTTTGAATCCAAGTTAGTCAGATTCATGGAAATGGAAAGTAGAGCTGGTTATCAAGGACTTGGAGGAGGGGCTATGGGGAGTTGCTGTTCAATGAATGCAAAGTTTCAATCTTACAAAATGAAAGTGTTCTGGAGATCTGTTGTACAGCATAGAGCTTATAGTAAAAAACACTGCATGGTACACTGAAAAGTTTATTAAGAGGGTAGAAATAATATTATGTGTTTCTTACTACAATTAAAAAAAAAAGAAGAAATTGGACTCCTGCACTTGCTAGACATGCCTGAAAATTTCCAAATCTATTATTTCTGTGATCTTAATTTATTTAATTAGTTCTGTGATATTAGTTTATTTAATCTATTGAAATAATTATTAAACATTTATACATTATAACATTTAGTGTGTGCAAGACAGTTTAAAGATGCTATGTAGACAATAGATGATCAATATGCATCTGATAGATGATAGAAAGAAGAAAGAAAAAGAAAAAATAAACAAAAAAGAAAGGAAGAAACAAATAAATATTACAGATATTCTTTCAATCTTCATAATCCATTTTAGAGATGTGAAAATCAAGGTGGAGCATGGTTAAGTAATTTAGTTTCAGTTAGTAAGTCTTAGAACTAAGAATTCAAACCCAGGAAGCCTGGCTTCACAGTCTTGTTTTTAACTAATCCGCCATATTTCTTTTTCTTTTTTAAAAAGAGAAAAGAGTTACTAAATTACATTTATTAATTAACTAATTAATTAATTTAAATTTGACCGTAGAAAGAAGGAGTGAGAGAGACAGAAAGTGAGAAAGGAAGACACCAGGTTCACAACTAGCAGTTGACCATGTGGGAGTCCAGCACCCTTAACCACCATGCCACCTACCAGTCCCCATATTTTCTTCAAATCTGTTTCATTTACATCAGAAAGATAGTACATATAAGGCACTGAGCAAGCACCTCGTACATAGTAATTAATTAATAAATGCTCATAAATATTATATTACCTACTACAATGAAATGTGATAAGACACACAAAAGAAATGATCAGTAAAGTTTGCAAGAAATTTCATAAGCATTTCAATTAAAAAGCTCAATATGTTTAAGAATTGAAAGGTAAATACTTCAGCTATCTAGCTCATTATTAAAGCATAGCGTAGTGGTTTGAATTCCAGTTTCAGTTTCCTAGCCTGAAAAGTTGGAAAAATATAATCTTCCATCATACGATGAGTAAGGATTAAATGAAGTCATACATGAAAGTTGGTTAAAAGAAAGTCTGCATATGTTAACTGTTCAGTGACTGTTAGTTAACGGTGCATGTATCACAGATATAGCTGTGTAGTGATTAGAAATATATAAGCATATATCACAAAACCTCTTTCAATGTCCAGTGTCAGGATCTGACTGTCTCAGGCCAAGAACAGTTTAGTTATAAGTCTCTTCTATCACAACTAAATCTCGTAGTATCTATGGGATGAAGAATAGAATTTCATGATGCCTTTATGGCTATCCTTGTGATACATGAAAAACATCATATAACTTACCTAAATTCTTTATTTTATAAATATAAGTAGATATTTTAGATAGGGATTTTCAGCACCTAAACTGATTTCCATAATCTAGATTTCCTTACAGAAAACATTTAAATATTTTTAAAAAGGATTGTCTATGTTACTCTCAAAATTTGGAAATCCAACTGTAGGAAAAATTTAAATAATCCAGCCTCCTGCAAAGCAAGATAATTACAAATTTAACAAAGTTTTAAAAATTCAAGAAACACAGATAACCCAACTAGCCATACAAGAGCAATATTATGAGACACTTTAGTAGCAGATAGTTGGGAAAGTATATCCTTGACCCAGATATACCCTTAGACTAAAATAGAAGAGGATAAAAAAGCCCACAGTAAATTTAACTGGTCTCAAACTATTGATTCTGTAATAAGACTTTAAAATTTTTTTCAGAGACCAAAAGTCATTACTTCAGCAGTAATGAACCTTCAATATTCCAGTGAATAATTTCTATCAGATGTAATAGGACCATAGCTGAAGCAGTCAGACATCAGAGATGTGATTAGAAGAGAATCTACTTCAGCTACTCCGGTGACAACTTTGCAGAAATATATTTTTAAAGATGGCCTGATAACCATCGACCTGTAGTTTATGTTGTTCTTATGAAGTATATTATGGATTTATTAGTGCAGCTATCAGGTCCACAGTAGCTTTAAGTAATACTTTTTTATAAATCACATTTTTATTGTAATAGCTGGTTTACCTTGAGTAGTTTTACATCTTCATGAGGTAGAGTATGATTTTTCAAAGCATGTACACAGCATGCAATAATAAATGAAAGACCTGAGCACGTTTACCAATCACTGTTTTTGGAAGTATCTATTATTTCGTCACTGACATTTATTACTCTTCTGTGGTACACAGTTACAAAACCTGCTCCACTTCTTTACATGCATTCTGTATTTTTTTTACCTGTTTCTCCCCCTTCCTCCTATTCCCCCATCCAGCATCTAATAGCCATCATTGATTGCTTTCTCTACGTCTATGCTACTGAGTTCTTTTACTTCCACAAATGAATGAAAATACTTGATATTTATTAAGTGGCGACATACAGTAATTGTTTCCCATAGCCTGACTTTAATCATACAGCATTATATCTTCTAGGTTCATCTACTTTGTCTCAAATGCCAAAAACTCATTATTCTTTATGGCTGGAGTAGTATTCCATTGTGTATAAAGACCACATTTTATTTACCTGTTTATCTGTTGTTAAAAAATTAGGTTGATTTAATGTCATAGCTATTGTAAATAATGCTGCAATAGACATGGATATGCAGATATCTCTTGACAGATTGTTTTTTTATTATTTGGGTTTATAGTCACTAGTGGGATTATAGGTCAAAAGGTATTTCTATTTGTAGATTTTTGAGAAGTCTCCATACTATTTTTCACAGCAGAGGTACATAGTACTTGTCCTAAAACAGATACATAAACCGATGAAACAGAATAAAGACACCAGAAATAAAGCCAAGAATACATAGCCAACTGGTTAGTGACAAAGGTCTCAAGACTATTCAGTGGGGGGAAACAAACGAAAAAAAAAATATTCAGTGGGGGGAAACAAACGAAAAAAAGAACAGTTCTTTCTATAAATGGTGCTGGGAAAACTGGATTTCCACGTGCAAAAAAATGAAACTAGACCTCTCTGATTCTACACAAAAATCAACTCAAACTGGATTCAAGACCTAACTGTAAAACCCCAAACCATAAAATTGCTTCAAGAAAGAATGAAAGAAACAATAACATATTGATTTAGGAGGGTTTTTGTTTTGTTTTTGTTTTTGTTTTTGTTTTATAATAAGACCCCCTAAAGCAGAGACAAAACACCAATAGTAGATAAGTGGGATTACATTAAACCAGAAAGCTTCCACATGGCAAAGAAAACATTGAGTAAGTAGACAACCCACAGAATGAGAGAATGTATTTGTAATCTACACTGCTGACAAGAGATTAATGACTAGGATTTATAAGGATCTCAAGCAGCCAATCTACAAACAAATAATACAATTAAGAAATGGGTAATCAAGGGTGCCAGCAGATGGCATGGTGGTTAAGGCACCGGATATTCCCACATGGCCAGAAATGGTTTGAGTCCTGGACATGGTGGCTTGTTTTCACACTTTCCCTATTTGTGTGTGTCTTTCTCTGGTCAAAATAAAATAAATGAAAGAATAAATAAAAAAAAAAGAAATGAGTAATCCATATGAACAGACAAACCTCAAAGAAAGACATAAAAATGGCCAGAAAAAACATATGAAAATGTGATCAGCATCACTAATCACAGTGCAAATCAAAATCATGATCAGGTATCACCCAATCCTAGTCAGAATGGTTATGATCACAAAAATTAAGAATAACAAAAGCTTGCAAGACTGTGGGAAAAAAAGGGAACCCTAATATACTAAGTTATTTTTCAGGTGAATTTAAAATTTTAAGAAAAGAAAAAATATAAATAGTATAAATAACTCAGTAATTTACTATTTCTATACAAAGAAAAAAGATTGATAAGTAAAGAAAATTATACATTCAATTACTAATATGAGTTTTCAAAAAGTTCATGGAAATGGCCTATTATGAGAAAATTAACTTGGATTTCAATACTTTTTGCACCAAAATAAACTCTTATTTTCACTCCATATATATATTTTTTTTTTTTGTAGAGGTTTTTGCTATAGGGTGCGTGTGCTCGCCAGAGAGACAGAGAGAGACAGAGAGATAGAAAGCGAGAAATCACCCCACCAGGGGGGATGGCCATGCCACAATCCCTTTTCCTCCATTCTCCTCTCAGGATCTTGGGCACGCATGCACACACGCCCGGAGTGTTCACTCCATATTTTTATGAGCTTTTTAAAAGTACCCTCAAACAGTAGTGTTTCCATTGTTTTTAATGTTACAATGGTAAAAATATGATGTGTTGTGTATCAACATAGTGACTTCTGATATTTTAGAAAATTGAATAAATCGGTCAGGATATTTCTGCTGGGAATGAAGGAAATTTAAGAAAGTTTCTTATATTCACTGAATTACAACACTTGTTTAATGTGTGGCATAGGTTTACTCCCCAGATTTTCCCAGTGTTGGTATTTATTTCTTGAGAAAAATAGTACCTGGATTATGTTAATAGTCTAGATTGTGTTAGGCAGAGGCCATCTCATTTTCATAGTCAATAGTATAAAAATAACAATGTGAAATCCACAGATATAATTGTATCAACAAATATATTGTTAAATTCTAAGGATGAAATAGAGAAAAATGGAGAAAGTGTAAAAGAAACATAAATTTATTTAGAGCTTTGGTGACTGCATAGGGAATAAATGGGCAGCTATAATACTGGTTTTAGTAAACAACACAAATTATGTTTTTATTCGGTCATAATTAATATTGGCAGTTTTATACTGTATAGAGACCTGAGGGTTGCTGAGCAAAATATCTTTATTATAAAACACAATACCACAAGAACCAATTCAATATTCAAACGTTAAATAATGACTCTTAATTTAATGTCCTTCATTATTTATGATTTGATTTCTCTATCCTTACACAAGATCACATCTCCAAAATTTGTTTCTTTTTTATTCAAATACTAGATAAGTTTATCATATAAAGTATTTTAAATGTACAACTTTAAGGAAATAATTATACTGTAAAAAGAAAAATGAAAGAATAAGCCATGTCATTGTTGAATGGACTTCCTGGTAGTCAAATAGTAAGAGTGATTCCCATAGAATAAATGAGCACAAAAATCATTTATGCAATATGAATAAAAATGTATTCCTAGAACAAAGAACATTTCATAGGGAAACAAAACATAAGACAGAATAAACCAATAAATAGGAAAATTTACTACTGTGGTAATTTTTGTATCTCCTTCATCCTCCTACATGCCTATAGATTATTGTCTTCTAGTTTATTTTCTCTATTGGGTAGACATTCTAGGACATCATAAATCTACATTTACGAAAGTAGAAAAAAAGTAAAACAGTAGGAGAGAAATCGTTAGCAAAATAAAAGAGTTTTTCTCAACCAATAATTTTGTAGACATTTAGATAGGAAAAAAACAATTGTTTTCTGAAATACAAAATAGTGTTAGAGTTGAGAAAATGCTCACATTATATTGTAACATTCCACAATACCTGAGGAGACGCATTACCACTATAATGAGAGATTGTACCTATGCCCAGTCTTTGCTTTGATTAGTTTGAGATGGTATAGAAGAGACATGGCATAAGGAATGAAGAGGTAATTTGAAGAAAACATCAACAGGAACTGAGGATTAACATTTTAGGATTTTTAATAATATGTGAATCCCATACAGTGTAAAAATACTTGAGGAAACAAAGGCTAGAGTTTAAGCAATAAAAAGGAGAGAACTGCATGTACCTTTTTCTAGATTGCTCTTTCCTTCTTTCAGCTATCTTCTTTTAAACATTCTTCATTAATACAGTAAGAAAAAGCACATGTGGATATGGAAATAAATCAAATAAAATAGGAAGATATTACTATTCCTCAAGAAAAGATCTTTGAAGACTTACATAATCTGTCTATATTACAGTTCAAGAAGTGAGATATTATATATATATATATATACATGTATGTGTGTATGTATGTGTGTATACACATATATTTCATTTGGTCTTGAGGTCTCTTACACAAGAATTATTATAAACTATAGCCTTTTCCCAATGAGATCCAAAGGATTTGATTGAGGCTTTTTACAATGTGCCTTTCATAAGATAGCATTTTATCCTTGCAGATAGCCCAGTGGCTAAGTGTCTGGCATGTGACTAGGTGTCTCTTTCACAGGAAACATGTTTATGCTGACAGAGGGCTTTTGTGGAAGACAGCTTTATGGCTCTTATCTGGCCTATGTTCCATTTATTCTTGCCAAGATTGAGTCCTGATCAAGAAAGAAGTTAGATTCAAGTGTCTTGGTCAAGTGAGACACAAAGGAAATGACTTAATGAAACACTTGGAATAACAGAAGTAGTTTTTTACTTAACACATTAAATAACAGAAACAGTTTATTACTTTTATTGCTTATATATCCAAGAGAAGTGGGTAGTATACCTCACAAAACTAATGGGTAAGGGAACACCTTGTCAGACACTTATGTTCATTCAGCACATGGGGAGAAAGAGAGAGAGAAAAAGAGAGAGAGAGAGAGAGAGGGAGGGGGATGAGGGAGGGGGAAGGAGGAGAGGGGGA
>NW_006159434.1:2065402-2069301 GCF_000334495.1 Tupaia belangeri chinensis
AGAGAGAGGGAGAGGGGGAGAGAGAGAGAGATCTGTGAGCTAAAGCCTCTATCAGGGCCCAGGTCATTACCCAAGCAGATTTTCTTCAGTTAGTTAAGTTTAGATCAAGTAAGCATGAGTTCCGTGGAGAGCATTGTGACTGAGAGGTTGCCATTTCAATATATCTGGGATCTCCATGCAGGGTGTGAGAGTTAGTGGATGAGACAAGAGGTTATATCTAACTATCCCACAGGGAAGTGATCATTAGGAGATGGCTATGTAAGACAGATAGATGATTGGATCAACCATACCGAGGAACTAGAAGGAAGTGAAGAATTATAAACGGTGTCAAGGTGATTAAACCCTGCTTCTCATATGAGACAGCACAACATATTCAAAACAGATGTGAAGCGACATAAAATTACAAAAAAATGCACTAATACCATAATAAAGGGAGATCATACCTATGCCCAGTCTTTGCTTTCAATGAGTTCGAGGTAGTCTGGGGAGACATGGCATAAGGAATGAATGAAGAGTTATTCTGAAGAAAACATCAACAGGAACTGATGATAAAAGTTTATATCAGAGATTCAACACTGTAAGGGAATGTTCGTACCTTTGGTCAAAGTAATGAATTTGGGAAGTGACTCAATATTTGTAGAAATGATGAAGAGATGATGAATCTTATTTATAAGTACATCAAGTGACATAGCGACTGAACTTCCAAGTGATAATATTGCCAACATTGAAGAGATGTGAAAATAGAACTAAAATTGGAGAGAGTACAGCCCACAATGTGAGGACATCAACATAGAGATAATAGTGGAAATCAAACTATGTGATCATTTTATTCTCTCCCAAAATGAAAATGAATACACAGACCCGAATGAATTATTTACCAAATGTACCTGCTAGAAAGGAGTTAAGAATCAGTATTTTGGATATTGCAATTTATATTTGTATACTTTTAGCATGAATATTTGCACAGAGGGTGATCAAAAATCAAATTAAACATTATTTTATTTATATTTTAAAACCCCTTTATTAGAGGTTTCTCTTTGACTTGTCACTATTTCTTGATTTCAAGTATTCATCCTACTGGTTAGCCTCAGTCATGGCACTAAAGGAAAATAATAAATTCTCTGCTATATGTACTCAATTTAATATTTGCATAATTAAATATATCCATCGCTTCAAATGTATTTTACTCCAGAGAATAACTATAAGGTTAATATGAGCTGGATGATATTCTGTGATATTCACACACCAGAGAGTATAGCTACTGGTCCATTTAGAGTGATTATCAGTTCTGAGTGTGAATTGAGACAGATGAAGTTCATGTGGGCCAAGAACTTTTATTTTACATCAATGAGGAAGTACTTGTCCCAAGAACAATGAAAAATTATTTGGCTGTTTTTTAAAATATCCACCACAAGCTTCTAAGTAACCTAAATAAGATGTGATGGTATAATAACTTGAGTAAAGGACTAATAATCAAGATGGAGAAAAGGGGACAGTGTGACTTTTCTAATATTTAACAACAAATTAATATGAAATTTGATATGTGTCAAGAACTGTAAGGGATTTGAGATTTTATCCTACTTGTAAGAAAAGTTAGCCTACTACAGTTTCACGGATGCCAGCAGAAGACATGAGACTTTTGGTCGGAGACAAAGACTTTATTATTCATGGCAATAACAATAACCAATGTTACCATTTGTGCCAGCTCTCTGACCTCCAGTTCTCACAACAATATGAATTGGTTATATACACACAGTAGGCTGCAATATAAGAGAGGAAACCCAAGTTTAGAGAACTTAAATCTTTATATTTGGAAGTAATCTTGCCTGGTATTTGCCCTGTAATATTATCTTTATTATACTAGACAGTCAAGAAACTTGCTATTTTCTCTGGAGGAATGTTATCTTTATTTTATAAAGCAAATAGCTATACAAATATCTTAGAAAAGATAATTTAGTACAAAATCAGTGAGTAGCACTGCTCTCAAGTCATGCAGAAAAAGGAGTGACCCATAGAAAAAATGCCTCCCAAATGTATAGTAAATAATGAAGAAAAAAGTATCAAGAAAGATTTTGAAAGTTATAAATCGTCTAAGACAATCAAAGATGTGACTAATTTCACCAAAATACAAAAACTAAAAAAGAAAAATCTGAAGTGAAGAGGGTGATGAGAATAAATTATACTTTCAGTTCTATAAATGTTGATTTTGAGATGTGTTTGAGATATCAAAACAGTGATGCCAAGTAGATAGACATGTGTGAGTGAAATTCTGGAAAAGAAACTGATCTAGTAATATGAACTTGGAAATGACATGCATTATACAGTAATGGAAATCTTAGATAGGGAGAGGGCTTTCAAGGGAGATAGTAACTCTTCTTTACTCTTCTCTTTTACCTACTAATATGTGTACAAGATAAAACCCTAATCAAAATACAACATCTTTGTTTTAATATGTATACTCAGTTGATTCTTGTATCTTTTTTTTTTTGGAGAGGTTTTTGCTATAGGTGTGTGCACTCGCCAGAAAGTCAGAGAAAGAGAGACAGAAAGCAAAAAATAACCCCTCCCGGGGGGGGATGGCCATGCCACAATCCCTTCTCCTTCACTCTCTTCTTGGGATCTTGGGCACACCCATACACACGCCCAGCGTGAGCTTAAGCCACTGGGTCCGGTACTTGAACTGAGGTCAACTATATGGGAGTCCAGTGACATAGCCATTACGCCAATTGCTGGTCCCCAATTCTTGCATCTTGATATGTTACTATACAAAAAAATAAAATGATTTATCTGGAAGGAATGTTTGAGAGTACCTAGATCATAGTTCTTAACCATTCTGAGGTCACAGCTACTTTTAAGATATGTGAAAAAAATGATCACTATAGAAAAATACATATAAACACATTTTAGTAATACTAATAATTTCACATCACCTCTGCATCTATTTTGAAATTCAAGTTTACCTTTCTCATAACAGTAGCAGGTCTTAGAATGATTCAAGCATTTTTTTTTTTTCCCCACAAACTTAAAGTGACACACACCCTATTCTCCAATCTATACTGCTGGTCGCTACAGGTTCTTCCTTCTCTCCCTGACTGTGCTCCTTCACCTGTGTGTGTGTGTATCCTTCAAGCATGGCATGTACCTTTCAAGGCCTGTCATTACTAAAAATGCTCCACTTTTCACATTGCTGTTGTGTCATTGAAGCCTGCCTGTAATCCCACCCCTAACAGCAAGGCTGCTGCATGTAGGTAGATCCCCTACTGGTGCTCTCTTGTCAGGGCCTCTCAGCTGCTGGGAACAGTCCTCACCAACTAAGTAAGTTTCATTTGAAGCACACATATACACAAAATAAATATTCATGTGCTCCCTAGAGCTATGCATATAGAGTTAAAAATCCTTGATCTACAGTTGACTTTGTGGCATGGTGGGTAAGGGAGCTAGACATTACATAGCCAAGCCCTAGTGGCTTGAAAAACATGCTGGGCAATGTGTATGTGCCCCAGATCCCAACACAATGGAGAGATGTTAGGATAAGGGATTGTTTAGTGGCCATGCCCTATTGGAGATTGCTTTCTCTCTCTCTTCCTCTCTTGTTCTCTCTCTTGTGAGCACATGTATCCTCTGGCAATAAATAAATCTTTAGTATAGTATTTTTGGTTTATAACTGTGGATAGAGTAAAAAAGATGAAAGGGAAATTGCCTGCTCAATGTCATAAACATAATAGATGAATGTAACCGGCAAATTAAGAATATCGAGTATAGTATTGAGATGGATATAAGGTTTTTCTCCTGGTCATCTCTATGACCTTGGTCACAAATAGAATAATGGCTAAGAGGATACACTCTTTTATTTTTTTTTTTTTGGAGAGGGTTTTGCCATAGGGGGGTTTGCCTCGCCA
>NW_006159434.1:2069343-2071988 GCF_000334495.1 Tupaia belangeri chinensis
CGAGGCCAAGGGGCAAAGCCACAATCCCTTCTCCTCCATTCTCCTCTTGGGATCTTGGACATGAGTTTTAAGCCACTGGGTCGGGAACTTGAACCGCGGTCGAATACATGGAAGTCCAGAGACATAGCCATTACACTAACTGCTGGTTCCAGAGGATACAGATCTGAAATGTTTGAATTCAGGACCCATGATTTTGTCCACCAAAGTTCTATCAGAAGCAGAAACACTAGGATAGATAGAAAGATATACATAGATGATAACTGATAAATGAATAAGTAGATACATATAGATAAATTAGATAGATGATGGATATATAGATCATAGATAAAAACTGTTAGATTTGTTAAAGGAATCTATTTGACCGTATACAATTTGAGAACAGGTTGCTGTTTGTACAGTCTATGCTGGTGCTTGCATTCGCAGGGCAAACATTAGGGAAGGGAAGATGAATTCGAAGTGAGGGACACCGAGAACAAACTGGAATCCATAAACATGACCTGGGGCCACAAGAAGACAGATGGAAACTCATGTCAATTCTTATTACCTCTGACCTGGGAAATGTGGATGTTAAACAGAAGCCAGGGTCCTTTGTCATAAAGATATTAGCAGCCTAGGATTCGAAGAAGTCAGAGGAAGCTCCAGAAGGTAGGGCCCTGCCAAGTCAACTACTGCCTCATGCTGTCAATATCAGTTTGCACATCAGCGACAATGTGTGTGAGAGACAAAATATTATAGCTATTTCTTTCCTTTCACCCTCTAAATCTCAAGAATCTCAGTTGTGGTTTACCATATCCAGGAACATATAGAAAAGGAATTTCTGAGAAATATAGTTCAATCTACCCAAGTTGGCACATAAAAAGCAACCACAGGGGATAGCAGGTGGCATGGTGATTAAGGAACTGAACGACCACATGGCTGACCGTGGTTCAAGTCCTGGACCTGGCTGCTTAAAAATAATGTCAGACCTGTGTATGTGCATGGAGAAGGGATTCCTGTTTGGCCATTCCACCTGGGGGATGACCTCTCATTTTCTCTCTCTGTCCCTCGCTGTCTCTCATAGGAAAGTATAAGCACCTTATGGAAAAAATCTTAAAAAAAAAAGCCACTACAAACACTGTTAAATGATTTGTCCTGTAGCACAGTAATTGATTTTAATATCCTAATCTTTAAAATATATATAATATTGATATTAGGATTATTTCAAAGGATTGAATGAAAATGAGTACATTAAGAGTACTCATTATAGTACAGTACCTAGGATATAGTTTTCACTTCATGTATGTTAATGTCTGGGGATACAAATTTACTAATTATTACCTAAGACTTTATCTTTGCATTTTCTCTGCAATCCAGTTTAATTTCATGTGTGCTCCCAGAAATGTATTCCCTAATCCTTAGCTAAAATTTCATAAATAGAAAGACAAAAACGAAAGCACAGTAATTCTTTTCAAAACATTACTTCCACATTTTATGTATATATTTTCCTTAGTTGTTTTCTATTCTCTTTTAGTGTGTTACTATTCTATCATTTTTGTTCTTGCTATCTTTGCATAGAATGGCCTCTCTTCTTTTATTTGTAGTCTTATTTTTCAAACCACCTCTTTCCAGTTCTAATGCAACTTTGCTTCACTGGATTTCCACTTCTCTGAGCACACAATCAGTATTAGAATGTTTGTCACATACCATTTTGTAATTAGCATTTAGTTATATACATTTATATTTAATTTGTTAATTGAATTGTATATATTAGAATTGGATCTCCAACTAGCTTCTAAGTTTCTGGAAGGTAAGGATGAAATCTAAGATTTGGAAATTTTTTATCCATGAGATTTAAAGAAAGAGAATTTATTGACTATATTGAAATGTTTTCTGATAGACAAAGACTCTAGAATAAAAATCCCACATATGACAAAAGAAATTTTTTTAAGATTCATTTTTTTTCTTTAGGTTTTAACCATAGGGCACATGTATTAGCCCGAGAGATAGAGAGAGAGGGAAAGTGAGAAGTTTCTCCCTGGGGGATGGCCATGTCACAATCCCTTCTCCTCTGTTCTCATCTCAGAACTTTGGTCACATTCGCACACATGCCCAATGTGATTTTCAAGCCACTGGGATCCAGAAAATGAACTGTAGTTGGCCATGTGGGAGTCCAGTTCCTTAATCACCATGCCAGCTGCTTGCCCTCTTGAGATTCCTATTGCAACTCAAGTGTTGTAATGAATTGGTATAAATAAGCACTATGATCAGGATATCATGCCTTCAATAGAAGAAATGGTCAATTTTATGAAGTCTACTTTTCAGTAATAATAGGAAATCACAGCTTCCAAGTAACACCATTTTAGGATAACAACTACGTATAGACTAAGGGTGCTGGTGGGAAACAAATGTTTTATTGTGATTTAGAAATGATTTTAGAAGAAGGTTCCACATGGCTCCAGCGAACTAGATTTTTCAGAGAATGAAGATTTTCTACTGATAATTCAGCCTCCAGGAAATGAGCTAGCGGCTGAATTTCAATAATTTGAAAGAAACACACCATCCATCAGATGACAAGAAATCACCACCGAATCACGAGAAATATGGGAAAACGAGAAAATACCTCTCCTCCAAGGGAAAAGAGTAACTCTTCTTATTTATTTATTTAT
>NW_006159434.1:2074029-2080843 GCF_000334495.1 Tupaia belangeri chinensis
ATAAATAAATGTGGGGGGAAAACAGTATAGAAAGCAAACATAGATACCAGAGACAGTGTGGGAGGAGAGTGGGAGATGGCAGAGGGTAAGAGATAGGGAATCAAGGATGGGGGGAAAAAAGCAAAGCATACAGAAAACAAGAAATGGAAAATTATTTGCTGACAATAGCATGTTTGTTGATGTGCTTGATTGAGACAATATACAGTGTACTCTGGATGGAAAATCTCATTTTGTATGCTGTAACGATGTACAGTGAATGAATGCAACTAAATAAACTGAAATAATAAAAAAAATAGAAATGATTTTATATATTCAGGTTGCACTTAAATGTTTCATTTTAATTGGCGCTGGCAAAAGTACACATAGCCCATTATACAGAAACAGAACATGTAGTTTATACAACTTATTCTTTGGCTGACATGTTTTAATAGATGACATGAGTGAGACAGCAGTATAAATATCTAAATTAAATGGTAAAAGTTTTAAGGTCCAAATTGTGAAGTGCAAGCAAAAATGTTGTAGTAGTAACATTCAGATGCCCTCAAAGCCAACACTTTCAGTTTTACAGATATGTAAGTGATGACACATACTGTAAATTGTTATATTTCATTACTTCGAAGACAACATTGACTGTAATAATAATAATAAATAATGCATCATTACTTAATGTACCCCTAAGAATAAGAAAACATTGCCGATTGAACTTGGCATCTTATTGGTTATAAGTGCGTTCCGTATTCAAAGATGACAAAAGTATAAAAACATGTCTTGAAATCAATAACATCAGGCAGCTTTCTGCCTCTTACCACATCTTAAAAGATATTCAAAATTTCTGGGATTAAGGACTCTCAATTATATGCATTACTCTTTGTAACTCTCGCAGCAATAAAAGTTAGAACCTCATGACTTCCACAGACTTATCATGAAAAACATAGTCATTAATATTTAACTTTAAATTCCTTTCTTTTTCTGGCTATGAACTCAAATATTTCTATACTTCTATTTCTATTTGAAAGACCCTTTTGAAGTGTGCTTTAAGCAGCAGAAGAATAATTGTTCAATCTTACTCCTGACACTGACTTCCTCTTAGGGCAAGTACCCTCGGGCTCCCCACTTAATCTTCACGTGGCAGCTTCTCTCCATAAAAATAAATTCACCTTATCACAGTTTAGCCATCATTTTGAGGAAGAACAAATGTTCTTTCTTTATTTTTTTAATTAAGATACTTATAATTCCAAAAGTATTTGGCATTAAGCAAGAGTAAATGTAAGAAATCTGTTTTAATGGTCAATTTTATAGATGTTAAAGGATCATAAAAAGAGATCAATATGGTAGAATAACTCATTTCAACAGAAACATTAATGTAGTTGTGTTTGAACATACTTACCTTCCACATATTTCAATGTACCTCCATCTTTGCTATGCTATTGAAGTTGGAAACTTCTAACCCCATAAAATCTGTCATTTAAAAAAATTTAAGCACGAAATGGTTATAAATCACTTTCTTTTTCTTTTTTTTTAAAAGAATTATTTTATTTAACTTTATTTACTTTGATTTGAGCAGAGGGTGACAGAGTGAGAGAGAGGGAAAGTGAGAATGCAAGCTGCCAGGTCCAGGACTTGAAATGCGGTCAATCATGTGGGAGTTCAGCACCCTTAACCACCATGCCACCTGTGGGCCCCCCTAAAGCACTTTCTTTAGGAGTAGTAAAAACTCCATCCAGGGCCTGCAGGTGGCAGGGTGATTAAGGCGCTGGATCCCATATGGCTGACTCTGTGGTTTGAGCCCTGGACTTAGGGACTTGAAAAACACACCAGGCCCATTTGTGTGGGTAAACAAAATCTGGAAAGAAGGCTGGCGGAGAAGGGATTGTGGAATGGCCAACCCCCCCAGGGAGTGGTTTCTTTCTCTCTCTCTCTCTCTCTCTCTGATGAGTGAATGTTCCCTATATCAAAAAACAAAATAATTATTAAAAGAAACAAAAAAAAAGAAGAGAAACAGAAAAACAAACAATTCCCTCAGTTCTCTACTCATCAAACTTTTTTTTGGTACCATTTTTTGTGACCATGGTTTGTATGAAACAGAAGTAGATTTGAATATACCCAGCAAATCAGTGCCCATTTTCTCTCTTGAAAAAAAAGAAAAATTGAATCTGTCACATTTCTGGACACTCACTCACTACCTTTCACAATTTATCTAACTGGATCATTGCCAGAATTCAATGACTCTTATCCTTTTAATAAGTCCATTTCTTTTTCACATGATTATTTCACCACCTCATTATAGCTTCTTCATCTTTTTTTGTTTTTGTAATAGATCTGTACTTTCATTTTGAAGAAAAGGCTTTCATATTCAAATCACATAGCCTTTTTAAGATTCAGGAATGTGTAAAATGGCCTGTGAAACATCTATCCCTTGGAATATGAAAGTTTGAAATTATGACTATATGTGTGTGTGTGTGTGTGTGTATATATATATATATATACACATACAGAAGATATAGAAATATATGCTGAGAAATATCTATTATCTATAAATACATATAAGAAAAAGTATAAAGTAAAAACATATACCATGTATTCAGGGACAGTGTGAAAAATTGGTGAATACTAAAAGTAAAATATATGGAAATAGGTCCCAGAAAGTAACATCAACTTTTTTTTTGAGCAGTTTTAGCTATAGGGCACATGTGCTCTCCAGAAAGACAAAGATAGAGAGACAGAAAGCAAGAAATTAACCCCCCAGGGGGCATGGCCAGGCCACAATCCCTTCTCCTCCGTTCTCTTCTAAGGATCCCGGGTACTCACACACACGTGCCCGGCGTGAGTTTAAGCCACCAGTTCTAGGACTCGAACTGGGGTTTACTACATGCAAGTCCAGTGACATAGCCATTAAACCAACTGCTGGTCCCAGTAACATCTTTTTTTTTTTTTTGAGAGGATTTTTGCTATAGGGCTCATGCCCTTTCACCAGAAAGACAGAGAGAGACAGAGAGAGTGAAGGTGAGAAATCACCTCTCAGGGGGATAGCCACGCCTCAGTCTCTTCTCCTCCATTTTCCTCTCAGTATCTTGGGCATGCACGCACATGAGCCTGGCGTGAGTTTAAGCCACCATGTCTGGGACTTGAACTTGAACTGTGGTCAGCTACATGGGAGTCCAATGACATAGTCATTACACCAACTGCTGTTCCCTTCCCAGTAACATCAACTTTTAAAGAAAAAAGTATATTACACCATTCCCAACCTTATATCATTCATTTATTAAATTTTTTAGAGACTACTAAAGGGCTTCTAAGTTTAATAAAGAGATTTGTGTTTAAATCTTGTTTCCTGAATTAGCAATATAATAAAAAATTATAATTTCTACAGTATAGAGAAGAGGTGACAGTTTTGTTCTATGTTTGTTTTGAGAATATTGCCACAGGGTATGTGCACTCATGAGAGAGACAGAGCCAGAGAGAGAGAAAAAGTATGAAATTACCCCCCCCTCCCCGGGGAATGGCTACACCTTAATCTCTTCTCCTCCAGCCTCCTTTTGGGATTTTAGGCATGCATGCAGTTGGTTGTGCCCAGCCTGTTTTTCAAGCTGTTGGGCCTGAAACTTGAACCTCCCAGTCTGCCATGTGAGATCAAGTGCCTTAACCACTATGCCATCTGGTGGCAAGGAATGAGAGTTTTAGTAGCTGATCAGACATATTAACAAATTTCTGGAAGATAATTCCAGAGAGACTCCAGGATCAAAGGCAGATAGATATGACAGCGGTCAATGACAAAATGTGGTCTTGAAATCTAGAGAATTGGAACCAGCAGTTGGCATAATGGCTATGTTGTTGGACTCCCACATAGTTAATCGTGGTTCGAGTCCTGGACCTGGTGGCTTAAACTCATGCCTGGCACATGTGCGTGCATGCCCCAGATCCTGAGAGGAGAATGGAGGAGAAGGGATTGCAGAGTGACCATCCTTCCTGGGGGAAAGGGGTGATTTCTTGTGTTCTCTCTCTGTCTCTCTCTGTCTTTCTGGTGAGTACATGCAAAAAGTTTCTCAACACCACCCCCCCCAAAAAAGAAAGAAATTTATGGAATTAATTGAAACTGTAAGAAACAGCTCTAACAGTCAACATCTCCACATTCTTCTGGTGATCTAGTTGAGTCCAGTCAAAAAAAAAAAAAAAAAAAAAAAAAAAAAAAAAAAAAAAATAAAGCTCATCAACATCAATAAAAGTAATCCCTTATGGGTATTGTAAACCCCAATATAAAATACATCTCATTCTGCCTGGTGTCTAAGGTATAGGGAATATAGTCTGACATTTAGTAACCCACTTTCTTACAGTTAATCAAAATGTAACAGTTTGTACACTACACTCACTACATTAATAGTCATTGGGATGCCCTCTCTCATGTGAGAAACCAGAAATAATTAGAAAAAAAAAATAGAAAGAAAGCAGTTCGCTACCTAGATCTTTTTCCTAAATGGGAACAGGCAAGCATTATATAAGAAAAAAATCTTTGGCAATGAAAATAAAGATCAAAATGGGATCAGAGGATGATACAGCTGTAACACCACACTCTGCTAGGCTGCCCCACTTGCCAAGGCTCTCCATTTGCATTCGGTGATCTCCCTGAAAATACCAGGAACCTCCGTGTTCATGATCTTGGGCTGGCTCAAGCCTGCTGAAGCCAGGGGTGAATTGCAGCATGACAGATCCTGTTGGGGTGCTCAGCTCTCTCTTTCTATCTTTCTCTCTCTCTGTCATTCTCACTAAAAGAAAAGAGGAATGAATAAACTTGAGAAAAGAACAACTCAAGAGCAATAAAAACTATTCAAAAGGAGAAAGAAAATATTAGAAAACTTTTTAAAAAAGTGTATGTATTAATTGTGTTTTGCTAAGCTTTTATATCAATGAGATAACTCAATGTTGCTTGCAAATACCAGAAATTAGACTGCTCCCTTAGCACTTTAATGCATGGCTGGCCAGGGTTTGAATCCTAACCCTGATGGTGTACACGCCAGGCACACATATGCATGCCCAGGCTGCTGATGGCATGGAAACAGGACTATGATATGATCAGGCTTGGGAGACACTCTTTTGCACAAACTCTCTCTCAATCTCTCTCTTGTCTCTGTCTCTTTCTCTTTTATGTGCATGCATAGACCCTCTAACAGAATAGAAGAAAAAATTAAATCAGAAATTGAGGAAAGAATTAAATTTCCAAAATGAAACTTAACAAAAGATGCAAAGCCAATTTGAGAAAATTCCGTAGAATTTTGAATTTAAAGGCAAAAAGAAAAAATACTAGAGGAAAGAGCCATAAATAACTACTGCATAAAGTCTAGTATTTGATCAGTAAGAGTCACAAGACAGACCAGAGATAGAGACAAAAGCACCCCCAAAAAAAAAAAAAAAACAGAAGAGTATAAGCCAGACAAGAAAGGAAACAAGTTCTCAGATTGGAAAATCTAAGTTCAGAACACTTTCTTTTTTATATAAGAATTTACAGCTATAAATTTCCCTATGAGTTTTCTCTGCATGTCACAAATACATTAGTCTGTGTTCTCCAGAGAAACAGAACCAATACGCTGTATATTTATGTAGAAAAAGATTTATCATCAGAAATTGGCTCCCATGATTATTTGGAAGCTGGGAAGTCCAAAATCTATCATGTGGGATGCGGGCTGGAAACACAGAATAGCTGATGCTGCAGTTCCAGTTTTAAGGCCAGCTGGCTGGAGATCCAGGAGAGGCAATACTGCAGATAAAACTCAAAAGCTGTCTGCTGGAGAATTCACTCCTCCTTGAGATGGTCAGTTCTTTTGTTCTATGAAGCCCTTCAACTGATTGGACGAGGCCCACTCACATTATGAAGGGATTTCTTACTCAAAGTTAGCTAATATAAATGTTAATTAAAAGCAACAACAACAACAAAAAAAAAAAACAAACACCGTCCAATGCTGGCCTCATCTCTTGGTGGCTTAGGGATCCAGATCCCATATGGCCAACTTTGGTTCCAATCCGGGCCATGGTGGTTTGAAAAATAAGCCAGATGTGTGTGTATATATGCCCCAAGCCCTGAGAATGGAGAATTGGAGAAGGGATTGTGGTGTGACCACAGCCCACTGGAGGTACTTTATTCCTCTCCTTCTGTCTTTTTGTGGTTTCCTGGTGAGTGCATGTGCTCTTTTGCAATTAAAAAATAATAATTAAAAAAACACATATAAAAAATCATCCAATTTGACATATAAATTGTTCATTGTAGTGAGTCTGAGTATATGTTTTTATTTTCCTTGACCTCAAAGTATTTTCCAGTTTTCCTAGTGATTTCTTCTTTTACCCTTCAGTTGTTCAGGAATGTGCATTTTAGTTTTCATGTATCTGTGAATTTTCCAATTTTCCTTTTACCAATTTCTAGTTTTATACCATTGTGCAAAATGAATATTTTGTATGTTTTCATCTTTTAAATTTGATTGCAACTATTTTATAACCTAAGACATAATCTAGCCTGAGAATGTTGAATGTGCACCTAAGAAGAAAGCATGAATTACTGCTTTGAGGACAAGAGCACTGCATCTGTCTAAGTGTATAGATACGCATCACTTCTATTCTTTTTTTTGGAGAGGTTTTTGCTATAGGGTATGTGTACTCTCCAGAAAGAGAGAGACAGAGAGACAGAGAGAAATAACCCCCCAGGGGGATGGCCACACCGCAATCCCTTCTCCTCCATTCTCCTCTTGGGATCTTGGGCACGCATGCACATGCGCCCGGTGTGAGTTTAATCCACTGGGTCCAGGACTTGAACCATGGTCGACTACATGGG
>NW_006159434.1:2081941-2082948 GCF_000334495.1 Tupaia belangeri chinensis
CAGGGGGATGGCCACACCGCAATCCCTTCTCCTCCATTCTCCTCTTGGGATCTTGGGCACGCATGCACATGCGCCCGGTGTGAGTTTAATCCACTGGGTCCAGGACTTGAACCATGGTCGACTACATGGGAGTTCAGCAACATAGCCATTACGCCAACTGCTGGTCCCACAACTGGGATATATCTTGAGAAATGTGTCATTAGGTGATTTTATCATTATGTGAACATCATAGAGGGTACTTACACAAATCAAGGTAGTATAGCCTACCACATATCTGTGACTCTTCTGACTGGCAGAGAGTCACCTGAAGTACATGGAATAACTATATGAGACACAGAGATCTGAGTCAAGAGAGCGAGGGAGAGATCATACCAGATGATAGCTCTCAAAGTCTCCTATCGCATCCTCTGTTTCTATTAGGGCAAAGGAGGAAAGAAAGCTGTTTTTTAGAGAAGTTTTTTAAGAATCAGCAAAATACAGAGAATTCCTGGAAAAGGTTGGTTTTGGTATCTATAGGGGGTATGACTAAATGATGCCAGAAGTTGGACAGAGCACCTTAGAATTTGAAAAAATATATTTATCAGATCACACACCCATCTAATGGCCTCCTGTCATTTGCAAGCCACGTTCCCTGAGCATGCATTCATGCATCCACTCAGAGTTCATAGATCCGTAGTGTTCTAGAAGCATGGCATTTCTATTATTCTCTAATACACATACACTATATGGCATAGCCTATTGCTCCTATGCTACAAGCCTGTACAGCATGTTACAGTACTGAATATTGAAAGCAACTGTAACACAATGCTAAGTATTTATGTATCTAAACATGTCTAAACATAAAAAGGTGCAATGAAAGGGCAATATGTGTCTGCACTCAATATATACCAACTGTCCACACTGTGTGGAGGAAACTGAAAGATTAGAGGTATAAAAGCATAGGAAATGGGGGACCATCAGCTGGCATGATGGTTAAGGTGCTGGACACTCCCACATGGCTCACTATG
>NW_006159434.1:2082979-2083513 GCF_000334495.1 Tupaia belangeri chinensis
TCCCAGAGCTGCCGGCTTGCTTTTTCTCTTTCTGTGTGTGTGTGTGTGTGTGTGTGTGTGTGTGTGTGTGTGTAGGAGTCCAACCCGGCGGGGTCCCAGGACCCGTCTGAGCCCCTTGACCTTTGAGCACCGCTTCCAGTCGGTTCAGTACGTTGGCAAGGCCACTACTGTGCGTCCCCCCCACCCAGGAACAAGCTTGGGTCAATTAGCATGTCGGCAAGGCTGTTTGCTATTTGCTCCGGGAACTGTGATAGACTTGCTGGGAAGTGATCCCCTCTGACTCCCTGATATGCTACTACAAAAGAATTATATAGTTCTCTCATACATCTGTGTGATAAGATTTCCCAAAAGTCCCCCGACCGCTCCCCTTTACATACAATAGGACTAGGCCAAAACTGACCCAGGACACTCTCACCCCATGGTAACTAGTGTTCTAACAAAATACATAACAGTGGTGCCATAGGCTACACAAGTGTATCCACAACACCATAAACCCATTTTAAAGTTTTTCATTAACTAATTAGTCACTGCACC
>NW_006159434.1:2083773-2084938 GCF_000334495.1 Tupaia belangeri chinensis
TCAATCAAACAATTGTTGAATTGTATCGATGATTAATAGACCTGCCCTTAATCAAACCCTGAATAGAATCTTTGATCTCTATTGCTAAAACTTTATGAATTGATAATTAGAACACGTAGCCCCTCACCCATTTACTTGCATGTATTGCATTTTCAATAAAAAGGCATGATGATTCCTAGCAGTTATCACTCCTCAGAGAGCTGAGGAGTGTCCGGCTGAGGACATGCATGAAAAGGCACCGAGACCTTAGTCTTCCTTTCCAGCATCGCCTCCGACGAGTCAACCCACCCCCACCGAGGCTGGACCCTGGCATGTGTGTGTGTGTGTGTGTGTGTGTGTGTGTGTGTCTGATCAAATTCAAATAAATTAATGAACAAAAAAAAAGCATAGAAAATGATTATGGATAGTGGAGACAGTGTGGAAAGAGGGTGGGAAAAGGGGGAGAGTGTAAGGAAAGAAATTAAGGAGAAGAATAGAGAGGCAGGCCATTTAGGACACAGAAATGAATTGCTGTCTGTCGATGATAACATGTATAATATCCTCAACTAGACTGGTGTGAGGCGTATTCATGTTGGATAAATTCACTTTATAAGTATACAGATTGAATGTAGTAAATAAATAAGTGAATTAAAAAGAAAAAACAATATAAAAGGTGGAAAATGGTGGGGGCCAGCAGGAGGCATGGCAGTTAAGGTGCTGGACTCCATATTGAACGTAGTTCAGATCCATGACTTGTGTGCTTGAAAGTCATGCCCGGCGTGTGTGCATGCATGCCCGAAATTCCAAAAGAAGAATAGAGAAGGGACTGTGGCATGGCCATCATCCCTGGTGGTGATTTCTCACTTTCCTTCTCTGCCTCTCTCTCTCTCTCTCTGCAAGTACACTCACTCTATGAAAAAAACTTAAAAAAAAAAAAAGACAAAAAATGGCACACCTATATAAGGCACTTATCATGAATGATGCTTACATGACTGACTGTTGCTCTGGATGAATCAGTGAGGGAGGGAGTAGTGCGGGTACGTGAAGGAATAAGATATTACCGTCCACTATTGTAGACTGTATGAACACTGCACACTTAGGCTACATTCCCTTTATTCAAAAATATTTTTCTTTCTTGGGACCAGCAGTTAGCATAATGGCTATGTCACTGGACTCCCATGTAGTC
>NW_006159434.1:2085031-2088036 GCF_000334495.1 Tupaia belangeri chinensis
AAAGGAGGAGAAGGGATGGTGGTGTGGCCATCCCCCCAGGGGGTGATTTCTCGCTTTCTGTCTCTCTGTCTCTCTGTCTGGCGAGCGCATGCGCCCTATAGCAAAAACCTCTCAAAATTTTTTTTTTCTCTCTTGAACAATAAATTAATATTAGCTTACTATAACTTTGTTTTTTGTTTGTTTGTTTGTTTTAGATTTTTGCCTTAGGGCATGTGTGTTCAACAGAGAGACACAGAGAGAGACAGAGAGAGGGAAAGTGAGAAATCATCCCCCACGGGGGAGAGCCATACTCCAATCCCTTCTTTTCTATTTTACTCTTAGGACTCTGGGCACACATCCACATACACCCTCCATGATTTTCTTTCTTTGTTGTTGCTGTTGTTGTTTGTTTGTTTAAAGATTTTTGCTATAAGATGTGTGTGGCTCACCAGAGAGACAGAGAGAGATAGAGAGATAGAAAGCGAGAAATCATCCCCTAGGAAGGATGGTCACACCACAATCTCTTCTCTTCCATTCTCCTTGTGGGTCCTTGGGCATGCATGTACAGGAATCTGGCATAAATTTTAAGCCACCAGGTCCAGGATTTGAACTATGGTCAACTATGTGGGAGTACAGGGACGTAACCATTACATTATTAGCTGGTTCCCCTTTGATAATTTTCAAGCCACTGGGTTTAGGACTTGAACTGCAGTCAGGTATGTGGGAATACAGTGACTTAACCAGCACACCGACTTGCTGCCCCAGCTTACTGTAACTTTGTTACTTTATAAGCATTTCAATGTTTCAAACTTTTGACTCTTTTGTAATAATACTTTGATTAAAACACAAACACATTGTACATCTGCAGTAAACTACTTTCTTTCTTTGTATCTTCATTCCATAAGCTTTTTTTCTATTAGGTTTTTAAACCTTTTTTTCAAATTTTGTTACGAACTGAGATACAAACACCTACATGAGCCTAGACATACACAGGGTCAGGATCACCAATATCACACTGTCTTCTATCGTCACATCTTGGTCCATTGGAAGTGTCATTATGAACAAAACAGCATAACATTAAACCAAGCACAAGAGAAAATGATGCAATCAAAAGATGTAGTAAATATGAGACGAAGGAGACTGCTACCCATATAGCATGGCAACCGTTTTACTATGAGCTTTTCTGTTTTTATAAGTAGGAGAAGACATATAATATACAATAATAATAAATAGTTGGGACCAGCAAATGGAGTAATGGCTATGTCACTGGACTCCCGTGTAGTTGACCGTGGTTCGGGTCCCGGACCCAGTGGCTTAAACTCACACTGGGCGCTTGTGCATGTGTGCCCAAGATCCCAAGAGGAGAATGGAGGAGAAGGGATTATGGTATGGCCATTCCCCCTGGGGGGTGAGTTCTCACTTTCTATCTCTCTATCTCTCTCTTTCTGGCGAGTGCATGCACCCTATGACAAAAACCTCTCCAAAATAACAATAATAATAATAATAATAAATAGTAAATATCTAAACAAATAACAGGGTCATTTGTTATCATTATCACATATTATACATTGTATATAATTGTGTGTGCCATACTTATATATACCTGGCAGCATGATAGGTTCATTTATGGCAGTATGACCACAAACATGTGAGTGATGCATCGTGCTATGATGTCGCGATGGCTGTAGCATCACCATGTAATAGGAACTTCTCAGTTTATTTTAAGCTTATGGGGCTGTTGTATATGTAGTTTGACATTGACCAAACATTCTCTTGTACTACATGACTGTAGTTGATTTGAGTATTGCTCAAGTTCTCTGTTTTCTTACTGATTTTCTGTCTATATGTTCTATTCATTCTTAAAAGAAGGCTATTGAATTATTTAATTACTATAAGAGGACCTCTCTACAAGTCTGAGGAAAAATTGAATTAAAATATAAATTTGTTTTGATGCAAAACATTTGAAAAATCCTTGGGACCAGCAGATGGTATAATGGTTACATTGTTAAGCTCCCACATGGTTGATCATGATGAGAGTCCTGGATTTGGAGGCTTGAAACTCATGCCGGGCACATATGCTTGCATGCCCAAGATCCTGAGAGGAGAATGGAGTAGAAGGGGATAGCCATTCCCCTGGGGCATGATTTCTTCCTTTCTGTTTCTGTTTCTCTGGCGAACGCACGGACTCTATAGCAAAAAAATCTCTAAAAAACACCAAGTAAAAAATAAATACATGCCATTTCTTCATAATAGTCGCTTTCTAGGAACTTTTTGAAGATCTCATCATATTCTGGAGCTATCTAATTTTCCCTTCAATTCTGACAACGTTCAATTCACATATTTTGTAATTCAGTTGTTTGGTGTGCGTGTGTTTATAATCCTTATATTTTCTTAAAGAACTGAATCTTTTATTAATATAAGATGTCATTCTTTGTCTCATAACACTATTTTTTAGAGGTTTTTCCCATAGGCCAAGCAGGCTCTCTGGAGAGAGAGAGACAGTGAGAGGGAAAGTGAGAACTCACCCCTCAGAGGGATGGCTATGCCACAATCCCTTCTCCTTCATTCTGCTCTCTGGACCTTTAGTACACACACATACATGCCCATGCCTGGCATGAGTTTGAAGCTGGTGGGTCTGGGACTTGAACCACAGTCAACCATGTGGAGTCCAGAGATATAAATGCTATGCCATCTGCTCACCCCATAACAATTTATTTATTCACAATCCATTTTGTCCATTTTGTGATCTATACATGCCATAGGTCTTTTGGGCACTATACACATATATTCTCCTAATCTTATTTTTTTTTCACATATTTGTGCTTTATAGTCTAAAGTGAGTCTTTTATAAAACAGTCATAGTTGGATACTGTTTTTAAGATTAATTCTGTAAAAATATTTGTCTTTTAGATCATTACCTTCATATACCACTTGCATTGGCCAGTAATATATTTGTTTCTATTTTTTTTAAGAATTGTTTTATTTAACTTTATTTATTTATTTATTTATTTTTAAATTAGACCAGA
>NW_006159434.1:2088104-2126870 GCF_000334495.1 Tupaia belangeri chinensis
ACCAGACCCAGGGTCGGAACCACGGTCGACCATGTGGGAGTCCAATGGCTTTAACCACCATGCCACCTGATGATCCCCTGTTTCTATATTTTTTATAACATCTGTTTTATAATTCTTCCAATACAACCTTCTTTTATATTTGATCAGTTGTTCTTACAGTACAATATTTTGATTCCCTTATTTCTTTTTATGTATAGTTTTTATTTTTTCTCAGCAAATGCCATAAGATTACAATTAAAATCATGCAGTTATAAAAATTTAGTGTAAATTAGCATCAGTTTAAACAGTACACATTAATTCTTCTTACATTTAACTCTGCCTCTCTTTTTCTTTTCTTTTTGATATAAGGCAAGCATACTTGCTGGAAACAATGTGAGAAATCATCCCCCAAGGGAGATAGTCATGGTGCAACTCCTTCTCCTCCATTCATCTCTTGGGATTTTGGGCACGCACACCTGCCTAGTGTGAGTTTTAAGCTGCTGGGTCTGGGACTCAAATTATGGTCAATTACTTGGGAGTCCAATGATGTAACCATTACACAGTCTGCTGGTTCCAACTCTGCCTCTCTTATGCTGTTATTGTCACGAGTAACATATTTATCATCTTTATACATTTTGTGTTTACTCCGGGGATTTGGGGCACGCACACATACATGCCCAGTGTAATTTTCAAGCCAGTGGCTCTCAGTCTCAAACTGCAGTCAGTCAACTGGGAGTCCAGAGCCTTAACTATGCCACCTGGTGGCCCTTTTTTATGTCTATTTTAAAACATCTAGAAAACAAAAAGAGGAATTACCTTCTAAAATTACAATAGTAGTTGCTTTTACATATACCTATATAGGTATATTTACCAGTGATCTTTATTTCTTGATGTGACTGTGTTAACAACTAGAGTTTTTTAGTTTCATGCTAAAAGACTCCTTTAGTATTTATTGTACTAGTCATAAACTCATCTAGCTTTGTTAATTTTGGAATGTGTTAACTTCCCCTTTATTTTTTGAAAAATAGATTTGCCTGATATAGGATCCTTGATGAAAAATATTTTTCTTGGGAACCAGCAGTTAGCGTAATGGCTATGTCGCTGGACTCCCACGTAGTCAACCGCGGTTCGTGTCCCGGACCCGGTGGCTTAAAACTCACGCTGGGCGCGTGTGCGTGCGTGCCCAAGATCCTGAGAGGAGAATGGAGGAGAAGGGATTGCGGCATGACCATCCCCCCGGGGGGTGATTTCTCGCTTTCTGTCTCTATGTCTCTCTCTGTCTGTCTGGCGAGCGCACACACCCTACAGTGAAAATCTCTAAAACAAACAAAAAAAAAAATTTTCTTTCAACTTCTTAACTATATCATTGCACTGTCTTCTGGCTTCCATTGTTCATCATGAGAAATCAGCATGCAAGTTCTTTTTATAATGAAGAATCTTTTGTATATGATGTTTTGTTTCTCTCTTTCTGCTATCAGAAATCTCTAGTTTTGGAGGGGTGGGCTTTCAACAGCTTAATTTTACTATTTCTTCCTCTGGCTCTCCTTGCACTTTTTCTGTATGAAATTCATTGAGCTCTTAGATGTGCACATTAATGTCTTTTTTTCAAATCTGGGAAACTTTTGAACATTATTTCTTTGGATATTATTTTCTTCTCCTTTCTCTCTTGTCTCCTGTTATTCACAAAATGTATATGCCAGCACTTAATGTTCCCCCGTAGTTCCCTTAGGACCTGTTCATTTTTAAAATTCTTTCATCTTTCTGTTTGTCAGACTAGATAATTTCGATTACCCTGTGTTTAAATTCTGTGCTTCTTTCCTCTGCCTTTTCAAGTCTGCTATTAAATGCCTCTAATAAATTTTTATTTCTAATAAATTTTTATTTTAGTTATTATTCTTTTATCTCCTTTATTTCTATTTGAATTCCTTTTATAAATTTTTATCTCTTAATATTATTTCCTTTGAAATATTGTTTTATTCTGGTTTCCATTTGGCTTTGCCCATGGTTTCCTTTAACAGTTTGATATGATAGTGAGTTTCCAATGTGTACATTTCCTCATGAATCATTTTTGTTACTTTTCTTGTTTTTTCCTGTGAGTGTGCTGCAGGTAAGAAAAAAAAATTAAAACAAAAAACAAATAAATAAATAAAGTTAAATTTAAAAAATAATTTAAAAAAAACAAAGAACAACAACAAAACACTTCTCTGTGTACTTATAATTTTTTTTGTTTGTTTAGACATGGACATTTAAAACACTGTATTAAGTTAACTTTGGAAATCATTCTCTGTTTCCTCCTCAAGGGTCACTGTTTTATTTGGTTAAGTATACAGTCATCCATATGTTTAGTGACTTTTTCAAACTAATTATGCAAAACAGCAATGCAAAGTCACTGGATTTCCTTTTTCTATTTCTGTATATTTAGTCAATTGATCTGACAGAGATTGGTTTAAATGCCTAGATGCAGTAAGTAAAGAAAAATTCGAAGAGGATCTAATTAAATTCCTTCTTACTTTCTCAACTAAGAGAGCTGCTTTAGTCTTTTTCTTTGAAGCAATAGCCAGCCTCTATTTTAGACTTTCAGTAATCAGAAACAGTGATTAAAAGCCAAAACTCTAATTTTGGGGGGACAAGGATCATTACCCACCTTGGCAGTAAAAATCTGCACTAGTATCACACTAGTATCTCAAGCTGCTGTTTCTGATCTGGCTGCCATGAGTCTTGGGACTGAAGAATAGTTGGGAAACAGTAATGTCAAAATTCATCAAGATTTAAAAACTTCTTTCTTTATCAGAAACTCACCTGGGTCTTATAAGTGTTTGACTAAACTCCAAAGTTGTTAGTTACTCCAGATATTTTTCTTAGCTTAGTAGTTGTTTAGCCTAGAAGTACAAATGAGTGGAGCTTCCTAGTCTACATCTTCTATTAAGTCACTGCTGTTAGGTAAATTTAACATTTATTAGTTAGGAGCCAGTTAAATTTCACCATCATCTATTATTTACTCCTCTTAGTTCAAAAAATTGAGAGTAGGGACCAGCAGTTGGTGTAATGGTTATGTCGCTGGACTCCGATTTAGTCGACCATGGTTTGAGTCCCGGACCCAGTGGCTTAAACTCATGCCGGGCATGTGTGCGTGCATGCCAAAGATCCCAAGAGAAGAATGGAGAAGGGATTGCCGCATGGCCATCCCCCCGGGGGTTGATTTCTTGCTTTCTGTCTCTCTCTATGTTTCTGGCAAGCACATGTACCCTATAGCAAAAACCTCTTCAAAAAAAATAAAAAAAGAAAATTGAGAATAACAGAAATGAAGTATCTTGTTCAAGATCACACTTTACGGCAATCCTGATTTTAATGCACATCTGTCTGATTTCAAAGTGTGTACTAATGTCAGAGTCACTTTCTGGTTTTAAAGAACTTCATTATAGTAGAATTTAACTTCAAGAAATGGCATATGCTAAGTGTACAATTTGGTCACTTTTGGCATATCTGTAAAATTGTGACAGCATCATCACAATCAAAGCAACAAACGTTTTCAGAATTCTCAAAAGTTGCCTCATATATTTTTATAATCTGCACCTCCATTCACTACTATATCTGGAAAACTACTGGCATGCTTTGTATAGACTAATGGAAATTATCTAGAATTCTATGTAAATTGAGTAGTACAGTATGGATGTTTTTGTGGGGAGGGATTTGACTTCTTTCATTCAGTATAATTACCTCGAAAGTCCTGGATGTCATGTATACAGTACATTTATGATTATTACTATTCGAGTTGTTCATTTTATGAATATACAGAACATTGCTTATCTGATGAAGACATTTACATAGTTTTTTTAGTTTTGAGTTATTACAAATAAAGCTTCTATGAGTATTCATATATAAATCTCTTTACAGACATATGCTTTCATTACTTTTGGATAGACACTTAGGAGTGGAAAGATAAAATCAGATAATAGGTGTATTAACTTTTGTTTTATTTGAAAGAGATTTTGGTATAGGGTGTATGCACTCACTACAGAAACAGAGAGAGACACAGAGACAGAAAGTGAGAAATCACTCCCCAGGGGGGATGATCACATTGCAATACCTTCTCTTTCATTCTCCTCTCAGGATCTTGGGCACGCATGCACATGGGTCCAATGTGAATTTTAAGCCGCTGGATTCATGACTGGAACCGTGTCTTAAAGCATGAGAGTCTAGCAATGCAACCATTACTTTAACTGCTAGTCCAGGTGTATCAACTTTTTTTAAACTACCAAAATATTTTCCAATGTAGTTGTACTATTTTGTGTTACAATCAGAAGTTCATGAGAATTCCAGTTGTTCACTATCCTCACCAACACTCAGTGTAATCAACCTTTTATTATTTTATCTATCCTAATTGATGAGTAAAGGTTTTTTACTTTGTGTGTGTGTGTGTGTGTTTTAGGTATGTTCCATAGGGTGCATGCATTCGTACAGGAGAGAGAGAGAGAGAGAGAGAGAGAGAGGGAGAGAGAGAGAGAGAGAAAGTGAACAGTCGCTGTCTGGTGGGATAGCCACACTGTAATCCCATCTTCTTTACTCTCCCTTTGGAATTTTGGGCAGGCATGCACAAGAGCCTGGCATGTTTTTGTTTTTGTTGTTTTTTATTGTTTTTGCATCACTAGACAGACAGGGAGAGACAGAGAGACAGAAAGTGAGAAATCACCCCCCAGGGGCGATGGTCACGCCGCAATCCCTTCTCCTCCATTCTCTTCTCAGGAGCTTGGGCACACATGCACACACGTGCCCAGTGTGAGTTTAAGCCACCGGGTCCGGGATGCAAACCGCGGTCGACCACATGGGAGTCCAGCGACATAGTCATTACGCTAACTGCTGGTCCTGAGCCTGGCATGTTTCTTAAAGCCAAGTCTGGGAGTTGGCCATGTGTAATCCAGCCCCCATAACCACTATGGCACCTGCTGACCTCAAGTAAAGGTATTTTATTGTGGAATTAATTTTCATTTTCCGGAACACTAATTCTGATGACCTTCTATTGAAGTGTTTATGAACACATATGTCTTCTTTGATGAAATTTTTTTTGAATCTTTTGCCCATTTTAAAATTTAATTGTTTGTCTTTTTACTGCCTTATAAGTTGTCTTCATTTTTTTTTTTTTTTTGGAGAGGAGAGGTTTTTGCCATAGGGCATGTGCACTCGCCAGAGAGAAATAGAGACAGAAAGCGAGAAATCACCCCCCGGGGGCATGGCCACACTACAATCCCTTCTCCTCCATTCTCCTCTTGGGATCTTGGGCATGCACACACTCGTGTCCAGCATGAGTTTAAGCCACCGGGTCCGGGACTCGAACTGTGGTCAACTACATGGGAGTCCAGCGACATAGCCATTATGCCAACTGCTTGTCCCGCTTTCTTTATATATCTTAATACAAGTTTATTATTTAATATTTGTTTTACAAACATTTTTTCCCATAGTATGACTTTCCTTTTTGTACCTTAATACTGTGTTTTAAAGAAAAACTTACTTATTTTTTGATGTAGTACAAATTCTTATTTTTGTTTCTTTTTTGGTTTGCTTTTTGTGTTCTAAGAAATCCTTGCCTACTAGAAGCTGGTAAATATTATCTTTTACATTTTCGTCTAGATGTTTTATACTTTTAGAGATTTTTAAGTTTATGTAATTACTCTTTAATTGATAAACAGCACCTATGCTTGCTGTAGAGACAAACAGAGGGAGGAAGAACACCTCCAATGGGGTGTGCTCATACTGTAGTCCCTTCTCCTTTTCTTCATTCTGTTTTGATTTGGGGCATGCATACACATGTGTCCAGCATGTTTTTCAACCTACCAAGGCTGGTATTGAAACCACAATGGGCCACATAGTATATAGCTCCCTTAACCACTAGGCCATGTGGCCAGCCCTAACATTTTATTTATTTATTTATTTATTTATTTATTTATTTATTTATTTATTTATTTATTTATTTTGTGAATGAGCAAGACACAAGGAAGAGAGTACTGCCAACAGAGTCTTGATGCCATAATCCACCCTAAGCCTTCAGTCAGCTCAGAATAATGGACAGGAATATTCTTGGTGTACTTGGGCATGAACCACGGACCTTCTTGGGTGGGATTGCTCACAGAGCCACATTTTACTGCTGTGTCATGATCATGCCCCAGTATTACATTTTATACTTAGGACTAGAATTTATTTTTAATCAATGTCTATGTGTGGTATGAAGTAAGTTCCTATATTCACCTTCTTTTCTTAGAGTTATGCCTTTGATTTGGTGCCATTTTTTGAAAACCTTTTAGTTTTTTGAAATACTTTTCAATATTTGTCATCTAGATATATTTTAATAAACCTAACTTTGAAGGAATATGGTATCTGTACAAACAAGATTTTATAGGACATAATCAAATTGTAAAAGTCTTTAGGTTTTAGACTAAAGAGTCTGAGCTTTATTATAAAAAATATTACATATCAATGGACAGGCAGGATTCCAGTAATCTGGTGTTGGCATGGTGTATGGTTCTGCAGAAAGAAGGGGAGGAGTTAGATAAGACTAGAGGCAAAAACATCATTAAAATAAAATTTAAAACATCCATGAATGCATATTATTAGAAAATTTGATTACAAATGACAGTAGGTCACATATGATATATATATACTTACCATCCATGACATTGATTGAACTATCTCATAAAGACAAGGAAAAAAATGAAAAAAAAAAACATTTAAAGCATATATCTTATTTCTTTTGCAACTTTTAAAAAGAGAGGTGTGATTTATAAGGTACATGTCTGCTATTTCATAGTCTAACCCTGCACAGTAAAATTATTCATGAAAGATCAAAATATAGAAGACACTAATATATTTAGAAGACACTAATATATTTCCAATTCCTTTTAAGGAACCAGTTTTCAAAAGAAACTATTTGAAAAGGAGAAAGGGAGATAAGACCTTAGAGACCTAACGTTAATCTAGTTTAGTTTCACATTAAGTCAAACCTCACTTGATATTTAAATTTCTTATTTTAAGATTTATATAGTTTCTGATGTTAGTGTACATGATGAGTTTTGGACATCCAATGAATCATCTTTTAACTTTTTACCTAATAACAAAGGTATGATTAATGATCTCACATGATTATATGGTATTATATTTATTATTATATTATATTTATCACTCTATATAATAAAAATAAAAATAAAAGTACCTTAGAACTGGAGTCATCTTTAGCTGTCAGGTCAATTTTAAAAGACTCTCTACAGTATGTAGTGATCTTACCAAGAAGGAGACCTACAAAAGTCCACTTATCAAAATATGCTGTGATTTGAATCTTTATATTCCCTCTAAAATTGTGTTGAGAATTTAATCCTCATTGCAACAGTGTTGTAAAGTGAGACCAAATGGGAGTTGTTTAGGTCCTCAAATATGAGTTAATGTTTCTATAAAAAAAGCTTGTAGCAGTGAGCTTTCTCTCTTTTACTTTTGTGCCATGCAAGGAACAACTTTCTTACTCTCCAAGGATGCTGCATTCAAAGCGTCACCTCGGAAGCAGAGATAGAGCCATTTACCAAACACCAAAATCTGGTGCTTCCAGAACTGTAAGAAAAGAAATCTGTTCTGTTCTGTATAAATTACCCAGTCTATGGTATTTTGTTATAGCAGCACAAAATTGGACTAAGACCAAAAAAAAAAAAAAAAAGAAAAGAATTTAAATACAAAAACATTAGCCAACTTAATTCAGTGACTAGTTATTTAGTTCCCACCAACACATAATAAATATTGCTACATAGTTTGATTCCATTGAGAAGCATGCAGACAGTTAAGAAGCAAATGCTTTGATAATTGCTATGTTGGAGGCTTATACATGGGGTAGAGAATATAACTCAAGCTGTACTAAAGCAATTTTTTTAAAAACTTCATAGGGAACACATTTCAGAAAAATATACTCCCAGATTAGCTTAGTTATAAGAGACGAACTCAATTTGAACCAACTTAGGCAAGAGCAAAATTTATTGTCATAGTACCGAGATTCTAACAGATGGGCAGGGATAAAGGTGCGCTTTAACCAAACAAAATTGCCTTTCCTTGCTGCTAGATCTATCTCCACTTGTTTTTTAGCTGCTCTGTAAGATATCTGCTTAATTTCTAGGGAAGTTTTATCTACACGGTGAATAATGCAGAGTTTCACAGCTCCAAATCTCACATTTCACAGCTTGGTCATGAAAGACAGATTGCCTTTCTTCCCTTGGTAAAAGCAAAAACAGACAAAAAGAAAAACACCCAAGGAAGAAATCTCTAACAATGAATGGTGGGAGTAAAGATGATAGCAAAGAGAAGAATGTGTGGAGGTTATCAGTTCCTCAAAAGTGGGCCAGGACAATTTCTAAGAGAAAGTTCTCATCCTCTTTAACCAAAACATGTAGCCTAGAAAACACAATGGGCATAAGAAGCATACCACGATACTCAGAGCACAGTGCTATAAGAGTTAAATAAAAATATTAAAAAGTGTTACTTAAAAAAAGGAAGAGAGGTAGACTTTAGTTTCCCATTCCATATTTAAGTAACTGGGAAGACACTTTTCTGTCCTATGAATAGGTGAAAATGTGAGTGGACTGAACGATTAATTTTTCTAGAACCTATAAGAGGTGAGGATATAAGACAAACTGCTGACACCATGACTGGCGATACAGGAGAATGTAAGGACTCATGAATGGACTGAATCACTTTGCTGGGGTAGAAAAACCTGGAATATAATCGATAAATTGTTGGAGATTCAGTGTGGACAACTCTGAAATTTCAAAACACCAAGGGTGTCCCAGTCATGTGGCGGCTCCACAATTTGTGTTTTATAGTCAGAAACCTGAGCAGGTCCTCATAGTACATATCAGAGAAAAATTTCCTTGCTTCTGGCAAGAGGAGGGGAAAGGCAATCATTTTCTTTGTATATCTCTATGCCACCATTATGATTTTCTTTTTTTTTTTAAAGAATTATTTATTTACTTTTTATTTATTTATTATTATTAATATTCAATTTGAGGAGAAAGAGAGAGAAAGAGAGAAAGAAAGCTGTCAGGTCCTGGACTTGAACTGCAGTCCGCCATGTGGGAGTTTAGCACCTTGACCACCATGCCATCTGCTGGCCCCAATATGATTTTTCAAAATATGCATGCAGTACATGACAATCAAATAGAAATAATACCACATACATCATTTTCAACAGAAAATTTTATTGTTTTTTTTTTTTTTTTTAAATAGAGGTTTTTGCCATAGGGTGTGTGCACTCACCAGAGAGAAAGACAGAAACAGTGAGAGGGAAAGTGAGAAATCATGACCTAGGAGGGATGGCTATGCCACAGTCCCTTCTCCTCCATTGTCCTCCTGGGATCTTGGGCATGCACGGACATGCTTTCATATTTTCAAGATTTTCCTGATTTTCAAGCCACTGGGTCCAAGACTGGAACTGTGATTGGCCATGTGGGAGTCTAATGCCTTAACCACCATACCACCTGCCAGCCTCAATACGACTTTTCAAATATTTTATGCAGTACATGACAATAAAATCAAGAATATTACCACATACATCATTTTCAACAGAGAGTTTATATTCTTAGTCTGTTAAGTATTTCTTTTCTGAGCCCCTCCCACTCATCTTCTTCTATTTACCCACCTTCTATACAGTCTCTGGTATCTATATTTGTCCTCCTTCCCATTATATTTTCTGATCTTTCAATTTATGCCATAGAGTACAGAGATTTGGGACATAGTAAGTGGGGACATACAGTGTTTATCTTTCATAGTCTGGCTTACTTCACTTAGCATTTAATCTTCTATATTCATCCACTTTGCATTAAATGACAGGGTCTCATTTTATTTAATGACTACTATTCCACAGTGCACATATGTCACATTTATTTTATCTAGTTCACCTGCAATTTAAATATGAACAAATAAGTTAAACAGAAAACTCTCTAAGGAAGACATAAAAATTGGCAAAGTCATGTGAAAAAAATATTCAAAATCTCATCATAAAGTAAATAAAAATCAAAACCACAATGAGATACCCTTTATCCCAGTAAAATTAACTTTGATCAAGAAGATAAAGAACAACAAATGCTGGCAAGATTTTGGTGAAAAGGGAACCTGCTTATACCACTGGTGGTAATGTGAGTTGGTAACGTCACAATGGAAAACAGTATGGAAGTTCTTTGTAAACCTAGAAATAAAACCACCATATGACCCAGTAACCCCACTCCTTGATATTTACCCAAAGAATAGGAAAATACTGGGAAAGGCATTTGCATATTCATGCTGATTGTAGTATTATTCACAAATGCTAAGCAAAGCAATCAGTTTAAATATGCCAGAATACTCTGCTACTCCTAGCAAGGCCTGCCTTCTGAAGAATCTAATTTATTAGAGCCTAGACAAATGAGGTATTTTCAGAGGCTAACTGACCTGGAGGAAGGATATATTTAACTTCTGTCCCCTCTACCATTTAGTATGGGAGAAATGAAATACACAGTCCAGTCTCATCTAACCATCCTCTCTACCTAAAGTGGAGAAATAAAACTAAGCCATTTAGAAACATTTGTGCAGTTCTCAGTTCAGAGGTATGGAATGACTAATAGACTGAGACTAAATCATAGGATTATAGAATGCTTCACCTCCCCCACACCTCACTAGCACATTATTTATGCCTAATTTACAGCAGCTCCTATTCCCCAGTACATTATGTCAAGAAAAAATTGCAGTACATGCAAAAAATGCAAGAGAGAAAAAAAATGAGAGAGCAAATTGAAGAGACAGAATAAACATTATTATTGGACATGGAAGGGGTAAAATTATCATGTCAGAAATTTTAAACGACTATGATTAATATACTACAAGCTTTGGGACCAGCAATTGGCATAGCAGTTATGTTGCTGGACTCCCACATGGCTGACCACAGTTCAAGTCCTGGACCCAATGGCTTCAAAATCATGCCAGGTGTGTATGCATGCATGCCCAAGATCCTGGGAGGAGAGTGGAGAAGGGATTGCAGTGTGGCCCTACCAACTTTCCTTCTCACTATATCAGTCTCTCCCTCCTCACCCCCCCACTCCCAACAAATGTACATGCCCTAAGGCAAAAACCTCTAAAAAAATTGTTATGAGCTTTAATGAATAAAGGGGCAGCAAGAACAAATGGGAAATGTAAGCATCTAGATAAAAATCTTAAGAAAGAACCACAGAAATGCTAGACATCATAAACACTGTAATAGATGGGCTTATTGGTAGATGGAACATAGCTAAGAGAAGAAGAACTGAAATTGAGAATATCTTGATAAGAACTTTTAAACTGAAAAGGGAAAATTTTATAGACTCAAAAACAAGAAAATATTGAAACAAAACACTCAAGGACTGTGAGACACCTATAAAAGTGGTGACATGTAAGTGCCAGCAGGGTAGCATAGTGGTTAAGGTGCTGGACTCCCACATGGCCAACTACAGTTCAAGTCCTAGACCTGATGGCCTGAAAATCACACCAGGCACATGTGCATGCATGCCTAGAGTCCTGAGAAGAGAATGGAGAAGTGATTGTGGTGAGGCCACCTACCCTGGGGAGTAATTTCTCACTTTTCCTCTCACTGTCTCTCTCTTTCCAGCAAGCACTTGTGTCCTAGAGCAAAAACCTGTTTTAACATTGCTATGATAGAAATATCAAAAGGAGAGGAAAGAAAGGAAGTAAGGAAGACAGGAAGAAAGAAAAATTTGAAATGATAATTACTGAGAATTTTCTCATAATTATGTTGGATGATTAACTACAGATTTAAGAAGCTCAGAGAACATCAAATAAGATAGGTGCCCAAAACACCACACCTAGTAATATCATTTTGAAACTAGAAAATCAAAGATAAAGAAAAACTTTTGAAAGAAGCAAAATGAAAATGTCTCACCAAGAGAGAAACAAAGATAAGAACAACATCTGATTTACCCTAGGAAACCTTGCAAGCAAGAGAATAGAGTGAAATATTTAGCATGTTGTGAGAAAAGTTAAAACAAAACATTAAGCAAGAATTTTCATTGTAAAGTTATTCTTTTAAAAAGAGGGAAAAAACAAGAACTTTTTAGGAAGATTGTACCAGTTGTCTATGATCACTTTTATAATACACATGTAGAATATTTTCTAACCCTCTCTCTCTCTCTCTCTCTCTCTCTCTCTCTTTCTCTCTCTCTCTCTGTATTAAAACCAAACCAAGATATTATAAGAGAAAAAAAATATGTAGACCAATATTTGTCCTAAACATAGATGTAAAAAATCAACAACAAAATATTAGTAAATTTAATCCAACAGTGTACAAAATAAATTATATATATTAACTTGCATTTCACCATAATCAGGTAACATTTATCCTAGGCATGCAAGCCTAGCTCAACATTGAAAAAATCAATTAATGTAATCCATCATATCAACAGACTAAAAAAGAAAAATCATAGCTACAGATTCAGAAAATGCATTCAACAAACCTAACATTCTAGTTATAATTAAAATGCTTATTAAATTAGCAATAGAGTTTCTCAATTTGATAAAAAATATATTTCCAGTAAAACCTACAGCTAGCATTATATTTAATAATAAGCAATTAGAAACTTTCCCACTATGATCAGGAGCAAGGCAAAAAATGTTTCCTCTCACCACTCCTGTTTTAAACTAAAAATTTTTGCTAATGTAATAAAATAAGTAAAGGATGAAATAAAACTGTCTTTGTTAACAGATGATATGATCATCTATGTAGAAAATCCTCCCATCCAGCACCACTTCTTCAGGACTCACCATTGAAGAGGTTGATTAAGCCACCCCGAGTGCAGATTATGTAGCATTGCTCCATGCAGTAACATGTTGAAGGACCTCAGTTTGTAGCAAACTCTGGCAGTGTTAAAGTTCAGCTGCTATAGTGAATTACTGGGCATTCTCAATACTTGAATATGGAGCATGTGCACAGGGGAAAATATCATTGCGTTTTATAAGCACTGTATTGTAAGTGGAAAATGCAATGTCTTAAAACTATTTAAAATTGGCACCATAAAAAAAAGAAAATCTGAAAGAATCAACAAAAGTATTCTTCAGACTTGTAAGCAATCATAGCAATGTTTTGATATACAAGAGTATATAAAGATAAATTATTTTAAAGATATAAAGTATATAAAGATAAATTATTTTCCAATATGCTGACAATAAGCAAGTAGAATTTGAAATTAAAAACACAGCATCATTTGCATTAACATACACAAATATGATATACTTAGTCTAATAAAATATGCACAAGGTCTATGTGAATTAAATATGATATACTTAGTCTAATAAAATATGCGGAAGGTCTATGTGAAGAAAACTATAACACTTCTGACTGAAGTGGATAACTAAATAAATGTAGAGATATTCCATGCTCGTGGATGAGAAGAAATTATACTATCAAGATGTCAATTTCTTCTAACTTGATCTATAAATTCAATACAACCTTTATCAAAACCCTAAGAAGGTATTTTGTAGATATTGACAAACTGAGTCTAAAGTTTATAAAGGAGAGAAAATGATCCAGAATAACCAATAGAATATTGAAAGAGAAGAACAAATTTGAAAGTCTGACACTACTCAACTTCAAGACTTGCTTTAAAGCTTTAATAATCAAGACAATATAATATGGGCAAAAGAATAGACAGGTAAATCAATGGAACAAAATAGCTCAGAAACATATCAATGCAAATAAAAGCAACTGAACTTTGGCAAAAGATCTCAGGCAATATGACAGAGCAGTGATAGTTTTTTAACAAATGGTGCTGGAAAAACTGGACAACCTCACACAAAATAAAAAAAATAAACACAGAGATTACAAGTTTTACAGAAATTAACTCAAAATGAATCATAGACCTAAATGAAAATGCAAAACTATAAAATTTCTAGAAGATAATGTAGGAGGAACCTATTTTACCAAGGGTATGAAGACAACTTTAAGCCAAAACACCAAAGGGACCATCCAAGAAAGTATTGATAATAAAAAAAAAATTCATTAAAATTTAAAACTGTTCTGTAATATAAGATGAAAAGACATGTCACAGACTGGGAGAAGATATTTGAGAAAAACATATTTCATAAAGGACTGCTATCCAAAATACACAAAGAATTCTTAGAACTCAGGGGACCAGCAGATGGTGTAATGGTTACATTGCTGGACTACCACATAGTTGACCGTGATTTGAGTCCCAGGCCTAGCAACTTAAAACTCATGCTGGGCACATGTATGTGCATGCCCAAAATCCTGACAGCAGAATAGAGAAGAAGGGATTGTGGTATGGCCATTCGCCCCAGAGCACAATGTCTTGCTTTCTGTCTCTCTGTCTCTGTCTTTGTCTCTCTGGAAAGCCTATAGACCCTATAGCAAAAATCTCTCTCTATCTCTAAAAAAATGAAGAAGAAGAAGAAGGAGGAGGAGGAGGAGGAGGAGAAGAACAAGAAGAGACCACCTCAGTAAAAAAAAGGAACTGAAAGGGCCAGCAGGTGGCATGGTGGTTGAGGCACTGGACTCCCACATGGATGACTACAGTTCAACTGCCAGACCTGGTGGCTTGCTTTCTCACTTTCTCTCTCTCTCTGTGTCTCTCTCTGATTGAATTAAATAATAATAATAAATAAATAAAAGCGAATAAATATTTATTTAAAAAAATGAACTGAAGGCCTTAATAGTTAACCAAATAGGATATGAAATGGCAAATAAGCATATGAAATGATGCTCCAAATCTTACATCATCAGAAAAATGCAAGCTAATTCCAATCAAATTACCAGAGTCATTCTTCACAGATCTAGAAAAGAGGGACCAGTTATTGTAATGGCTATGTCGCTGAACTCTCATGTAGCCGACCGCGATTCTAGTCCCGGACCCGGTGGCTTAAACTCACGCTGGGTGCCTGCATGCCCAAGATCCTGAGAGGAGAATGGAGGAGAAAGGATTGCGGCATGGCCATCCACCCGGGAGGGTGATTTCTCTCTTTCTATCTCTCTGTCTTACTCTGTCTTTCTGGCGAGTGCACACGCCCTATAGAAAAAAAAAAACCTGTCAAAAAAAATCTAGAAAAGATAACCACATAATTTGTCTGGAATCAAAATAGACCCCATATTGCCAAAGCAAACTTGTGCAAGAAGAGTGGAGTGGGCAGCATCTGACTCCCCTACCCCAAAAGATATTATTAAGCTGTGATAATCAAAATAGCATGGTATTGGCACAAAAGCAGACAGATGAACCAAGAAACAGAATAGATACCCCAGAAATAAACTCTGAAACCTTGAGCCAACTGATTTTTGACAAAGGATATCAGCCAATCCAGTGGGAAAAGGAGGGTATCCACCTCCACAGAGGTGAAACTGGACCATCTTTCACCATTAAGAAAAATCAACAAAATGGATCAAAGATCGAAACCTAAGAACTCAAAGTATAAAACTACTGGTGGAAAACTCTGGGAGACAGTGAGGTAGGCAAAAACTTCTTAAAGAAGACCCCCAAAGGGGGTCTTCCAGGCAGTATTTCCAAAAGTAGACAAGTGGGATTACATCAGTTTAAGAAGTTTCTGCACAACAAAAGATATAATAATTAGTGTGAATTGACAACTCTCAGAACTGGAAAAGATTTTTGTAAACTATGCCTCAGATAAAGGACTGATAATCAGAATACACAGGGAACTCAAGTGGCTTACCCTCCTCCAAAAAATAATTAACTCAATTAAATGTTGGGAAAATGAGCTGAACAAAAAACTCTCTCAGGAAGACATATGAATAGCCAAAAAGCATATAGAGAAATGCTCAAAAACCCTCATCGTAAAGAAGATGCAGATTAAAACCACAATGAGATACCACCTAATGCCTATCAGAATGGAGATTAAAATTCAAAAAATGATCAGTGTTGGTGGGGTTGTGGTGAATGGGGAACTCTCCTACACTGTTGATGGGAATGCAAATTGCCCCAGCCACTGTGGAAAACAATATGGAGATTTCTCAAAGACCTACAAATAGAAATCCCATTTGAACCAATAATTCCACTCCTGGGTATCTACCCAAAGGACAGGAGAATGCTCAGTCAGAAAAGCGCTTGCACATGTATGTTTATTGCGGCATTATTGATGATTGCTAAGACATGAAACCAACCCCAATGTCCATGAACAGATGAATGGATTGAAAAAGTATGGCACATATACTCCATGAAATACTATTCATCCATAAAAAACAAGACCATGGCATTTGATAGAAAGTGGATGAATATGGAAGATTTATTGCTAAGTGAAGCAAGTCAGGCTATGAAAGAGAGACATTGTATGTCTTCACTATATACATTGTATGTCAGTATATGTCGGACATATACTGACTGTCCACACTCTATGGTAGAGACTGAAAGATTGGAGAACATAAAAGCATTGAAAATAATTATGGATACTGGAGACAGTGTGGAAGGAGGATGGGAGAGGGGAACAGTGTAGAGAAGGAAATTAGGGAGAAAAAATAGAGAGGTAAGACATTTGTGGGATACAGAAATGGTTTATTACCTTTTGATAATAAACTTGTATAGTATTGATCTGAGGTATATTTCAAGTTGGGTAAATTCTCTTTACAAGCTAAGTGATGAATCGTGATTGAATGTATGAAATAATAGTAAGTGATGAATAGTGATTGAATGTATGAAATAATAGAAAGTAAATAAAATTTAAAATAAATTAAAAAAAAAATGAAAGTTGGAACCAGCAGTTAGTGTAATGGCTATGTCGCTGGACTCCCACGTAGTCGACCGCGGTTCGTGTCCCAGACCTGGTGGCTTAAAACTCACTCCGGGCATGTGTGCGTGCATACCCAAGATCCCGAGAGGAGAATGGAGGAGAAGGGATTGCGGCATGGCTATCCCCCCTGGGGGGTGATTTCTCACTTTCTGTCTCTCTGTCTCTCTCTGTCTGTCTGGCGAGTACAGGCAGCTTATAGGAAAAACCTCTCAAAAAAAAAAAAAAGAAAGTTAGCATAACAATATGATACTCTTTCACCACTATTGGGATGACCAAATCTGAAATCCTGCCAAGCCCAAGTGGAGCAACAGAAACTTTCATTCATTGCTAGTGGCAATGCAAAATGGTACAGCCACACTGGAGGACAGTTTGGCAGGTTTTTATAAAACCAAACACACTCTTACCTTACAATCCAAAAATAATGTTTCTTGAAATTTACTCCAAAGAGTTGAAAACTTATGTCCATACATCAACCTCCACAAGGATATTTATAGTGATAGCTTTATTTACAACTGCCAAAACATAGAAAAAACCAAGGTGTCTTTCAGTAGGTGAATAAATTATGGTACATCCAGACAAGAGCTACTATTGGTAAAAAGAAATGAGCTATCAAACCAGAAAGAAAAAAATAACATAGAAGAATCTTAACTATATATTACCAAGCCAAAAAAAAAGTTAAGCTAAGAATGTTACATACTAGAGGATTCTAAATATATGACATTCTGGAAAAGGCAAAACTATGGAGACAATAAAAAGATTGATGGTGACAGAGGTTGGGGATGGGAAGTGATGAGTAGGCAAAGTATAGTGGATTTTTAGGGCAATGAAAATCTGTATGGTACTGTAATGATAGGGACATATACTTCATTATACATTTGTCTATACTAGTAGAATGTGTAACGCCATGAGTGAACTGCAATATAAACTATCAAGTTTGGGTCAGTGCAGGTTTATGATTGTAACAAATGTGCCACTCTGATGGAGGGTTTCCATGTGTGGGAAAAAGGAACACATGAACTAGCACATGTGTTCAGTGAACATAAAACTTTTATAAAAATAAAATAAAAAAACAAAAACAAAACCAAACTTAAAAAAACAAAGGAGGAAGTATTTCATAATGTAGCAGGGAGGATGTTAGAGGTAGTGAATTAAATCATGAAAGAGAGTAAAAGGAAGAAATGACAGGGTAGGGTAATAAGAGCATTTCAGTTTCAGGTTCTAAGTTAAAGTTATAAAGGAATGCACCTGTAGAGTACATGTAGGGTCTTCAAAAAGTATTGATGTCACAGGGAGGTGCGGTATTGTCTGTTAAGGATGTTTTGTGGTTTTGACAACTGTGTTGGGGAGAGACGTTCACCTGTTGAAATATCCATTTCGTAAGACAAATAATAATATGATTGAATGTATAAAAGAAGATGAAATGAAAAATAAATTAATTAATTTTTTAAAAAGTTAATGGAAAATGTATATTATGAAAAAAATGCATGAATTTCAATTTTTTTTTCACATAAAAGGACCTTGTACTTTAAGTTCTTTTTTTTTTCCCCCCATAAGATTTTTGAAGTCCCAACTACCTTAAGAAACACTGAGTGGCAATTTGTAACTGAAGCAAACACTCTGTGTACTGCTAACAGAAGCAGCAATGATAGTCCAAGGCAGCAAACGTCAAGAGCTCAATGAGAGTGAAAGCAGCAACAAAATGATGATTGAATATTTATTTGGTTTACGGAATCTGCAGAGCCTCACATAAAATACATTCAGTAGTGTGGGAGATTGTGCATGTTAAGGCAAAGGTATAAACTAGCGTACATTTGGTGGTACTACAAGGAAAAGCGGAGGGAGTAGCTTAAGCAAGCACTAGTGTTAAAAGAAATGACTTTGAAATACATTTAAGGTGAGAAAGCAAGAGTGTGCTTGTGGTGCAAGGAAGGAATCAATGAGAAGAGAGTAATTAAAGGTACAAGAGGAGAAGAGGATAATTACTGGATCAATGCCTCTATAGAGACAGGAAGGGGTCCAAACAAGTACTTCTGCACACATTAACCAGTAGGATCTCTCTTCCTGATTCTCTCAGTAGTGATTCTCTCTTGACCCTACCAACTAATGTGTAGAGTTCACTGGAAAGTTAAAATCGTAGGGAAATTCCAGTATTTATTTTTTAGTTGCTTTTCCTTAATTGAAATTTTTTTTTTTTTTTGGTTAGGATCTTATTTGTCATTTATGAGGTGTGCCTGCAGAAGTTCAGTTCACCTATCAAGTAAGTTCTATGTTCAAATATAGTGCACACTAAAATACAAGTAGACCTTTTCCGCAAGAATAAATGATGTTTGTTTTGTCAGTTACTCGATGCACAAAAAGCATCATTTGGAGCATAGGCAAACTGCTGACTGCAGTTGTGGCACATTTTCTAAAAGATGTGAGCATTAGCAAAGTAAGCAAAGGCACCATATTGAGCTAATATATGAAGAAAACATACTAGCATTCCAAAAGAATAATTGGTATTTGCCACAGAGCCCACACTTCCACCAAGAGTTATGCTCCCCATTCTCTGATCTTTCTGCCACATGGGCTATGACTCAGGAATTATTTATGTGTGCCTAATGACAGCATCAAGACCCTCACACAGCAGCCCAGTAACTGTGCTGAGGTCTATACTTCTCAAATCAGAAGTTTCACAGTATCCTGCAAGAACTGCTAAAAGGCAAACCAGACCAAAGAGTTTATCAAATACTGACTGAAATCTAAAGCTTAGAAAAAAAAAAAAAAAAAAAAAGACCTTCAATCTGGGACAGAAACAATACAACATTAAAGGTTATTTGGATTTCAAGTCATTTCACACTAACATATTCACTGCATGCCTCTAGGTTTACTCCTATAGCTAAATAGCATCAACTTTATTTTCTTTGTATATTCACTGTCTATCGAAAAATCTGGCATTTTCAAGCTTTTGTTTTGTGCAGCAAGTTCCTGATTCCAACATATAGCCTTTCCATCCTTTCTTCATTGAGTGATCTTGCGCTGTATTTTCAAAATCTTCATAATTCTCCTATATGCAAAGTACCTTACTCCATTGTGCACACTAAAAAACTGGCTTTTATCTTCCTGGTTTGTTTGCATTTATCACAGAAAGTCACACTGATTTTCTATCCCTGCAGTCAACCACCATGGTAAGTTGATCCTCTCACAGTAAGGTGAAATATGGCAGGCTCAAAACTGCCTGAAGATACAACTTGAACATTATCTGGAAAATCAAAATGAGACCGACAGATAGATGGAGAGAAAGATAAGAGAGGTGGAGAGCCACACGCACATATCACTTATCACCAAGATGTGAGTTTGTCTCTATTAAGAACATTATTTGTCAATGGAGAGCCTCATTGTGAACATGGTTTTTCACTTTTACTAGTTTGTTTTGAGAAACTTGCATTATTCTAGTTTCAGGCAGTAAAAGATATTGCAGATGTAAATTGTATTAATTTTTTTTTTTTTGAGACAGAGAGATGTTTGTTATAGAGCAGGTGCACTAGCCACAGAAACAGAAAGACAGAAATTGAGAAATCCCCTCCAGGGAGGATGACCCCAGAGTCTCCTCCTGGGATTTTGGGCACACATGAACATGTAATTGGTGTGAGTTTTAAGTTGCTGGATCCGGGACTCAAACCGTGATTGACCACATGGGAATCCAGCGGCATAACCATTACAGCATCTACTGGTCCCAATAGTATCATTTTTTATTGGGATGCTTAATGTCCTTGAAAACTCTTTGAAAACCTGCTCCCAGCAGTTTGGGCAGCAGGAGGAATGGTAGGGTTTATCCACTTAACTCCGCAAAGGCTCTAGGCATGCCACTGCCTTATCAGGCACCCAGCATGCACCCTGTCCACAGCCAAGATGACCAAGAAGAAGGTCAGCTCAGTCGAGGGGGCAGCCAAGGAAGAGCCCAGAAGGAGATGGGCGAGGTTGTCCGCTAAACCTCCTGCAAAAGTGGAGATGAAGTCAAAAAAGGCTGCAGGGAGGGAGAAATCTTCAGACAAAAGAGTGCAAACAAAAGGGAAAAGGGGAGCAAAGGGGAAACAGGCTGAAGTGGCCAACCAAGACACTAAAGATTTACCTGCAGAAAATGGAGAAACTAAAATGAGGAGAGTCCACCCTCTGATGAAGCAGGAGAGAAAGAAGTCAAGTCTGAGTAATGTCATATACCATGTCTTATCAATGGTCCCTGTCTCCCTTCTTGTGCAATCCAGAGGAATATTTTTATCAACTATTTTGTAAATGCAAGTTTTTTAGTAGCTCTAGAAACATTTTTAAGAAGGAGACAATCCTACCTCATCCCATTTTTAAGTGTAAATGGTTTTTTAAAAGGTGAAATCATTTACTGGTTGTTTATTTTTCAGCACAACCAGAAAATAGTTAGATATTGAATTATAGGAGGCTTTGACTCTCTTGCATGTCAGCTTAACATTCCATAGGTGGGGGCGAGTGGGTCGTTTTTATATCCTAAATACAAAGCATGCTAAATGGCAGTTTGGAGTCACAGTCATGCATTTAATGTGTCTTGAATATCTTAAATTGCTTCTATTATGTTTTTAGTAGTATTGTTTCCTAGAGAAAAATACTCTGACTGTTGCTCTCCCTGTCAGAATTGTGTGCACTCTGTAACATCTTTGGTCATGGTAGCCCAGTTTTCTTAATAATTTGTTAATGTACTGTGAAAGATTGGAAATTTGAGTATGTAGTGTGTATGATACTAAAATGTGATTTGGTGGGACTTACATAACAGCTTTCAACATTTGAAGGCAGTTCTTGATAGCTTCTTAAGGAAAATTTGCCTACAAATTTGAAGCTGGAATGTCACCGTAATAATTTAAAAAGAATCACTATACTTGGCTTTTTAAATTTTTGGTACTTATGTTAAGAATTAACATAATTTCAATTCAATTGAAAAATTGAAATGTCTGTACTGACCCTTGACACAACTAATAAATCTCAATTACAAAAAAAAAAAAACCTGCTCAATGTTTTTAAATATAAGGCAGTAGTCAGCAATTTATTTTTCATAACTAGCCAGATGGTAAATATTTTCAGCCTTGTAGGTCATGCAGTCTGTGTTGCAACTTTTCAACTCTTTGTACTGGGAACACAGCCATAGGTGATACAGGATCCAGTGGACATGACTGTGTTCCAATAAAACTTTATTTACAAATATAGGTAGGTAGTTCTAAGGCAGTAGATTATAAACTCCAGAAGGCATCTTTATGATTCATGATTAGTTTTGTTTCATTCCAATATGCCAATTAAATTCAATTTAATAAATGTCTAGTAGTTGCCCATAGATCTGTTATATCAAATGTTTTAATCTATAATAATTTCATGTAAATGTCCAAGAAATTTGATTATTAATAAGAAAATAGATACTTAGCACTTAAGTTTTTGAAAAATCATTGCAATGTATTGTTTTATGTGCAGAGATACATTAATTTAAATGACAGTTTACAGATTATTTTTAGATTTATTGTTTGATTTCATTCCAATTTAGTATATATTCATAATATCTACTATCTCTATGAATTTATAATTGATACGCAGGACAACATGAAAGTAACCATTGCACAGGAAAAGAAGTAAGCAAGTAGATAAGAATAAACTAGTAAAATGAATACACAATTCACATAAAAAAAAAACCTACAAATGGCCTATACGCACATAGGAATAGCATCACTAGTAATCAAGACAATGTCAGATTAAACAGATAAATTGTTTTAATTACTTATATTGACAAAAACACACTGAAAGTATTCTTGTGATTCTTAGTAAGCATGTGAGAAAATGAGAATTTGTTTACAGTTTTACAGGACAATTCAGCTCTACCTATGACTATTATAAAATGTTCAGCCCTTTAAACTCAGTACTTCCTACTGTGAGGAATTTATGCAAGTCAGCAAAATATTGATGACCTCATTATGTTCAATAATGAACATTTGGAAACAACCCGAAAACTCATCAATAGGGGCATAGTTAAAACAAACAGTTGCAATAAAAAATGCAGTAGTAGGTCCAGCAGATAGCATGATGGTTAAGGCGGGTACACTCTTACATGGCTGACAGGGTTTCGTGTCCTAGACCAAGTGGCTTGAAAATCACTCCTGGAATGTGTGTGTGCATATTCAAAATCTCAGGAGGAGAATGGAAGAGAAAGGACTGCGATGTGGCCATCCGCTCTGGGAGGTGATGTCTCATTTTTCCTCCCACTGTCTCTGTCTCTCTTCAGCAAGTGCATGTACCCTAAGACAAAATCCTTAAAAAAATAATAATGATAGGGACCAGGAGATGGTGTAATGGTTACATCGCTAGACTCCCACATAGTACATGGCAGTTCGAGTCCTGAACCTGGTGACTTAAAACTCACACCAGGCTTGCGTGTGCATATGCGCGTGTGTGTGGCCAAGATGCTGAGAGGAGAATGGAGGAGAAGGGATTGAGGCGTGGCCATCCCCTCTGGGGGGGGTGATTTCTCACTTTCTGTTTCTCTGTCTCTCTCTGTCTCTATAGCAAAAATCTCTCAAAAAATGATAATATAATAATATGAGGTACAGTCAGAGAGCAGAATACTTTACAGTCATTTACAAGAATAAAAGATACTTCTATGCATATATATAAAAAGATGACCAAATCATATTGCCACTTATGAAAGTATATTGCAGAACAGTATACAGAACATAATTCTGTTTTTATTAAAAAATAAATCATTAGCATGAATGTAAAATAGAAAAGTTGTAGACAATAATACATAATGCAATTTAGAGTAAGGTTTTTATTTTTCTTGGCTTTGGTTTTTCAATTTCTAAAATAATATTTTAGAATATTATGCTTTATATTTGTATATTTTAGAATATTTAGATCCTAGCTAAAATTCTGTATTGTATGAAAATAAATACTTGAAAAGGGCACACATGATTATAAAATCATTCTGAATTGTAGTCAGAAAGACAGGCTAACTAGAGTTGTATATATTAATATAGATGCAATTAATTAAACCAAAGATAAGGTGATAGGGCACTTTCTTTTTTTTTGGAGAGGTCTTCACCATAGGATATGTATGCTCGCCAGACAGACAGAGAGAGACAGAGAGACAGAAAGAAAGAAATCACTCGCAGGGGGGATGGCCATGCTGCAATCCCTTCTCCTCCATTCTCCTCTCAGGATCTTGGGCATGCTTGCACATGCGCCCGGCGTGAGTCCAAGCCACTGGGTCCAGGACTGAAACGTGCTCGACTACATGGGAGTCCAGCAACACAGCCATTATGCCAATTGCTGATCCCGATAGGGCACTTTCCAATACATAAACAATATTGTTTTATTTAATTTTTTCTGGTATTAGGAATTTAGGATCATTGGAGGTATTTGATGAATAATTGAATTGTCGCTTTTGTTAAAATTAGTACTCATTGTACCAGCAGATAGCATAATGGCTATGTCGCTGGACTCCCATGTAGTCGACCGCAGCTCCAGTCCCCGACCAGGTGTCTTTCACACCGGGCGCGTGTGTGTGCATGCCCGAGATCCTGAGAGGATAATGGAGGAGAAGGGATTGTGGCATGGTCATCCCCCCTGGCGGGTGATTTTCTTGCTTTCTGTCTCTCTATCTCTCACTGTCTTTCTGGTGAGCGCACATGCCCTATAGCAAAAACCTCTCAAAAAAAAAATTGGTACCCATATTATTTTGAATGGCTGCTATGAGAGTGCTAATACAAGTTGGATATTTTATGAAAAGCTACTATGGTCATGCAAATGCATGCAACCTGAATAAAGGCTTTGTATGGGTCTTGAGAAAATCAAATTTGAACTGATGAGGGAGTCAACATAAGAATGAGCCATATATATTTACTAAGCAGACTTTGGGTATTTTACCAATCTGAATGTTATTGATTGTAAGAACTATTAAAATGTCTAATAAATGATGGAGATAATGAGAACATGTATTCTCCTCTTATTATCAAGTTGCATAGTTTCAGGGTTAGTTCATTGAGTCTTAACATACTAGTTTCTGGTTAGTTTGCGATGGTCACAAGATGGCTGCTGCAATGAAATGAAATACCTTAGGCAACTTGTCTCTCTATTTTGTGGGTAAGAATTGTGTCACATTCTGCTACCTGAACCAATTATTGATCAAAAGAATTGTAATACCATGATTACTTTAGAGTTTTCAACATTTACTCCAGCAGAAAGGTAAAGAGTTACCTTCTCTGGGTGGCATGATAAGGTTGACCTACACACAAAACCAAAATTCCCAAATAAAGAAGCGAAGACAATAAAGAAAATATGAAGGTGAAGAAAATCTCTGTATGGTAGGTAACCAATAGTATCTGTTACAGATATCGAAGGCTTATGTTCAGTAAATGGAAGATGGTGTCCTGGGATTAGATACCAAAAGAAGTTTTTTCACTCTGATTTTTGATTCTCTCATTTAACAAGTGATATTTTTTTATTTGAGAAAATATCTCTTCAAATGTAAAAAGATGAATAAAATCAGTGTACAGTGAAAAATTACACACCATGTAGAACAATAAACTAGAATTCAAGAGACCCAGGTTTTATTATTCCACTCTGCTACTGAATATCTGTATGACCCGTGCTGTGTCATCTTTCAGGAACTGTCAAAAGGTAAAATACTACCTCCTCTTACTCTGCAGAAGATGACATGGAATTTAAATAGGTAGAAAATCTCTGTAAATTTTAAGCTGTTTAGAAGATGATATTATGTGTATAAAATATCCTCATTTTTAATAGAAAGAAATGCTAGATAATTCTTGAAAATTACCTTGCAGAATAAAATTCTGGAACTCATCATAAGAGCATGTTAACAATATTAGATTTCATATCAATAAAATTCTTATTTGTTGCAAAATTAGGCTAGGAATAATTAACATACAGTAATACATATTGCACATGCTATATATGTATTTAATATAGGATGAAAGCTATTACAACACAAACAAAATTTTTGTTTATATTTTATAATGAATCAGTCTTATAAACCATATTTATTTTTCAGAAAATCATTTAAAATAGATCTAATGCCAATTAAAGCATATGAATGTAACCAATGTTTATTTTACTTTGACTATTAACATGCATTTTGTTTGAAATAAAAAAAAATTAGTCTGGAAAAAATGATATTTATTAAGATGAACTCAAACAGCTCAAAAAAGTTAAAATGAAGAAAAGCAAAACAGAATTCCAAATCCTATTCAACAGAAATAGCAATCATAGGGACCAGCAGTTAGCGTAATGGCTATGTCGCTGGACTCCCATGTGATCAACCCGGTTCAAGTCCCCGACCTGGCAGCTTAAACTGACGGGTTCATGTGCATGCATGCTCAGAATCCCAAGAGAATGGAGGAGAAGGGATTGCAGCGAGGCCATCCCCCTTGGGGGGGTGATTTCTCACTTTCTATCTCTCACTGTCTCTCTCTGTCTTTCTGGCGAACGCACACGCCCTATAGCAAAAACCTCTCCCACCCAAAAAAAGAAATAGCTATCATAAACGGTCAAAATTGAGTCACCACCATATGATATCTGAATTTTACAAATATTTGCTAACAGATACAATAATACTTTAATATCTCCTAAACTCATCCCTAGTCTATTACTTTAATTTCAGAACTTAAAATAAAAGGCTATCAGAAAGTTGGATTATTTTGTAAAGCATAATATAAACATGGATTCACTTTTATTTATTTATTTATTTTATTTTATTTATTTATTTTTTTTGGAGAGATTTTCACTGTAGGGCGCGTGCGCTCGCCAGACAGACAGAGAGAGACATAGAGACAGAAAGCGAGAAATCACCCCCCAGGGGGGATGGTCACGCCGCAATCCCTTCTCCTCCATTCTCCTCTCGGGATCTTGGGCACGCACGCACACGCGCCTACCGTGAGTTTTAAGCCACCAGGTCCGGGACACGAACCGCGGTCGTGGGAGTCCAGCGACATAGCCATTACGCTAACTGCTGGTTCCCAGGATTCACTTTTATTTAATAAAGACAGTTGAATTTTAAAAAAATAATTATTTTTTATTAAACTTAATTAGTATTATTATTTTCCAATTTGATCAGAGAAAGACAGAGAGAGAGGGAAAATAAGAAAGCAAACCACCAATTTCAGGACTCAAACTGTGGTCGGCCATGTGAGAGTCTAGTGCCTTTCACCACCATGCCACTTGCCACAAAGCCAGTAGACATTTTTTGATTACCAAATTATTAAATGTTAATTAGCATAGAATAGAATTCTTCACATCAGTTTAAGCAGGGGAGCTTAACCTCTTCCTTAATCTATTTTTTAATGTAAACTATTCTTGCTATTACTATATCCATGTCTTTCTTTTTCTCTGTTTTAGAAAGTTTCTATGGCATAGATTCAGAAGAGATTTGGCTTAGAGATAGTTTGGGCTGAAGTCAAAGATCACCAGTAAGATAGGTGTTGATCACATTTTAATATTTTTCAAATAATTCTCTTATGAATATTTTTAAACTAGAAATATGTTTTCATTTTTTTAAAAAAATGCATTTAATCATTGTAAAGTGCAGCTTCTCTGAGCATAGCCCTGAGGTTCTGATTTAATAGATCTTAGAAGAGGCCTGGAAATGAGCATTCCATGTAAATCTAATGTACACAGTGGGTGGCCCACCCACACTTTAGAAAGGCTATCACTAGTATCTCCTATAAGGAAACTAGTACAGTCTTTGCCATATAAATATTTTTGCTTTGATCTAGAAGGCACACATAATATGTATTTCAGAATCTGCAAGATTTTTTTATACTTGAAAGGCCATGATGATTTATAACTAAAGCTCCCTTTGGAGTTGGAAAAGAAATAGGGACTATTGTAATATGGTCATATAATTTATAATGTTCTAATTGGTCATGACCATTATATAGGAAAATAAGTTCTTTTAAAATAAGAAACACATTATTTTATTTTTTCAAGAGGTTTTTGCTATAGGGCACGTGCACTCACCAGAAAAACAGAGAGACAGAAAGTGAGAATTCACCCCCCAGGGGGGATGGCCACACTGCAATCCCTTCTCCTCCATTCTCCTCTCGGGATCTTGGGCGCGCACGCACACACGCTTGGACTGAGTTTAAGCCACCTGGTCCAGGACTTGAACCGCGGTCGACTACATGGGAGTCCAGCGACATAGCCATTACGCGAACTGCTGGTCCCCCAAGAAATACATTCTTAAAAATCTATTAGAAATTTATAGAAATTCTACTTTTAGTCCTAGTAATATTATGATTTTTAAAAAATAATAAAACATGTGAATCCTGAGCTATCTCTCTTGTCTCATTACAACTGACCAACATATTATACTAATTCATTCAATCTTACTTTGTATAATTCTACAATATTTATTATTATTATTATTACTATTATTGAGATTTTTGCTACAGAGCACATATGCTCACCAGAGAGACAGAGAGACAGAAAGCAAGAAATCACACCCTAAGTGAGTTGCCAGGCTACAATCCCTTCTCCTTCATTCTCCTCTCAGGTTGTTGGGCACACACGCATACACACCCAGCATGAGTTCCAAGTCACTGGGTCCAGGACTCAAACTCCTGTTGGCCTCATGGGAGTCCATCACCTTAACCACTACCCCATGTGCTAGGCCCTCTACATTCACTTTTTATTCATTGCTTAAAAATAAAACCTAAAATACTAAGGAATCACCATTGCTTGTATCCATGTCTTTTCCCAGGACAACTAGCCACCATCATTGTTCCAGTCATATCTATTTAAAGTTCCTTTGTCTCTTCTGATTTGCCACCATTGGTCCTTTTATAGTGTACATTCCTTTGGTTTGAATGTAGCTGATTATGGTTATAACATGAATGCCTTCACAAGAATCATAGCTTTATCACATTTTGTGTTTTGTTCAGGGCTTAATGTGTAGATCAGAATGTGAACACATCATTTAATTAAATAAGACATATGCCTTGGTAGTTCTAGACTGTGACCAGCCTCAGTCATTTGTAGAGAATTTCTTGTTGTCTGCTTTCATTTTGTTTAGATTTTTCTGTCCATACAAATGTGGGCCTGTTCATTACTTGTCCATTTCCCTGAAGGATGCTAATATCAGAATTGATTCTCATTTCTAATTGTCTTATTCACTCTTAAGGCCAACTCAATTTAAGGATTAGCCTACTTTTTAATTGTTTTATCTTGCTTAGTGAAGGAAAGTTTATTGAAACTACAACAAAAGGGGAAAAAATCTACTTTTAAAAATGAATTTATTATTTATTTATGCTAGATAGTGCATGCATACCCCAGAGAGACACGGAGACTGGGAAAGAAAGAAAGGAGAAAGTCTCTCCACCCCCTTCTTGCCATGGGGAATGCTCATGTGCAATCCCTTCTCCTCCATCTCTACTTTCTTTCAGAATTTTGGACACTCAAGCACGTGTACCTACTGTGTTTCTCAAGCCTCTGGTTCTAGGGCAGTCAGCCATATGGGATCTAGTTGCCTTAACCACTGAGTCATGGAGCAGGGTCAAAACATCTATTTTTAAATACAGTGTTTTACCCATTTTCTTCATAAAAAATAGGAAATTTAAGACCTCAACATTTTCCCTAATGCTCTCCCTGTCTAACAATGAATCATAGCATTATTCTTTATGCAATTCCACCTTACACTTGTTTATTCAAATGACCATTTTCCTTGTTTAATAACTCCAGAAGATTTCTCTCTTTCACTACACCTTCCTTCTTTGATCACAGAAAGTTTGTTTTCCATAGTAAGAACATAAAATTTTGCACTCTCAAAAGTACTTAATTTTATCTTGTATGTAATATAAACAATTCATTGTCTATAGCATTTCAGATAAACCCTGAGTTGGTTAAAACAAGATACACATACATCACAATTATTATTTACCCATTTCTTTTACGAAAAACACAGCCTAAAGTTTTTAAGCATGGTGGTCACAAAACAAAGAAGATAGACTATGCACACACACACACACACACACACACACACACACACACACATATATATATTTCTTGACTTTAAATATATCAGAACAAATTTCCTTAGTTCCTGAAATCCCTACTCTAAGGTATGCACAGTGAGAAGAGTGATCTGACAGCCTGAATTAAGTAGAATGTTGATAATTACAAAGTGAACAGAATAGACAATATCAATGAATGAAACGGAAAAAAAATATTTAAAGGAATAAAAGAACTAGGAAAGTGACACAGTAGGAAAAAGAAAAAAGTTTTAGAAAGACAGAGTAGTCAATAGTGTCTAATGAAACAGAAGTTTAAAAATGAAACAGAAGTTGATGTTCATAGTATTTTGGTGATGTTGGTGAGGGAAATTTCTGTTTTATAAAAAATTATTTTATTTATTTTATGTGAGAGAGAGAGAGAGACCCTCCACAGGATCTCAGCATGTCGTGATCCCCTTCCCTCAACCCTCCAACTAATCAGGATCTTGGGTGCATAAACACACACACCTAGAATGCTTCAGGTTCATTCAAGATGTGAAGCAGTGGTCAGCCATGTGTCTTTCAACACTACAGAGCAGTATGCCACAGCCCAAGCTACTGGGGCCAGGCCAAGACATTTCTCTGCATGGGTATGAATGACATTAATATATGCTGTCAAAGGCAGTGCCTCAGGCAATTCAAAAAGGCTTACTAAAAAAAAAATTAAACTGGTTCATTTGATAAAAATCAGATAAATTAAAACATAAATATCCCATCCTGCATATTACAAACTTATTGAAGTTTCAGACTCTCGTGAAATCTTCCACTGACTGAGTTTGATAAAAGAATATGAAAAAAAAGTCATTTTTGTTTTTTTACATTACTGTTGTTAAACTGTGCATGATACTCAATTTTTTAGAAACTATCAGGCAGACTAGGTCAACACTAGATACTTCTATAACTAAATTAAGACTGAGTGGGCAGTACATGCTGTGGTGCTTAAGGCAAGTGGATTCCACATGGTTGACAGGGTGGTTCAAGTCCTGAACCAGGCAGCTTAAGAAATATGCTGATTTCTTCATGTGAGTATGTGGCACAAAATCCTAAAGGTGGGATAAATGAAGGAGAAGATATTGCAACATGACTATTCCCTGTGTGTGTGTGTGTGTGTGTGTGTGTGGAGGGTGGTGGGAAGGAGGAAGGAGAATCCCTGTCCCCAACTCTCTGCAGCAAGTACACACAATCTCTGGAAAAAAAATTTTAAAAAAGAAAAAAGATTGTGCAATTTACCACCTAAGAAAACTTACTTTAAAAACTTTAGTTTGGGAGAGTTTTCCCAGTTTTACTGAAAATTCAGGTTGATACACCTAATAAAAGAATGATAACAGAACGGGGCTTATAAAATGCAGAGTCTGGATGTCCTTTCCTCAAGTCATCTTTCAATTCCCAGACAAGAAGATTTCTGTGTTTTTTGTTTGTTTGTTTTTAAAGGATGATTATTTATTTCCATTTGTTATTATTATTTTTTAATTTGACCAGACAGAGACCGAGAGAGAGATGGAAAGTGAGAAAGCAAACCGCCAGGTACAGGACTTGAACTACGGCCGGCCATGTGCGAATCCAGTGCCTTTAACCACCACGCCACCCGTCAGTCCACGAGAAGATTCTTTGTAGTAACTTTGAGTGTTTTTATATTCTTATCCCCATGCCCTTGTATTCTCAGCTGAGTTTATTTAGGGATGCTCTTTTCAAGTGATTCCTAAACTTCTATCTGTAAGTAAAGAAGTGGGGAATTGATATTTGGCATTTGTGCAAACCATGATAATGCTGCTGATCTCTTGTCTTTAGAAACGGATCACACACTTAAGTATTAATATAGTTTTGTTTGCTTGTTTTAGTTTTTGCTATAGGGTGCATGCACTCACCAGAGTCAGAGAGAGAGAGAGAGAGAGAGAGAGAGAAAGTGAGAAAGCGCTCACCCCCATGGAGGAGGCCATACCACAATCCCTTCTCCATCCTCCTCTTGAGATTTTGGGTATGCACGCACATGCACCCGGTGTGGTTTTCAAGCCATTGAGTCCAGACTTGAACCACATGGTTGGCCATGTAGGATTCAGAGCCTTAGCCTCTATGCCACTGGCTAGTCCGCAATATAGGATCTTACTGCTCTATGCACTTACTTCAAAGTGGCATTTGGTGTGAATAATGCTTTTTTTGATTATTGCCATTGGCTTGAAAACATAATGACCCTCCCTTTACTTGTCCTACTTACTCCACCAATCTAGTGACCTCCTAAAATTAAAAGACATTCTCATTTTCATTTGACATTTGAATGAGTGTTTGTCCATTTTACTCAAATGTGACAAGTATAAAGAATGGAGAAACAAAAGATAAAATACTTTAAAAGTTAAAGAAAAAATTTCAAAAATAATTAAAAAGCACTATTACAGTATGGTATCTCATAAAAGTGAGGGTATGTTTGCATTTTTAAATTGCTCATACAGCAAAAATATATAGACTTTTTCCTGAAGCTCAGTATGTAATCATGATAATACAGATTCATTAGTTCTATCCAAAATTGAATTATTTTGCCAGAAACATATAACTCTGAATTATGGAAGAAATCCTTTTACATAAGAACATCTGTGAGTGACTAACCAGGATGACCAATTAGAATGGCCCTGAACTTTCTTCTCTTTTCCATGATCACATTGTCTCCCAAACAATTGATAACAGGAGCCTGAAAATCTGCAGACCTGATAACTTAATAATCTCAATAATAAATAGGAAAGTTGGAAATAAGTGTCAAAAAGAGCCAGTGTAAGTGACAGTTCTGGTTACAGTAGACAGGGAAGGAGCTGAAAGGCTCAACAACTTGATTGATCTTTTCTAGAAAATCACCTTGGTTGTACGACAATATGCACTTTACAATTCTGAAATGATATTTGGTATTTGATATAAATTATTTAGTATACATCATGCCATTTCTAAAGGCCTGGTCAGGCCAATATTTAACACAATGAAAGCAAAGATCCTATTCTATGAGTGCGGTAACCTACACAAGGAGAAAATAGAGGGAGAAAAGTAGTACAAACTTTTCAACTGTATCCTACAGTCTTTCGGTGCAGCTCATCCTTGATTGCTGCAATTGACTTCAAATAATGTGTGACTCATCCATTTCTTCTATCTCTGTCTGTCTCCTCGCATCTCTTATACTGAGAGCCAGACTTTAAATTAAGGATAGCCAGCTTTCAGGAGAGGAAAACAAAACAAAACAAAACAAAAAAACAAAAACAAAATACACCTCTCTGCTTATAGTTCAAAAGGTATTTGAACCTGTCAGATATTATATGAGGAATTCTGAAAGGAAGACAAAACACAAAAAGCTTCTGGGAACCAGCGACTGGCATGGTAGTTTTGGTGCTGGATTCCCATATGGTTAACTATGGTTTGAGTCCCAGACCTGGTGGCTTGCTCACTTTCCCTCTCTCTGTCTGTATTTGATGAGAGTATGTGCCCTATAGTAAATTAGAAAATAATAATAATAATTTAAAAATTCGCTTCTGACCAAGAAAAAATCTTGCAGGGACTAGGAACTTAATAGTACATTATATAAAAAAAAAATTCTATGTCTGTGTGTTGAAAGATTGCTTAATTGCATATTGTTACAAGGTCCCCTTAGTATAAGTGAATTTAAAGTGATCATAGCATAAAAAGAAATTATTTGGAAACCTCAGATGAAGTTTGATATTCAAATGGTTCATTTGGCAAATAAAATAATTTATACCAGAGGCCAGCAAATAACATAATACAGGGCAAATCTGGCCTAATTCTGGTCTGTATATAGGCCTCACATCAGAAATGCTTTACAGATGAACATTTAAAATTGATTTGATGATAGGGAACATTGACTCTGAACTCAAATTAAGCAAACTTTATATATCCAGAGAAAGAATTCCATTATTCTTATTAGATCTTCATTACAAAAGTTGTACTTGATAATTATTTTTGAAGTTCCTCAATGAAAATTGTGCAGAAACTTTTTTTCTCTCTTGTCAATCTTTCCTTTTTAGTCTAAAATATGTACTAATTATTCTAGATTGCATTTGTTACTTATACTAATACAATTACCTAGAATATTATATATAATCAGTTTATATTACCATGGAAACTAAAATGGAGTAAAATATTATGTCATGCTCTAGTTCCAGTTACCAAGGGTTATAGGGACTTGAGGTCTTCTACAGGGTATGTGCTTGGTCTTTAGAAGGGAGTCTTTTCACATAATATGTGTTATATATATGTAGCTCTTTCTTTTATTTTTCTTCATGCATTTTTTCTGAAGAATTACTTATTTAGTATTTATTTATTATTATTATTATTTTGCTATAGGGCACATGCACTAGCCAGAAGGAGAAAGAGAGAGAGAGAAGGAAAGTGAGAGAGCAAGCCACCAGGTCCAGGGCTCAGACAGCAATAGGCCATGTGCGAGTCCAGTGCCTTAACTACCACACCACCTGCTGGCCCCCATAGTTCTTTCTAAGAGAGAACACAAGGAACCATTAGAAGGAATTTTTTTCTATAATTCTTTTCATCAGTCCATGCTCCAGCTAGGTAGACTGTGGAATACTATAACAGCTTATATATCAATGGTTCTGATTCCGCTCTTATTGTACATCTCATCTATTTAATGCATTAATTTATTACAATATTATATCAAATTTCTTGATATATTGTATTATGGCTGTTACTAATCATTTCACATACCATTGTTTTCAAAACTGCAATGTAAATTCTATAACAAAGATCATCTGTCCTTTAGCTTTGATGTCCTCTTTTCCTCACACCCATCAACTCCCCTATTGTACATATTTCATGTGTTAATCATGTTCCTTAAATCATGATTGTTAGGGAGACTGGTCACAAACTTTTCCTGCAAAACACTGTGGCTCATATGATTGTCAAATAAAACCAGCTGTGCCATCTTGGTTATGACTGTATCAACTAGAAATTGTCTCTGAGACAAAGATTATATCATTACACAAAGAAGATCAAAATTTCTTTCAGGTAGTTTAATACACAAATCTGCCTAAATTAGTTAGTCAAAGTGTCCCATCAGAATCTTTGTTTTAGGGAACTTGAATAGGCAGAACATATCAATTCTCTTTAAGACAACTTAATACATCAAATATTGGAAGGATCCAGAGTGACCATGGAGCTATGAGATGGTTCCCTGGGATATATAAGTTTTCCATTATATTTATATAATAAATCCACATCAATATTATTAATGTTTAAAAATCTGAGAATGTGTCTTCCTTGAAAATTTATAAGAGATTAATTAATATATTAGGATTCTCTAAAAAAACAGAACCAACAAGACATAAACATGTAGATATATAGCAAGAATTTTATTAAGAGGGGTTGGTTCATGAAGGTAAAAAAGTCCCACAATTTGTCGTCTACAAAATCTACAAATTGGAGACCCGAGAGAGCCTATGGTGTACCTCCAATCCAAGCCCAAATGCCCAAGAACCAGGAGAGATGTGATGTTAGTCCTAGTTTGGGTCTGAAGGTCCAAGAATCAAGAGTGCTGATTTTGAGGAGAGGAAAATAAAAAACTGAATTTCCCTTCCTATGCTTTTTTGTTCTATTCAAACCCTCCATGAATTGAATGGTGCCTGCCCACAGTGACAAGAGCAATCTTCTTTACTCAGTTTGTTGATTTAAATATTCATTTCACACTCTCACAGGCACCCCCTAGATAAAATATTTTTTCAGTTATCTGTACATTCCATAGCTAATTTAAGTTGACATGTAAAATTAACCATCACAATTAATAGAAGTTGCCAGTTTAGCTGTGTTTGGTAAACCAAAGTCCTCAACTAGTTCTGTGATGGTGGGCAAGAGAATAACTACCCTCTGCTTTATTTTTCTCATTTTTGAAATTAGGGTAATAATAGTACCTTTCCATGAGGATATTGTGAACATTAAAGTGATCATAAATTTTCTGAGTTTTTCAATTTTGTTTTTATTAGTTTTTTTGTTGATTTTTTTTTGCTGTAGGGCCTGTGTACTCACCAAGAGATAGAGCGAGACACAGAGACAGAAAGCAAGAAATAACTCCTCGGGAGGATGGCCACGCCACAATCCTTTCTCCTCTATTCTCCTCTCGAGACTTTAGGCTCACATGCACCTGGCATGAGTTTCAAGTCACTGGATCTAGGACTTGAACAATGGTTGACCATGTGGGAGTCCAGTGCCTTAACCACTATGGGACCAGTTGGCTCTCTATCTTGTGTTTATTAGTTTTTAAGAATTGCTATAGAATATGTGCACTTGTTGGGGGTAGAGGAGAGTGAGAAAGTACCCCCTGGGAGGATATCCATACCACAATCCCTTCTCCTCCTTTCTCCTCTAGGGAATTTGGGTATGCACACACATGCTAGCATGGTTTTCAAGTCTCTGGTTGGTATACAAATAACACAGCTGGCCATGTGAGATTCAGCCATCTTAACCTCCATGCCACTGGCTGGTGCCTGTAGATTTTAAAAATAGCAAACATTTATATAGTGCTTAATCTTTGCCAAACAGTATTCTAAGCACTTTTCTACATGCTAACTTATTTACTGTACATAAACACACTATGAGGCATGTTATGAAATCATGCCCATTTTACAGATAAGGAAATTGAATGATAGGAGGAAACTCTTATTCTAGGTCATGAAGCTATTAAGTGACATTGAAATGTTACCTGGGATATTGCAGGCACTCCATAAGTATTAGATATTATTATTACTTTTACAATATAAAATCTGATCTTTATTATTTTTTTAGTGTCTCCCCTTCATAGACCTGGCTTGCTTCACTCAGCAGTAAATCTTCCATATTCTTCCACTTTTTGTCAAAAGTCAGGGTTTTATTGTTTTTTAATGGCTAAATAGTATTCAATAGAGTACATGTACCACAGTTTACTTTTGACATAATATCTTAGTAGTTTTTGATAGATTTACATTCATGAGGATACCAAAAAAACCATAATTTGTCACTTCTGGGGATATTAAGAAATAACTCAATATTTTGGCAGCTGTTTAAAGAAAGAGTCAAACATTTGTTTTGTCTTTATACACAATACTTTCAGGTAACTACATACTTAATAAGCGGATGGTTCTCATTATTTATATAATACAAATATTCTAGATAATAACAAAGGAATTCTATTGGGTTGTCAGAAAGGTCATGACACATCTTTGCATAGGAAAACATAGAAAAATTCTTCATAACTTTTATGATGACTCAATACATTTGAAAACTGATATTTTGTAAGGTCTAATGAAAGAAAATATCTAGATGATAATAATCAATGACTTACCGATGTTACTATTATGTAAAGGAAGACAACCAAATATTTTGTGCTTTGTGATGAAAATATATAACTCCATCTATGGCATTCTTACCAAAACAATTGATCCTGTATCTGATCAAACCTTTAGTCCAGTGTTGCCTAATAATATTTTCTGAAATTATGGAAATGCTATATAATCCACACTATCTGTTTTTTTTTTTTGTTTAGCCACTAGCCGCATATATCTGTTTAGCACTTGAAATATAAACCGTGCAAATGAGAAATAAAATTCTAAATTTTATCTAGTGTTAACTTAAATATCCACATGTGGCTAATAGCTATTATATTAGAAAGCATAGTTTGAATGTAACAACCAATTTATAGGAAGTTAAGAGGATAGAGGAGAAAATTCAAAGGTACCACAGGGACACAATCATGAAACCCACATTGTAGGACATTCTGTAAAGCAAAGACCTAGTTCCTTCAATAAATAAATCACAACAGGTGAACATTGCAAAGGAATGCAGAAGAAATCCACTAGTTAAAAAAGAATGAAGATTATATATATGTACCTATATATACACATAAACATATATAGGTACATAGACATATCTGACCATATATACAGAGATCCAGACTAAATATAGATTATTAGTCTGATTTTTAATCAGTTTTGGAAGAAGCATAAGAAAAAGGCATAGCCTTTGAACCAAGAATGGATTTTTTTTTAGAATTATTAATTTAATTTTATTTATTCACTCATTTATTTTAATTTGACCAGAGACAGACACGGGAATGGGGGGGCAGGGACTCCCATGTAGTTAACTGTGGTTCGAGTCCTGGACCTGGTGACTTAAAATTCACACCAGATGCATGTGCATGCGTGCCCAAGATCCCAAGAAGAGAATGGAGAAGGGATTGCAGTGTGGCTGGTTCATCTGGGGGATGATTTCTCGCTTTCTGTCTCTTAAAAATAAAAAAGAAAGGAACCAGCAGTTAGTGTAATGGCTATGTCACTGGACTCCCATGTAGTTGACTGCGCTTCACATCCGGGACCCAGTGGCTTAAAACTCATGCCGGGCACGTGTGCATGTGTGCCCAAGATCCCGAGAGGAGAAGGGATTGCGGCGTGGCCATCACCCCGGGGGGTAATTTCTCACTTTTTATCTCTCTGTCTCTCTCTATCTGTCTGGCGAGTGCACACACCCTATAGTAAAAAAACTCTCCAAAGAATAAATTTAAAAAAATAAAAAAGAAAGATTACTTTTTAGTATGTGAGTGTATATGTGAATACACACACACACACACACACACACACACACACGGAATCCCTATCTTGTGATGTCACATACTAAAAGTATTTATGAATTTAATGATGTCTGGGATTTGTTTCACAATTATTCAGGTGGACTGAGAGGAGTGGATGGACTTTAGATGAAACAGATTTGGTCATTAGTTAATTAGGTTGGATGATAGACACACAAGAGTTTGTTACACAAAGGTCTCTACTTCTGTGCATATTCAATGTTTTCCAAAATAAAATAATTTTGTTTTTCATTGTTGGTTCAATATCCTGAAATCCGCCATGTTTCTCTATTATGATGATAGGCATTCTGTGCTTTGTTTTGTCTCTTAAAAGAATTTAGCAGCGGGAACCAGCAGTTA
>NW_006159434.1:2127173-2128716 GCF_000334495.1 Tupaia belangeri chinensis
TAGACCAAGAAAAACAATAAAAAAATTACATATCTGGTTAATTATAAGTTCCTGCAGATATTTTTTATATAATGTTTGTGGATGAAATAATAAAAGAAAAGCATAATTGTAATTAAACTGCAGAATTTTTGGTGAAATCCAGAGACAACATTTTGAAAAAGAAAAACAGAAAACTAAATAGTTCCATCAAAAGCCATGACATGGTTTATTGTGACATTTTTATTTCTCAGAAAAGACCTAGTCATTGTAGAAACACCAAAAATATGTTTTTTTTAAATTTTCCAGTTTTATCTTTTTTTTTTTTTTTTTGCTATAGGGTTTGTGTGCTTACCAGTAAGAGACAGACAGGGGGGAGTTAGAGGGGGGGAATCACCCCCCAGAAGGGATGGCTATGCTGCAATCCCTTCTCCTACATTCTCCTGTCAGAATTTTGGGCATTGGTGCACTCATGCCCAGTGCATTTTGCAAGCCACCAGGTTTGGGACTCAAACAGCAGAGTTGGCCATGTGGGACTCAGTGTCTTAATCATGACCTCATCTGCTGGCCCAAATTTTCCAATTTTAATGTAAAAAGTATTTGAAATTATTTCTTTAGACCAAGAGTCTTTTGGATTGTCAGTTTGTTAATCCTGCTTGTATCATTTAAGCTAAAATAATGTTTCCTTTTAAGTACACACAATTAAATATTTAGACTGTTTTGAAATTCAACTAATCTACTTTGTTCTTTTAAGAAAAATACAACAAAAAGGAAATTTTTAGATGATTTAACTAACTTCTATTTTATGAGTATTTACTAGCACTTAGACATTTTGCTAGACATGCACTCGACAGAGAGAGAGACAGAAAGAGACAGTGAGAGAGAAAGTAAGAAATCATACTCCAGGAAAATGGCCATGGCCATGCTGCTATCCCTTCTCTTCCATTTTCCTCCTGGGATTTTGGGCACACACACACACACATGTGCCCAGCATGATTTTTAAGCAGCCAGGTCTAGGACTCAAACCGCAGTTGACCACATGGGAGTCTAGTGCTATAACTACTCTGTCACTTGCTGACCCTCACGTTTTTGTTTTATTTCAAAAATATATTGATATATAATGATTGGCTATCCCTTCTCTTCCATTTTCCTCCTGGGATTTTGGGCACACACACACACACATGTGCCCAGCATGATTTTTAAGCAGCCAGGTCTAGGACTCAAACCGCAGTTGACCACATGGGAGTCTAGTGCTATAACTACTCTGTCACTTGCTGACCCTCACGTTTTTGTTTTATTTCAAAAATATATTGATATATAATGATTAAACATAATTGTGGGGAAACAATATGATTTTACAGCCCAAGAATACAATGTATAATAGTTTATTCAGGATATTGAGCATTCTTATCATTTCAACCATTTACCATTGCTTGTGTTAGGGATATACAAAATCTTTCCTCTTAGTTATTCTGAGATACACAGCAAGTTGTTGCCATCTATAATCACTCCACTGTATTTTACAACAGTAGAAGTTCCTTTTATTTGCAATTTTAGTTCCATTAAC
>NW_006159434.1:2128804-2131702 GCF_000334495.1 Tupaia belangeri chinensis
AAGGTTGTTTTGTTCCTGTTTTTTTTTTTTTCCCCAATTTCCACACATGAAGGAGAACATATGATATTTCTCTTTCTTTGCTTGGCTTATTTCTCTTAACATAATATCCTCTGAGCTCATCCATTTGAAATCAAAAGATAGAATGTCCTCTATTTAATTACTGGCTAGGATGTCCCTGGCTATTTTTCCTTCGTGTGTGTGTGTGTGTGTGTGTGTGTATCTCACATTTTCTTTATCTATTTCTCATTTTATGGATTCTTTCATTATTATTTCCATGATTTTTTCTAAGGTACAAAATGTATTTGAGATAGTTTAATAAAGTAAAGAAAATGAGTTTTATAAAATAAAGCTATATTTATGCTGACACGTTTAAAAAATACTTAATAAAAAATACTTAATGCAGAATGTTTTATACTCTTAGAGTGATAAAAACTTTCTAGGCATGATATCAAATACTGAAATGTTCTTCTTTTTCCTTTCTTTTTTTTTTTTTTAGAGAGATTTTTGCTGTAGGGTGCATGCATTCACCGGGGAGACAGACAAACAGCAAGCGAGAAATCACCCCACGGGGAAATGGCCACGCTGCAATCGCTTCTCCTCCATTTTCCTCTCAGGATTTTGGGCACGCACTCACATGTGCCTGGCATAAGTTTTAAGCTGCCAAGTCCAGGACTAGTGTTACAATTGACTAAGTGGGAGTCCAACAGTGCAACCATTACACCATCTGCTGATCCAAAAAGATTGAAATAGGCAATAAAATAGAAACTACAAAATTATGAATGACAGAAAGACAGCATCAAGGTAAAAGACAAACAGCAGTTTGAAACACTTTATAATCTATAACTGAAAAGGGTTAATATTTAGTTATTTAAAGATAGTTCTTACATAGAAAAAATATGTAGGGGTTCTGGCAAAAGGACACAAAACAGAATTTAAAAAGTCTGAAAGGATATTTACAATGATGTCAAAAATGTCAACAAACACTTAAGAATGTCCTCAAGCAATAATATGATGAATTTCAAAATTTTATTTTGAGTGAAAGAGACAGCAAGATTGCATACTGTATATTCTATTTATATAAAATACGAATCAGGTAAAATTGATCTATCCAGTTTGAAGTTAGGATAGCAAACCCCTTTGGTGATGGGTAATGATGGAAAGTGAATATCGGGGGTCTTCTCAGTTGCTAGTAATGTATTAGTTCTTGATCTCTGTTCCATTGTATTCAGTTTTTGAAAATCTGTCAAGCTGTACAATTCTAATCTGTACACTTTTCTTTGTATTATAATCCAATAAAAACATGTTTACTCAATCATATTAAACTAGATTATGTTCAGATTCAAATAAGATCCCAGAATTGTTCTTGAATTCACATATTAAATGTCCTAGCAGAAAACATTACTAGCCTTTACAAATTTAGCGTGAGAGTCACAATTGTTTTGTAAACCTATGAGTTTGATATTTAACATCTCTATGTGGTTGGTTTCCTTTAACCCTGCTATTCTCAATGTAAAAGGTAGAAAGGCAAAGAGAATGTCATTTTAATATCTTACACATACACAACACGTTATGAGATATTTCATCTTAAAACTCTATACTAAATCTTAATTGGTACATATTGAAACATATTTGTGTGGTGTATTGTCCGAGGCAAATTTATTTTTAAAATAGTCATTTATGTAGACATAGTAATTCTTATAGTTTTCTTACCAAAAATATCATGCTGATTACGAGTATAAAAAACCTAGGAAGTGAAATAAATAAAAAAATAAAAATAATAAAACACGGCAGAACTATCCTGAATAGCAGAGGCCTGGTGCTGACTGCTACTTGAAAGACGCATGTGCTGGGAAGACTGAGAGATCAAAGATTGACCCCTGCCCCCCCAGAGTGCACTGTGGATGCTGGCCACAGAAGATAAACCCATCAGAACAGAACTGTACCAGTTACAATAATGGACCAATGGGACAGATGCTTAAGTTTACCAATCTTAGGTGCATAAGTTTCAATGCTTCATTTGCATACTTAAATTTACTTGAAGACTAGGATAGGAGTTATTTCCCTATAAAAGCCATCCCTGAACACATTTTGAGAGACAGTGATTAAGCCCACACCCTGTCTCCTCAATGATGTCACCTGGAACAAGAGCTTCTTCCTTTATAAACCTTATGAGACAGAGTTTGGCTTTTCTGACAGCAAGTAGCTGTTTCTGGTCCATATCTACTTTGTTTCTGTAACAATCACATATATTCCTACAATTTATAACTGTTATTAAATATTTTTATTCTCCAAATTTATTTCTGCGGAGCTACTCTTTTGTAACAAATTTCAGGGAAAATTGTGAAAAAAGTTTCAAAATGGGCCAAAAAATATTGCTAGTCCTGTCAAGCACACTCTTTAGGATTGCCTGTTATCTTTCATTGTATTTAGGTTACTTTACAAGTATGTAAGTTGTAGAATACTGATGATAAATTAAGCAATCCACGTACATAGGAATGTTAATTGGATACACAGGCAATGCTTTCAATTACTGTACTATGGATATTGGCCAGCTATGAATTTACTATACTTATAAATCAATTTTAGCATTCTTTATTTTCTACAAATGCATGGCATGTGTTTTTCAAATTTTTCTTTGAGGTAGTTGTATATGTTCATGAGTTCCCAAATTAATTGATGTCAAATTAAATGATCGATACTTGTTCATTTTATTTCTAAATAAGCCATAATTTTATGGTTAAAAATCTAACAATATTTGCTTTTTTTTTTTCAGAGAGTTTTTTTTGCACTAGGGCACATGCACTCACCAGAAATACAGAGAGAGACAGAGAGACAGAAAGGGAGAAATCACCCCCTGGGAGGATGGCCAAGCCACAATCCTTTCTCCTCCATTCTCCT
>NW_006159434.1:2132234-2133016 GCF_000334495.1 Tupaia belangeri chinensis
CAGACAGAGAGAGACATAGAGACAGAAAGCGAGAAATCACCCCCCAGAGGGGATGGTCACGCCGCAATCCCTTCTCCTCCATTCTCCTCTCGGGATCTTGGGCATGCACACACACGCGCCCGGCGTGAGTTTTAAGCCACCGGGTCCGGGATGCGAACTGTGGTCGACTACGAGTGAGTCCAGCAACAGAGCCATTACGCTAACTGCTGGTTCCCCTATAACTTCTTAATAAATGATCTTTGATCCAGACATCCTATGAAGAAAATTGTTTGTATGTTTGTTTGATTGTTTGTTTGGTTTTTTTTGGGGGGGGGGAAAGGTTTTTGCTATAGGGTGCGTGCATTCGCCCGACAGAGAGAGACAGAGAGACAGAAAGGGAGAAATCACCCCCTGGGAGGATGGCCAAGCCACAATCCTTTCTCCTCCATTCTCCTCTTGAAGAGTTTAAGCCACTGGGTCCAGGACTCAAACCAGAGTTGACTATATGGGAGCCCAGAGACATAGTCAATCCAATATTGGCATTATTTTCTAATGGCTCCATAATATTCCATTGTGTAGATTTAATGTGTCCTCTACCATAGGTCGCATGTGTCATTGCCAGTTTTTATTATAAAAAAATGCATTAATGAAAAAAATAAAAATTGTAGGCACTCCACTAGAATACAAGTTCTATGAGGAGAAGATTACTTTTCTGTTTTTTCACCTACCAGCAGGTAAGTGTTCTTAGAATATACTATGTGTTGGGACCAGCAGTTAGCATAATGGCTATGTCACTGGACTCC
>NW_006159434.1:2133084-2146732 GCF_000334495.1 Tupaia belangeri chinensis
GTGCGTGCCCAAGATCCCTAGAGGAGAATGGAGGAGAAGGGATTGCGGCGTGGCCATCCCCTCTGGGAGGTGATTTCTCGCTTTCTGTTTCTCTGGTCTCTGTCTTTCTGGCGAACGTACGCGCCCTATAGCAAAAACCTCTCCAAAGAAAAAAAATAAGAATATACTATGTGTTGGCAGTTACTTTGTGTCAAATATGTGAATGAAATATACTTAAAATCCATAAATGAAGATCAAAAACTAGAGTTCATATGTCAGATTAGCAAAAGTTGAAAACATTGCTAATATCCAGTGTTGACAACTGTTTATAAAGAAATGGTCTCACTTACTCTTAGAAAAATTCTATCACAGCATTTTTTCTGGAGAGAATATGACAGTTCTATCAAAATGTAAAATATAGCTACTCTGGGTCAGCAGATGGTGTGAAGGTTAAGGTGGTTGAATTCCACATGGTTGACTCCTGGGTTAAAGTCCCTGACTCAGAGGTTGAAAATCACACTGGATGCTGTGAATGTTTGCTCAAAGTCCCAGGAAGAGAATGGAAAAGAGGGGATTGTGGTATGGTCTCCATACCACAAGGTGATTTCTCACTTTCCTCTCTTTTTTCCTTCTCCCCTTCTCTCTGTTTCTCTGTGGTAAGTGCACCTGCCCTATAGCAAAGAAAGAAACAAAAAAATGTGACTGCTCTTAAACTCCATATTTATATTTCTGAAGATCCATCTTATGAGAGAAAAAGTGTAACAATGCAAACAGACAGAAAATTGAATATTATTGCATAATTGGTAAAAAAGAGGAATTGGAAGCAGTGTTAATGTCCATGAATGTGTTTGTTCATAAAGAAACATTGGGACCAGCTGATGGAGTAGTGGTTATGTCCCTGGACTCCCACATAGTCGACCGCAGTTTGAGTCCTGGACCTGGTGGCTTAAAATTCATGCTAGGTGTGTGTGTGTGTGTGTGTGTGTGTGTGTGTGTGTGTATGCCCCAAATCCCAAGAGGATAATAGAGAAGAAGGGATTACTGTGTGGCCATTCCCCCTAGGGGGTGATTTCTTGTTTTCTGTCTGTCTGTCTGTCCAGTGAGCGCACATGCCCTACAGTAAAAATATCTCTAAACAAACAAACAAAAAGTTAAATATAAAGATATTTAAATGTATTCACGTATATGATTAAGTAAAAAAAAAAACAAGTCATATAACTATATGCATAATGTTTTATGAGTCCATCAAAATTACTTTCTGTGTATACATCTAAAATCATCTTAAAAGAACACATATTACATATCACCAAGGATAGGAAATGAAGGTCATGGTAAATTTGTACAAACAAATCTTATAAAACTAATTTTTATCTTTCTACACACTTCTCTACCCAATTAATTACATTAGCCCAAGTCCCTTTCTCTTGTCATATTTTCATAATTTACTGTTCTGTTAAACTCATTATGCAAATGTTCAACTCTGTTGTTTGGGGTCTTCATTTTTTTCAAGAAAGCTTGTGCGCCATATAAAAATTGTATTAATTTCATTTGTATGAGACTGGTACTGTAGTGTTGTGGTTAAGGAAGTCATATCCCACAACACTAACTGTGGTTGGAATCCTAGTCCAGCAGCTTGAAAAACATGCTGGGCTCATGTCTGTGCATGCCCCAAGAACCAAGGAGATGGAGAGTTGAAGGGATTGCCTCATGACTACACCCCACTGGAAGGTGCTTTCTCTCTCTCTGTCTTTCTACCTGTCTCCAGGGAATGCATATGTCCTCTGAAAATAAATAAGAAATAAATATTTTTTTCCCTTTTTATCTGTAGTATGTCAACTCAATTCTTAGGGGTCAAAATGAACCCTTAAGAGGACAGAGGTAAAATTTTCCTTCCTTTCCAAGACATTCCTTAAAAGAAAGGAAAAGAAATGCAAAGAAGATAATTTAGTTAACACAAAAGGGATTTTTATATTTTCAGTCAGCATGCTTTTCAACATGTTTGTGTTTCCTGTTCAATAGAGGGTCATCTATATTGTCCAACTCAAGTGCTAAATACTAGTCTAGACATATTCTAAATTATTTTTCTCTTTTCAAGATTTGGAAAGTGTAAAATATATTTCAAGAAAAATCAATAACAGTAAGTGTATTTCTTCTCAGCACTTTAATTGATTGTGATAATATTAACTTGGCTCAATATTAGAAAAGATTAAATATCTCTTTAATTAAGCACATTTCTTGATTTTCTCAGGAGAAAGACATTTCACATTTGATTATCAGTTTATATTAGATATAAAATTAATTACTACTATATCACAGATAGTAGAAGCACACGATGTTTGCCAGATAAATGTAAAGCTTCATTTCTAAATGAAGATTTTTTTTTCTATACAGCATATGAGCTTGACAGAGAGACAGAGAGAGGGAAAGTGAGAAATCACCTCTCATGGGGGATGGCCGTCCTACAATCCCCTCTCTTCCATTCTCCTCTCAGGATTTTGGGCACACATACACATGTGCCTGGCATATTCTTTTTTCATGCCACTGGATCCAGGACTTGAACTATGAAGTTGGCTATGTGGGATCTTGCCGCCTTAACTACCTGGCTGGCTCACCAAACGAAGATGTTTCATAAACATGTTTACTGATGAACAACTGCAATAACAAAAAGCTACAAAATTAACATCATTCTTCACGGAATAAGAAAAAATACTCAACTCCTTCAAGTATTTAATACAAGAACTGTGTCTATAATGCTTTTGGTTCAGTTGAGATATTGCCACTTACTGCCTGCTTAAAATGCCACACACACTTTTTTTTTTTTAGAGGTTTATGCTATAGAGTGCGTGTACTCACCAGAAAGACAGAGAGAGACAGACAAAAAGTGATAAATCACCCCCCTCCCCCCAGGGAGGATGGCTACACCACAATCCCTTCTCCTCCATTCTCCTCTGAGGATCTTGGGCACACACACACATGTGCCCAGCGTGAGTTTAAGCCACCAGATTCAGGACTCGAACCGTGGTTGACTACATGGGAGTCCAGCAACATAGCCATTATGCCAACTGCTGGTCCCCTAACACACACGTTTTTTTTTTTTTTCTTTTTAACTTCCCATTTATTTTCCTTCCCTAAAAGAAAATTCTTTGATTTTTTTCAACTCCACCATTTTTTTTTTGAGAGGTTTTTTTTTTTTTTCACTATAGGTCATGTGCGCTCGCCAGACAGACAGAGAGAGACATAGAGACAGAAAGCGAGAAATCACCCCCCAGGGGGGATGGTCAGGCTGCAATCCCTTCTCCTCCATTCTCCTCTCGGGATCTTGGGCACGCACGCACACGCACCCGGCGTGAGTTTTAAGCCACCGGGTCCGGGACGTGAACTGCAGTCGACTATGTGGGAGTCCAGCAACATAGCCATTACGCTTACTGCTGGTTCCCCAACTCCACCATTTTTATTCTCATTAGGATATAATATATTTTCATACAAGAATCATTACTTCTTTGAATGCAAATCCCTCTACTGAGTCTAGTAGAGTGAATTATATCAAGCATTTGATAAATGTTTTGCCAAATTAAAGTATAAATTAGCTGTAGAAACAAACTTAGTTAACAGATAAGTTTACCTAGTCTCTTTGGTACTTACTAGTTTTATAGATAACATTTATTTAATAGTATAAAATACACTGAAGCATAAAAAAGAAAAAGAATCATTCATATATGACCTGTGGGCAACTAGAAGTAGCAAACAGATTAATCATCAAGATCTGGTACAAACAAAAAGGTAAGAAAGCAAGAGAAAGGGCTGGCCCTGTAGCCTAGTGATTAAGGGAGCCAGATGCCACATGGCAGACCAAGGTTTGAATTCTCAAATCTCAGAGGCTTGAGAAGCGCTATGGGTGCTTGTGAATGTGTACCAAATCCTGAAAGGATGGAGAAATGGAGGGATTATAGAGTGACTAGATCCCACTGGGAGGTGCTTTATCTCTCTGTGTCTCTCTGGTAAGTGTACATGCCCTCTGCAATTAAAAAAGAGGAAGAAGACAAGAGATTAAGAGAAATAGAACCTATTAGAAATGAACAAACCTCTTCAGAGTTCGAATGACACAAATATTAATAGAGAAGTGTTTGTACTGGGTTTTGCACCTCACCTGTGAGACTGGCAACCAAGGCACTGTGGAATTAAATGACTACATATTTATTAGTAACAGTCTCTATATTCCAGAATTTAACTAGCAATAACTAATTAGTATTCACTAAAGCCACATGAGCCAGTCTGTTATTGAATATTAAAGTTCCTATGTCACAGTTGGGGAAATCTAAGGAATTAATCAATTTTTGTCAATATGATTTTATAGTCACATTGCAGCACTAGTTAGATAGTCTGAAAGCTATTTTTAAATCCTCATAAAATTTCTTTAAGGCAGAATGTCAAGATTATGATCTTCTTTCACAGTAAGAGTAATTGAAAAATAAATGTTCCAGTTAGACACAGGAAGAATTCCTTGACTCCCTAAATGGGCCATGCCTAAATGACAAAAAGTGCAGGATGAAAGAAATGACCAAACTGACATTTTAAACACACACACACACACACACACACACACACACACACACTTCTCCACTTAAAAATCCTGGGAGCCTTTTATTGCCTACGTAATAAATCCCAAACTCCTTAGAATAGTATTCAAGGAACGTCCATGCTGAAATCAACAAAAATTCAGTCTATTTCAATACTTCATTATTTTTTCTTTCTTCCATTCTTTACCTCACCTACTTCTTTTTTTCTTTAAAGAATTATTTTATTTAACTTTATTTATTTATTTATTTTTAATTTGACCAGAGAAGGAAAGTGAAAAAAGGAGAGAGAGAGAAAGAGAGAAAGCAAGCCACCAGGTCCAGGACTCGGACTCTGTTGGCCATGTGAGTCCAGTACCTTTAATTACCATGCCACCTGCTGACCCCACCTCACCTGCCTACTGCTTTCCATACATTCCAGTCCCACAAATCTATGCCACTTCACCAAAGAGTTCTCTATTGCTAGGACATGCAAGACTCCTTTGAAACCTCGAACATTTACACAAGCCATTCTTGCTGTTTTGAAAGTTTATTCCACTCTTCTCAACTTGATAATCTCTAAGAGTAAAACAGTACATAATCTTGTCTTCCCTCTAAGATTACCCAGTTCTAGGACCACCAGCTGATGTACTGTTTACATCGTTGTACTCCCACAAAGTTTACCAGGGTTCAAGTCCCAGAACAGGCACATTAAAACTCATACCAGACCTGTGTGCGTGCATGCCCAAAATCCTGAGAGGAGAATGGAGGAGAAGGGATTGCAGCATGACCATACCCTCAGGGGATAATTTCTCGCTTCCTGTCTCTCTATCTCTCCAATGAGCACATGCGCCCTATAGCCAAAATATCTCTAAAAAAGAAAGATTTCCCAGTTCTTCCTCTCTGAATCCCCACTGAACTAACTGCTTTTAACTCTGTGCTTCTATTGTGCTGTGTTGTAGCTGAATATTTATATAATTCTTTTCCATAATATACTCAACTCATTGAGGAAGGAATCAAGTCCCTATCATGTCAGTTTCTAAATTTGTTAAGGGTTATTTTATTACTATATCTTGTCTCCGTGACCCCCCCCACCACCACCACAAGACAGTGTATTGGCCATTTCCTAGCTTCAGTAAATTGGATTAAAAATAAAGATTTTGAACTGCCAAAGTGCATGTACACAGGCCAGAGAGTAAGACAGAGGGAGAGGAAATATAGTTGAATTAAACTTGTAGGGGGGAAGAAATTCATTGTCCCTATGAAGTTCATCGAAAATCACTGACAATAGGCAGATTAATAAAAGAAAAAGCAAAAAGATTTATTTTAACATATACAATGGAATACAGGACCCATGTAAAATTATAAACTTGAAAGAGAGGCCAGATGGCTATGGCCTAAATGTCTCTGCACAAGAGACAGGAAAGTGGGAAGAAGTGAATGGGCTTAATGCTATTACAATGATTATTAAATAATTCTATTTGGAAGCTGAATGAGGCCAAGTTACTGAAAGATGAGGTGCAAAGAGTGAACAAAGGTTGTCTTATGGGGAACCAGCAGTTAGCGTAATGGCTATGTCGCTGGACTCCCACGTAGTCGACCGCGGTTCGCCTCCCGGACCTGGTGGCTTAAAACTCACGCCGGGCGCGTGTGCGTGCGTGCCCAAGATCCCAAGAGGAGAATGGAGGAGAAGGGATTGCAGCGTGACCATCCCCCCTGGGGGGGTGATTTCTCGCTTTCTGTCTCTATGTCTCTCTCTGTCTGTCTGGCGAGCGCACGCGCCCTACAGTGAAAATCTCTAAAAAGGAAAAATTACAAAAAAAAAAGGTTGTCTTATGCAAATGAAGTGTTTTAGGTAATTTCTTGGACTCGCCTTCAGAATAGACATCCTGAATGTGGGGATCTTTAATCTTTCTTGTCTCAGTTGTTTAACAAAATTTCTAGCAGGGAGCTTAAAGACAAATGCCTTTTTTTTTTTTTTTTAATTTGTCAGATGGCAAGTCGGCTGGCTGGCGAGAGACAGAAGGTGACAGAGAGAAAGAAAGAACGTAAATTCCCCTTCATAGAGAATGGTAACAATCCATCATCTTCCATTTCCCCCTTCTTTCAGGATTGTGAGCATGTACATACATGCATCCAGAATGTTTTTCAAACCTCTGAGTTTTGGACTCTAACCCACAGTTGGCCATGTAAGAGATCCAGCTACCTTAACCACCATGCCATCCATTGGCCTGACAATTGAATTTCTTTTGGAAAGTAGGTCAGGTAGGTAAATTCCAGAGAGAGATTCTCTTTGCATTTCAGGTTGGGGAGAAAAGACAAGGTTAATGTCTTGATTCTGTGACAACTTTTAATACTTCTCAGCATGTCAAAGTGCCAGTCTATAGGTACCAGCTTCTGAACTCTCCAAACTCAGTCAGCTAAATAATGAATATTTAAAAATCATTTAAAATGACCAAATTACAGAGTTCTTCTGAGAAACAGACAATGTGCTGCCAGGCATCGTAGCAAACTCAAATCAATTTGATTAAAGCTGAACTAGATGCCCTTTTGATCATCTCCATTCCTGCCTCAGTTGTCTGTGACTCATGTTACTTGCTTCTTGACTGTCCAGAATTTGCTATTTAATGTCTTAGGAATTATCTGCCTACTCCTTTAGCAAAATTTGTTATGTTCTTTATCCAATTCTCCCAAGGTACTGCATTTATTTTATAAACTGATAACTTAACCAGCCTGGCAAGCTAATCTATAATAATATGCTAATGGACCCTTTATAGCATTTTAGGTAGCATAACTTTATAATGGCCTTTTAAAAAAATTAATAAACTCTATTTTTTAGAGCCGCTTTGGATTCACAGCAAAACTGAATCGAAAGCATAATTTCCATACTTTCTGTCTCTCCCCCACACAACCTCCTCCACTATTAACATCCAGCATGAAAGTGATGCATTTGTTACAATTGATAAACCTACACAGACATATCATTATGACCTGTAGGAGAGGAAAAATAAGTTTCCCTTTCCTTTTCTAAGTTTGCCACTGAGGTCTCTGTGACACAAGTCAGAATAACATAAAGAAAATAAGTTCATTACCATGTATATCTCATATATACATAGAAAATACCCAGAGAAAAGAGTAAATGTCAAACAAGTAGCCTAAGACTGTAGCTTATATGTGATCTTAAACTAAAATAATGTATAGGGGGAGACAAGGTATGGGAAACAAGTTAAGTAAACACGAATAAAGTTTGTTGAGCAGATTTAAGTTGATTCCCTGTCAGTTGATCATCAGAATCTCTTTTTATTTATATGTCCTTCTCTTTCTGGTGCAAAGAAGACAATACCCTTACAAGTGGAGATGTTCTTCTCAGATGCACATTTTCCTTATAAATCATAATTTATGCTGTTTTCAGCTTCTCCTGTGTCTGCCGTCTCTCCAAATAATCAGTTCAAAATAATTATTATGCCAACAAGATATATTTGGAGTGGCATATTCTGGTCTCCTATTGTCTTATTGTAGAGTGGCATATTCTGAACTGCTACACATTCTGAACTGCTACACATCTTATGTTTACATAAGAGTTCACACTTGGTGCTGTGTATTCAATGCATTTTGATATGTATCCACCATTATGATAACATATCATTTTAATACTGTAAAATTCCTTTCTGTTTCTTTATTTTTCTTATTTTTTCAGAGGGTGATTTTTTGTTTGTTTGTTTGCTATAGGGCTCATCCACTCACCAGAGAGACAGAGAGACAATCCTTTCTCCAACATTCTCCTCTTGGGATCTTTTTTTTTTTTTGGAGAGGTTTTTGCTGTAGGGTGCGAGCGCTCGCCAGACAGACAGAGAGAGACATAGAGACAGAAAGCGAGAAAGCACCCCTAGAGGGGATGGTCACGCCGCAATCCCTTCTCCTCCATTCTCCTCTCGGGATCTTGGGCACGCACGCACACGCACCCGGCGTGAGTTTTAAGCCACCGGGTCTGGGACGCGAACCGCGGTCAACTATGTGGGAGTCCAGCGACATGGCCATTACGTTAACTGCTGGTTCCCTCCTCTTGGGATCTTGAGCATGGATACACATGCACCTGACATGAACGTTAAGCTGCTGGGTCCAGTACTCAATCTGCTATCAAATACATGGGAGTGCAGTGGTCCCAGTCCTCTATGTTTCACCTATCCTTTTCTATCTCTTCTCTAATCCCTGAAAACCACTGACCATTTTGCTGTCTCCATAGTTTTGCCTTTCACAGAATGCTGCGTGGTTAGAATTAAATAATATGTATCCTTCTCAGACTGTCTTCTTTCAATTCTTAATTTGCATTTAAGTTTCCTCTATATCTTTCATGGCTTGATAGCTCATTTTCTTTTTAGCACTGAATAATATCTCATTGTATGGTGGAGCAAAAGCTTATCCACTTATCTACTAAAGGACATCTTGATTGCATTTAAGTTTTGGCAATTATGAATAAAGTTATAGAGATGCTTGTGCAAGTTTTAGTATGGAAGTAAATTTTCAATTTGTTTGTGTAAATATGCTAGACTGCAATTGCTGGATCTTATGGTAAAAGTCTGTTTAGTTTTGGAAGAAATTGCTAAACTGCTTTTTTTTATTGAGGGATTTTTAAAATTATTATTATTATTATTTATACATTTAATAGCTATCCATCATTTAGATTGTAAAGAGGCTTTACCCAGCATGATAAACACCTCAGTCCAGCCCAGTTGAGAATACTATATGCATCCTCATCCACAGATAATAAATCATATCTGTGTCCCACAAATATCTTACCTCAATTTTTTCCCCAAATTTCCTTCCCTATGCTTTTCCCCTCTCATACTCTCTTTCCACTTTGTCTCTAGTGTCCATAAGAATTTTTAATGCTTTTATGTCCTCCAGATTTTCAGTCTCTACCATAGAGAGCAGTCAGTCAGTATATGTTAAGCAGAGACATACAATGTCTCTCTTTCATAACCTGACTTGCTTCACTCAGCAATAAATCTTCCATATTCATTCATTTTCTATCAAATTCCAGGGCTTTGTTGTATTTTATGGCTGAGTAGTATTCCATGTAGTATATGTGACACATTTTTTCAATCTATTCATCTGTTTGTGGACATTTGGGTTGGTTCCATGTCTTAGCAATCGTGAATAGTGCTACAATGAATATAGATGTGCAAGCGCTTTTCTGACTAACTGTTTTCTTGTCCTTTGGGTAGATACCCAGGAGTGGAATTGCTGAATCTTGTGGTAGTTCTATTTGAGGGTTTTTGAGGAACTTCCATATTGTTATATTGTTCTCCACAGTGGCTGGACCAATTTACATTCCCACCAACAACGTGGGAGTGCTCCCCTTTCACCACATCCCCTGACTGGGGCTCATTGTGGTTTTGATCTACATCTCCCTTATTATGAGGGATGCTGAGCATTTTTTCATTTGCTTTTGAGCTGTTCGTATGTCTTCCTTAGAGTTGTTTATTCAGCTAATTTTCCCATTCTTTAATCGGGTTAATCATTTTCTTTCAGGTAAGCTACTTGAATTCCCTGTGTATTCTGGTTATCAGTCCCTTGTCTGAGGCACAGTTAACAAAAATTATCTCCCATTCCGAGGGTTCTCAATTCACACTAATTACCGTATCCTTTGTTGCACAGAAACTTCTTAATCCAATGTATTTCACCTGTTTATTTTGGAGATTATTGCCTATGCTTTGGGGGTCTTGCTTAAAAAGTCTTTGCCTACCCCCAATGTCTTCCAGAGTTGCCCCAGTGTTTTCCACCAGTAGTTTTATATTTTGCAGTCTTAGGTTTAGATCATTGATCCACTTTGAGTTGATTTTTGTTAATGGTGACAGATATGGGTTCAGATGGATCTTTGTTCAGGTGGATATCCAGTATTTCTAGCGCCATTTGCTAAAGAAGTTTTTCTTTTCCCACTGTATTGACTGGTATCCGTTGTCAAAGATCAGTTGACTGTATGTTTTGGGGTTTATTTCTGGGGTCTCTACACTATTCCATTGATCCTCATATTTGTTTTTGTGTCAGTATCTTGCTGTTTTTATTATCACAGCTTTGTAATATATTTTGGGGTCAGGAAGTGACATGCCACCTACTCCACTATTCTTGGGTATTATGGCTTTGGTAATATGTGGTCTTTTATGATTCCAGACAAATTCTATGATTGTCTTTTCTACATCTTTGAAGAGTGTCTCTTGTAATTTTATAGGGATTGCATTAAATATGTAGATTAATTTGGGTAAAATTTCAATTTTGATTATCTTAATTGTGTGAATCCAGGAATATGGAATGTCCTTTCAATTTTGTGTCCTTTTCAATTTTCTTTTTAGGATTTTCACAGTTTTCCTTATAAAGGTCTTTGACTTCCTTGGTTAGTTTTATTCGTAGGTATCTTACACTTCTTGTGGCTATGGAAATGGGATTACTTTCTTCAGTTCTGTCTCTGTTTGCTTGTTGCTTGTATATATAAATACTATAGATTTTCATAAGTTAATTTTGTATCCTGCCACTTCACTGTATGCATTTATTACTTTAAGATGTTTTTTCATGGATACTGTTAGGTCTTCTATGTATACAATCATATCATCTGCAAACAGGGATAATTTCAGCTCTTCTTTTGCTATTGGAATGCCTTTTATTTCCTTCTCTTGTCTGATCACATTGGCTAGGACTTCCAGTACTATACTGAATAGGAGCAGAGAAAGTGGGCATCCTTGTCTAGTACCAGTTATTAGTGGAAAAGATTTCAGCTTTTCCTAATTCAGTATAATGTTTAAATACAGATTTTTCACAGATGGCTTTTATTATGCTGAGAAACAATCCTTCTATGCCAATTTTACAGAGAGGCTTAATCATGAATGGATGTTGTATTTTGCCAAATGCTTTTTCTACATTGATTGAAATGATCATATGGTTTTTATCTTTCTTTCTGTTAATATGATGTATTACATTTATGGTTTTGCATATATTGAACCACCTTGCATCCCTGGAATAAAGCCTATCTGGTTGTGATTAATAACCTTTTTTTATATGTTGTTGAATACGGTTAGCAAATATCTTGTTGAAAATTTTTGCATTTATATTCATCAGAGATATAGGTCTATAGTTTTCCTTTTTTGTTGTACCCTTATCCTTTTTGGGAATGAGGATAATGGAGGCTTCATAGAATGAATTTGGAAGGGTTACCTCCTTTTAGATCTTTAGAAATAGTGTGAGTAGAATGGGGGTTACTTCATCTTTAAAAGTTTTGTAAAATTCAGCAGTGAAGCTATCAGGACCTGGACTTTTCTTTGATGGGAGATCATTTATTACTGATTCAATCTCATTGCTTGTTAAAAGCCTATTTAGACTTTCTATTTCCTCCTGAGTCAATCTTGGTAAATTACATGGGTCCAGGAATTCGTCTATCTCATCCAGGTTTTCTTCTTTTTTGGCATAAAGTTGCTCATAGTATCCTCTATGTTTTGTATTTTTGTTATGTCTGTTGTAATGTTGCCTGATTCATTGCAAATTTGATTTATCTGGTTCCTTTCTCTCTTCTTGTTAATTCACCTAGCTAATGGTGTATAAATCTTGTTTATCTTTTTAAAGAACCAGCTTTTGCTGTTCTTTAATAAGATTTATTTTCTGTATAATTCACTTATTTTTCTATTTCATTGATTTCTCTTCAAATCTTTATTATTTCTTTTCTCCTGGCATTTTTTTTTTAAATTTTTGTTGTTGCTTTTCCAATTCACTGAGGCATGATGTTAGGTTGTCCTTTTTTCACCTTTCCATCTTTTTCTTGTGCAAACTAATTGCTATGATCTTCCCTCTTATGAGTACTTTTGCAGTGTCCCACAAATTATGGAAACTTGTGTACTCATTATCATTTGTTTCCATGAATCTTTTTATTTCAGCCTTAATCTCTTCAGTGGTCTTGAAGTCATTCAGAAGTAGGTTATTTAGTTTTCGTGTATTTTTGTATTTTCAAGCATTTTTTGTGAGATTAATATCACGTTTAATTCCATCATGGTCAGAGAAGATGTTGGATATAGTATCTAGGACTTTGAATCAGTAAAGGCTGGTTTTGTACCCTATCATGTGGTCAATCTTTGAGAAAATACCATGCAGTGCTTAGAAAAAGGTATATTTTGTGGTTTTTGGGGGGAGTGGACAGCTCTATAGATGTCTGTCAAGTCCATCTGATTTATGGTATCATTTAGGTTCAGAATCTCTTTATTTTTTTCTCTCCTTGATCTGTCTAAAGGAAATAATTGAGAGTTGAGATCTGAATCTCTTTGCTTATTTTTTGTCTCATTGACCTGTCTAAAGGAGATAATGGGGTTTTGAGATCTCCAACAATTATTGTGTTACAGTCTCTCTCTCCTTTTAGATCTCAGTCTTTCCTTAACGTATTTGGGTGCTCCTGAGTTTGGTGCATAGATATTTATAAGCGTTATATCTTCTTAATGAATTAGCCCTTTTACTACTACATAATGCCCTTCTTTGTCTCTTCTTATGTTTTTTGTCTTAAAGCCTATTTTGTCCAAAATCAGTATAGCGACTCCTGCTCTTTTCTGGTTTCCATTTGCATGGAATGTCTTTTTTCCAGTCCTTCATTTTCAGTCTATGTATGTCTTTATCCATAAGCTGGGATTCTTGTAGGCAGCAGATGGAGGGTTTCTGATTTTTAATTCAGTCTGTGTCTCTTGATCAAAGAGTTTAATCCATTAATATTAAATGTTATTATTGATATTTCCAGTCTTGTCCCTAGCATTATGCTGGCCATATTCTTAGTGGCTTTTTGTTCTTTTATTGCTGTCTGTCTGTCTTTAGTTTTCTTGGTATAGTACTCTTCAGAATTTCTTGAAGATAACATGCATGATTAAGCCACTATGCAGTTTATTCTAGATGGGAAACCACATTTAGTATGTTGTGATGATGCTCAGGGAATGAATATTAAGTAATTTAAAAAAAAGTTGCAGGAGTAAAAAAAAACAGTACAACTGTTCGTATAGAAATTTTAAAAAATGCATATTTGATGACTGCAGTAAGCTATATAGCCCCAGCTAGGTACTACTTTATAGTATGTTCACTCTACTCACTGAGGTTTA
>NW_006159434.1:2146950-2149447 GCF_000334495.1 Tupaia belangeri chinensis
ACAGTGTATTTTGGATGGAAAATTCATTTGTATGCCGTAATGATGTACAGTGAATTAATATAAAAAATAAATAAATTTAAAGAGAAAAAAAGAATTTCTTGAGGATCTGATCTATAAAGTTTTGTTTATCTGAGAACATTTTTTATTTTCTTTTCCCATATGAAGTATAATCTTGCTGGGTGTAGTATTCTTGGTTGAAATTTTTTTCATTTAACACTTTGGATATATTTCCCCAATCTTTCCTTGCTTGCAATGTATCTGATGAGAATTCTGGTGTTGGCCTGATGGGTTAGCCTTTGTAAGTGATTTGATGTTTCTCTCTTGCCAATCTGAGTATTTTGTCTTTGTAGTTTTAGTCAATCCAGCTATGATGTGCCATGGAGAGGATCTTCTTGGATTGATTCTAGTTGGGGTTCTTTGTATTTCTTGGGTCTGTATGTTTGAGTGCCTCTCTAGATTTGGAAAATTCAAGGATTTCGTGGAATATATTATCAATGCCTTTATTAGTTTCTTCACTTTCTGGGATACCAACTATTCGGACATTGGGCATTTCATGGTATCTATTATTTCTCATATGTTATCCTCAGTTTTCTCGACTGTTTTCTCAGTATTTTTGATAATTTTTTCTAGGTCAGAGATTTTGTCCTCTACTCCCCAGATTCGATCTTCTGCATGGTCTAAGCTGCCTTTAATACTTTCAAGGGAGGTTTAAATTTTCTTTATTACAGCCTTCATATCTAACAGTTCTGTTTGATTCTTTTTTTTATGGTGTACAATTCTTCTTTCATATAGTGGAAAGACTTACTCATCTCTTGGAACTTAACATCTCTTTTTTCTTCCATTTCATAGAGTTTTGTTACTATAAATATTTTAATTTATTTTTCTGACATTTCTATTATATCCTCTAATATTTCCTTAGTTGGAGACAAGTTGCAGTGTTCCCTTGCTGGAGATATATTATTTGATTCTCTCATCCTTGAGACTCTTCTCCAATTTTTAGTCATTTGGTAATGCATTCACTTCTGCATAACTTGTTGGAGAAGGATTCTGTGACTCTGAGCTCATGTGTTTCCCTTACTATGAAATAATTTTGTGCTATTTTCTCCCTTCTACTGTGCCCTCCAATGCAGGAAAAACAGGAGGAGATTTGCAATCAGTTTTATGAAGGAGAATTTCACTATTTTTGTAACCACTACAGTGAGGTGCAAAGAATTCTCTAAAACTCACAATGTACAGATGTTTAGCTATTATGCACCTAGTCATCTCTAGGCTGTGGGTAAGGGCTGAGCAGTAAAACAGGAAACTAAGGTAAAAGAAAAAGGAAATAGGAAATAGAAATAGGAAGAAAAATAAAAGAAAAAAGAAGGGAAGTGCTATAAGACAAAGAGGGAAAACATAGAAATCACGTCATAGAAAATGAAATTTAGTAAAATATGGAAAACCACGAAGAGCACCGTGCAAAAGCCCAACACAGACAGAGGTCAAGGTGCCTGGATGCTTTCTGTCCTAGATGAGGGAAGAATAGACAAATTAACTAGAGAAATGCACAAACAGGGCAGAAAGCTGCTTCTAAAAAAAGAGAAAAAAAAGTTAGAAGGGACAGAGAAGAACAAGAGGGAGATACTTGCATACCTGACTAGCACTGAGGTCTGGAGGGGGAGAGAGGCCCTGGCTGTGGGAAGGGGACAGTGCTTCACAGCTGTGAAGCTGAACTCAGAGGCCCGACACAGGCAGAGGTGGAAGTGCCTGGACCTCCACCTTATGAAACTGGGTTTTTAAACATGTTTTTTAAAGCTTTTGCTATTGCACACATGTGATCACCAGAGAGAGAGAGAGAAAGAGAGGTGAGAAATCACTTCTTAGGGGGAATGGTTATGCATTCCTTTCTCTTCCATTTTTCTCTCTGGATTTTTGGCACACATACACATGTGCTTGGTGTTATTTTCAAGCCTTTGGGTTCGGGACTCGAAACATGGTCAGCCATGTGTATATCCAGTGCCTTAACCACCATGTGACTTTCTGGCTCTGCCAAACTATCTTTTCAAATGGGTGTATCATTCTGCATTCCCACCAGCAATGAATGAGACTTCCCGTGGCTCTGCATTCTTACTAGCATTAGGTGGTATTGGTGTTTCATATTTTGGCCATTCTCATACGTGTGTAGTTATACAATGACCCTTTTGAATCAATACTTAATTTAAAGTGTAATTATATTAGTAATAAGTGTAGGCAGCTGGGCACAGTACTGAATGAAATCTAAACTTTCTGGTGCCACTCAATCCCCCACTTAAGACACCAATTATGATTTGTTAGAGACATTAAATATTATTGGGAACACTTGGGTATGTATGTGTCAGGTGAGATACAATGAAAAGTGAAGGCAAAAGGCATTAAATGAAAGATTTTTATTACTCACAGGTCACAGAGTGGTTAGGTGTATCAAAAGGAGGTCAATGAGACATTTGGATACAGCAGTGTGCTCACTGTAGGTGAGATG
>NW_006159434.1:2149531-2182621 GCF_000334495.1 Tupaia belangeri chinensis
AGATGGGCTCGGTAAACACACACACACACACACACACACACACACACACACACACGAAGGGGAAACTGATTTATATGACTCTGGTGATGACCATTTGATTTTATTGTGGTTAGCAGCTGTGGGGTATGTTGCTCAGTGAGATGAAGAACAGCCAGGCTATATCACAAATACCTGTGTGAAGAGGAAAACTTTTAAAAGGTCAAAGATGATGAGGCTTGACTGACTTACAATAACTTTTGTGTGACCTGAAATGAATGCCAAGGCAGCAATAGTACTAAACTAATTCATGATACCTTATTTCACATTAGTTCACATTTTACTATTTTTTCTACATCTTTGTAATGTTAGAACTACATTGTAAGTCACTTGACAACATATACTGTTGTCTTAAATTTGGGGATATGAACAAAAACCTAATACAGTTCAAAAACCTAGTAACTTGTGTGCAAAAGCATGCACGTATGTTTTTCTATATATAGTGAACATATATTAGCAAATAGTTGAAACAATACAATGTTGGAGTTTTTCAAGGTAATCATTTGTAGCATCTTTAAATTGCTATTTCTGATAAATAAATGAGTAATTTCTCAGTGAATGTTCACTTTATGAAATGTGTTAATGTAAGTACCACATTACATTTCTGTTATTTTGGACTGGAATGTACGACTGGACTTAGGTTAAGATGGCTGGAATAATTATAGCTAACTCTTCATTATTTTATTTATGCGTTTGTACTGCATTTACATTTGGAAATCCAGTTCTTTGAGCCCACTGTAGAATTTCAGTGGATATATTTAATAAGAACTATGTGGTTATGATGATTTTTTTTATTTGTCAGAGGGCACATACACTCACTGGAGAGAGAGAGAAACAAAGAGAGAAAGTGAGACAGCAGCTCCCATGGAGAATGATCATGCCACAATCACTTCTCATTCATTTTCCCTTCCTTTTTGGATTTTGGGTGCACAACCTGCACTGGCATGACTTTCAAACCCTGGGGTCTAGGGCTCAAACCGCACAGTTGGCCGAGTGGGATTCAGTTCACATAACTACAAGGCTGTGGGCAGACCCAATGAGCTTAAGTTTTAAACAGTCACAAGCAAATGCATTAAATTACTTTCTCCAAAAAACATAAAGGAGGAAATATCAAATGTAATAGAACTTTTGCAACATGCTAGGTTGGTCTATAAGACTAAAGAACAAAGCAACTCTATTCCCTAGGCTGATGTGGCCTTAAGTGTCATAAACCTGACTGAAGCATGCTGGAATCAAAACATTCTTGACAAGCTTTATAGGTCCTCCTTTCTTTTCTTTCCATCCCTCCTTCTTTCTATGATTTATTTAGATTCTACCCATTCACTGAGAGACTTTTTCACTTGTTCACTTATAAAAACATTTTCTTTTATTTCAGAAATGTCCACCAATGCTCCTATTATTCACTTTTCTTCTACTCATTATCAAACAGGTGCACAAATTTGCCTACTTTAGCATCTGAAAATATTTGATGTTCAGTTCTCTTTTCAATATTCTTTGCTTGTCGTTTTAGTGTGTTTACAAGTAATATCAGCTATCACAAGATTTATTTTCTCTTCAAAAATATATCTCATATTCTTGACAGCTATTCATATTAGCAAAAAGGGCATTTACTGTATTTTAATGGCTGGTTTAATTTTGTGTTTTATAAGACTCTTATGTGCGGACTTGATTGGTGGTATTAGTTGTGTGCCATTTAGGTATGCCTGACTGAGTTATAACATAATGAACTTCTTCTGAAACAGATATAAATTTATACACATCCATTTTGAGGTAAATAGGGACTTCTTTGTTATTTTTATAATAGCTCAGACAATGGGAAATCTGAAAGATACAAATAGACCTAATGAAATATATATAATAGCCTACAAGTATTATAGCTTTCAGTATATTCGTTTCATTTCTTAATTTAGCTTATCTAAAAATGTAAATTTTATACGTGGCCTTTTTTATTTTTTAAGAGGTTTTTGCCTTAGGATGCATGCACTCACTGGAGAGAGGGGGGGGAGAGAGAGAAAGAAAGACAGTGAGAGGGAAAGTGAGAAATCACTGTGAGGAAGGATAGCCATGCTGCAATCCCTTCTCCATTCTCCTCTCAGAATTTTGGACATGCATGCACACAAAGCTGGTGTGATTTTCAAGCCACCAGGTCAGGAACTCAAACTTTGGTTGGCCATGTGGGAGGCCAGCAACATAACCGCTACATCTGCTGGCTCCAGTGGCCTCTTTTCTTTTTGCAGTAAATGTTATGTTAGAGATTTTGGAAGAGAAAAAATAATGAACTGTTTTCCCTAAGCCTGCAAATATTCTACAAAAGTGGGGTGAAGAATATTAGAATGGAGCCTGGACCTTGATTTTAGTCTTGCAAACTTAAACAGGTAAATTTGGATAGTCATTTTTCTTCTCTTATTGTCATTCTCCTGATCTAGGAAAAGCATTGAGTTATAAGTCAGTGCTGGACAATCAAAATTTAAAATGAGGTCTATGTGGGGAAAGAAAAACATTGTGTATACCATCTAATACACAAATAGTTTTTTTTCTATTAAGGCAATTTTATTTTTGCCATAGGGTGTGCTTACTTGCCAGAGATACAGAGAGAGACAGAAAGGGAAAGTGAGAAATCACTCCTTGGGGCAATGCACACACCACAATCCCCTTTCCATTCCCCTCTCAGGATTTTGGGCACACTTCCACATGCAGAAAGTGTGATTTTCTATCTCCTGGGTCTGGGATTTGAACCATGGTTGATCATGCATAAATTCAGGGCCTGAACCACTACACAACCTGCTGGCCCTTAATACACTAACAGTTTGACTTATGAATTTTAGAGATCTGTGAAATATAAACTGGGAATTCCAACACATACTCACTAGGCAAAAGCTAAAGAAGTTCTGACACAAGAATCAAAAATATACCAGAGGGCCAGCAGAAGGTGTAGCGGTTGCATTGCTGGAGTCCCACATGGGTGACAGTGGTTCGAGTCCTGGACCTGGTGGCTTGAAAATCATGCCAGGTATGTGTGCATGCATATATGCCCAAGATCCCTGGAGGAGAATCTAGGAGAAGGGATTGCAATGTGGCCATTCCCCATGGGGTGATTTTTTACTTTCCCTCTATTATCTCTCTCTCTCTCTCTCGTGAGTGCATGTGCCCCAGGGCAAAACTATCTTAAAAAAAAAAAAAAAGAAAAAAGTGGCTCAGTCTTGGTAGTGTACTGAACTGCTATGCTGGAAGCCACATGGCTTACCACAGACTTGGATCTCCACTTCAGTTAACTTGAAATATGTGTATGAGGGTGCCCAAGATTCAGATGAAATGGAGTGCTAGGGATAGAAAACAGCAGTGTGTTTAGACCCTGTTGAAAGTATTGTTCTTTCTCTCTCTTGTGCACACCCATGTGTGCACATACTCTTTGCCATGAAAAAAGTAAATAAACTTAAAATATATACTTACAGGGGTCAGCAGATGGTGTAATTGTTACATCACTGGACTCCCATATAGTCAACCATGGTTCAACTCTCTTACCTAGCAGCTTAAAACTCATTCTGGGCACATTCGCGTGTGTCCAAAATTCTGAGAGGAGAACGGATGAGAAGGGATTGTGGCATGGCCATCTTCCCCCGGGGGATGAGTTTCACTTTCTGTTTCTCTGTCTCTCTCTGTCTCTCTGGCAAGCACACACACCCTATCGAAAAACATCTCTCTCAAAAAAATATTTATACACATACGTATATTTATATTGAGGCCAGCAGGTAGTATACTGGTTAAGGTGCTAGACTTCCATGTGACCAACCATGGTTTGAGTCCCATGGCTTGACAATCACACTGGAGGACCAGCCGGTAGCATAATAGTTAAGGCACTGACTCCCACATGGCTGACCATGATACAAGTCCTGGACCCAGTGGTTTGAATATCATGCCAGATGCATGTGTATGTGTGTCCAAAATCCTGTGAGAGGAATAGAGGAGAAGGGATTGCAATGTGGCCATCCACCCCCATGGGGTGATTTTTTACTTCCTCTCTCTCTGTGTCTCTCTGGCAAGTACATGCACCTTTAGCAAAGATCTCTCTCTAGAAAAAAAAAAAAAGTCAAAAGAAAGAAAATCATGGTGGGCATGTGTACATGTGCACCCAAAATCCCAAGAGGAGAACGGAGAAGAAGAGATTGTGGCATGGCCATCCCTCCTAGGGTGTGATTTATCACTTTCCCTCTCACTGTCTCTCTGTCCATATCTCTCGGGTGAGCACACATGCCCTATGGCAAAGACTTAAAAAAAAAATGAGACAAAGAGTAATACTTTGGAACGCTTAGGACAATTATAAAAGTAGTTGATCAAAGTTAACCTATTGTGGGGAAAAAAAATCACTTCCAGATATAGCAAGTACCCCTTTGGAAGGAGACATTAGAGTGATTAATATTTTCCTTTATTTGTTGAAGATTGAAAATGTAAATCTATAAAAGCAATCAAAACTCCATAAAGGTAGAGTTTTTGGTGTGTTTCGTACACTGATATAGCCCAAACCCATAGAGTAGTGCCCGTGATATAAGTTTCTTTAAAAAATGCATTCATTCATTTATTTTAATTTGACCAGAGAGAGACACACAGAGAGAGAGAGAGAGAAGGAAAGTGAGAAAGCAAGCCACCAGGTCTGGGACTCGAACCACGGTTAGCCATGTGGGAGTGTCCAGTGCCTTAACCACCATGCCACCTGCTGGTCTCCCAAGTTGACTTCTTTTAAAAAAATTGTTGAATGAATAGGTCGTATCAGTCTTCTGAGATCATTGCATTGTATTGATAGTACCAAAGAAATAGAAAGGATGGGCTAGTAGGTGGCATACGGTTAAGGTTCTGGGTTCCCACATGAGCAACTATCCTAGACCCAGCAGCTTGAAAATCACACGAAGTGCATGTGGGTGTGTGTCCAAAATCCTGAGAGGAGAATAAAGTAGAGAGGATTAGATTGCAGCATGGCCATCCCCCTGGGGTAGGATTTCTTACTTTCCCTCTCACTCTTTCTGTTTCTCTCCAACAAGTACACATACCCTATGGCAAAAACTTAAATAATAATAATAACAATAAAAATTAAAAAGAAGTAGAAATGAATAAATAAACAAAATAAGCATGAGACTATTGAAGTATTGAAAAATAGTCTAGAAGCTAGGATGTCTGTCTATAATGATTAGAGAGAATGGGAAAGCCTGACAAGTTAGACTCTAAATTTCTATTCATATTTAAAAGCATAAATGATTTTTTATTTAAACCTCCTGAAACGTATTTTTCCTTTTTTAATGTCTCTCTATTGCTTGTAACTGCTTAGTTTAGTTAACTTCATTTTATCATTTAAGCATTTCAATCTATACACATTTTTAAAACTTTCTTTATACATTAATACAAAAGATTTGGAGCATTTGGAAGATTTAAAAAATTGTTCAGAAAGTACAGAGTTCATACATCCTCCACAATTTCCTTGTTTTTTTTTTCATCTTGCATTCAAGTGCCATATTTGTTAGAATTGATAAACCACTCTGTATTGATACATTACTGTTAACCAAAATCCAGTTTCTATTAGGACTTACTCTCTATGTTGGACAGCTCCATGAATTTCAACAAATGCATATGTCATGTATTCATCATAACAGTATTATACAGAATAGTTTCACTTCCCCAAAACTGTTTTTTCCTCCATTTATTTGTCCCTTCTTCCCAACAGACCCCTGAGAACTACTGATCTTTTTAACTGCCTCAACAGTTTTGCTTTCACTAGAAGGTTGTATAATTGGAATCACGTAGTATGTAGCATTTTGGGACTGGCTTTTTTTTCATTCAGCCATATGCATTTAAGGCCCCTGTAAGTCTTTTTGTGGCTTTAATGGTGCATTTCTTCTTTTACTGAATATTGTTGGAGCTCAGGAGATGATATCCAAAGTGATGACCTCAGAAGCAGTCTCAGGAGCAAAGTTTCTGTCTGACCTCGTGCCCTCCAGTCTCTTGTCGTCCCTCATTTTCCCACAAGGCAAGCCATAGAAACTAGAATTCCTCTTTCTCAAGGCAGGTCATAGAAACCGGAGCCCCCTTTCACCAAAGCCAGCTATAAAATCTAAAAATACTACTCCAACTTTCCCTCTGTCTTTCTGTGTAAGAATTGGCCATAAAGAAAGTCTCTGACTTATCTTGTTTTATGTAAGTCATAAGACTTTCATTCTGGAGGGATCCTGCACCATACCTGGGAAGAATCAATGCTGCACAGAAAGGCCAAGAAGAATCTAAACAAGACAGACTTTGCTTGGTTTCCCCATTTTGTCTATTTCCATTAGCTCATAAACTTTTTGTCCAATCACGTTTCTATATGGTTACCCCTGCTTCAGCAAATGAAAATGTTGGACCAGCCCTATGGCCTAAAGGTAAGGGATCCAGATCCCACACGGCTAACTGTGGGGTGAATCCCAGCCCCCAGATGCTTGAAAAACATGCCTGGTGCTTGTGCAAGCATGCCCCCCAAATCCCAAGAAGATGGAAAAATGGAGGAGAGGGTGTGCAATGTGACCATGCTCCATCAGAGAGTGCTTTCTCCTTCTACTCTGCCTCTCTCTGGCAAGTGCATGTGTGTTCTGGCAAAATAAAACAAAAGGTAAGAGTAAAATCAGAAAGCTTCTCCTATATCTTTGGGTCTTCAATCTGAAGTCTCTTGTGTATTTATATGTACATTAAAATAAATCTTTATGCCTTTTGTCTCATTAATCTTCCTATTGTCATTAATTTTACAGCAAATTTGAAGGGCAAATTCCTTTGCTCCTACAATATCTTTCCTATCGTTGAAAAATATTTCATTGTATGGATGTACCACACTGTGTTTAATCTATTTGTCTGTTGAAGGACATCTTAATGGCTTGCAAGTTTTGATAATTATGAATAAAGCTACTCCCTTTCTTTACATAGACACATTAGATAAAACCATTGAGCAAGTTTTCTATGACAGTGTCCTATGGCAGAAGATAGACTAAATTAAGCCAATGTAGGCCTTTAACCTCTAGTATTACACTCTTATGAAAGTTTGCCAACAGTTAACTTCACAAGGTTATTTGATATAAAGTGAGTAGAAAGAAGGTATATTGATCCACTGTGCTATCATTGTGCCTTATAGGGTGATACTTTGTAGCCTGGTACTTTGAATTATTTCCAAAGTTGCACTAGTCATTAAAGCTGAGTTGCCTCTCTCTCTCTTTTTTTACTTTATTTATTTTTTAAATTTTATTTCATTTATTTTACATTAATTCACTAAACATCATCACAGCATACGAAACACGATATCCCATTCAGAATACACTGTATAGTGGCTTAATCATGCATATCATACATGCTATCATTAACAAATAATTTTCCATTTCTTGTTTTATATAAATACACACACACACACATCTGTATTTTTTTTTAAATATTATTCCCTATTTTTCACTCTCTGCCATTTCCTATCCTCCTCCCACATTGTCTCTGGGATCTACAGTTGCTTTCCATTCCTTTTTCCCCCACATTTTGTTGATTCACCAAATATCTTAATCTAAATACTTCTATCTTTTTTTGGAGAGGTTTGGGTTTTTGCTATAGGGCATGTGTGCTCGCCAGAAAGACAGAGAGAGACAGAGAGATAGAAAGCAATAAATCACCCCCAGGGAGGATGGCCACGACACAATCCCTTCTTCTCCATTCTCCTCTTGGGACCTTGGGCATGCACGCACACATGCCCAGCATGAGTTTAAGCCACCGGGTCTGGGAATCAAACTGCAGTCGACTATATGGGAGTCCAACGACATAGCTATTATGCCAACTGCTGGTCCCAATCTAAATACTTTCAATCAAAATTTCTGCTGATATATACACATATGTGAACACATGTTTGATTTTAGGCATGAAACTCCATGAGTAGAATGAACATACTATAAAGTAGCACCTAGCAGAGGCTATATAGCTTACTGCAGTCCTTAAATAGGTATTATTATTTTTAAAATACATATTTTTTAATTTCAAGAAAATCAGTTTTATCTTTAATAAACCAAAGTCAAAAGATGTTAAGAGTAATTTGCTGAAAACTTAAACCAGGAAATAGGTTAGGATTCTGTTCAAAGAGTAGGTACATTAACCTATTGACATCTCAAGAGAAGACACAAATCCTTAAATCTGGAAAACACAGCATAGAAGAAAATCAGTAATGTTTTAGTCGAAAGTCATAAAATTCTGTTTCACCAGTTCAGTCTCCTGTAATTACTCTCTCTTCTGTTGTGGTCCGGTCTTTCCATTTAAATTCCGGAAGAAAACATTCAGCTCCAGACTTGTCCCTACCATTAAGTTGACCATTTTCTTGGTTGTTTTTGAACTCTTGGCTCTTAATAAAATTGTTAATTGTAAAATAAATACTATACTCATGAATAATATATTCTTACTTTTATTAATAAAATCAACAAAAGGAAATACGCTAACAAAATTTCTCATAATGATAATATTTGAAAGAAAAAAGATAAATGATGACTAGTTAAAATTGGAAGCCACAACGAAACTGGAGGAACTAATATTTCAAGAATGATGTCTCCTACAATTTCACATTTAGATGAGAAATTAAAATCTGAACCCCTGAAAAGTAACAGAATAGTACACTGGCCTGGCATAGGTTACTCAATAGTTTTTGGCAACAAAAAGTAAACTGATGATAATACATAATCATTAGCAATTGCACAAAAATATATTCTGAGATGGCATATTGTTGATTTAAAAACAGTACATATCCAAACCCAAACCACAATTCACAGTACAGAAATGCAAAACATTATACAGCTAAAAATTAAGTGTAAGATGAAAAAATATACAATGTCTTTCTTTTCTTCCTCTTTCTTCTCTTTCTTTTTCTTTTTTTCCTTCTCTTTCTTCCATTTTATGGCCATAAGGTGCATGTGCTCACCAGAAAAAGTGAGAGAGAGAGAGAGAGAGAGAGAGAGAGAGAAGGCATTCCCCAATGGGGTATAGTTTATCCCACGATCAATCCTTTTTTTTTTTTTTTTTTTCTCAATTTATCCATCCTGTCAGGATTTTAGGGATGCCATGAATGTAGGTGTGCCTGGTTTGTTTTCCAGATGCTGGGGCAGGGACTCAAACCATGGTTGTCCATATACTATTTAGCTACCTTAACCACTATGCCACAGAGCTGGCCCACAGTTTTATTTCTTGGCATTCTTATTTATTTCTTTCATCTTTACTACCACCATTCTGGTTTAAGTCAACCATGTCTTAGCTGAAAGGCAGTGTCTCTCAACCACTGTCCACTATTTGGTAATGATTACTTTTAAAAACAGTAGAATGACCTGCTAGATCCCTGGGAGAAGTTCCTGTGGTAGAGTTGATAGGAAAAACATCAACAACAAATTTTTAAAATGTTAGGGATAACGACCAGTGTTTCCATATATTGATTTGTTTTGTGAAAATGTTCTGTATTTTAGTTTGGCATATGCAGACACCTCTATACTTCCTCGCAGTTGCCAGAGCAGTGTTTCTAAATGCAATTTAAACCATTCACTTCCTGAGTTTGTTATGTCCAGTCCAGATCTCTCCACTAAGTTGTTGATCCTTAGAGTCACTTGCCTATAGAATATTATTATATTATCAAACTCAAATTGTCCTAAGGAAAGTACTTTCTCTCCCCACCCCCCCATCTCCTACATGGGCTGTTCCTGCTTCTGAATCTCATATTTTAGAAAAAGGCCACATCTCTTCAGTTGCCAAACGAAGGACCTGAAATTCATCTTTGACCTTCTTCTGCCCTCTCCTTTCATGCCAAGCGTAAAGTATAGGGGACCCTGCCTCTCAAACATCCTCATCCATATACACTTAAATCTTTTTTTACAATCCACCATGGAGTCTTGCCAACATTATCACAAAAGCTGCTTAACCAATTTCCTTATTTTTAAAAGTTCATTTATTTCTTTTATGAGTGAGAGAGACAATGAGAAAGAGACAGAGACAGCATCCCAACAGGACCTTGATGCCACAGTCCACCGAAGTCCCGACTTTGGACCATGGGCAAGCACATTTCCTACGTACTCAAGGAGGTCTTCAGACTTGAACTGTGATCATTCTCTGGTGGGACTGCCTTTGCAGAACATCATATTTTACTGCTGCACGGCTGTTTGGCTCCAGGTTTCCTTATTTTGAGTCCTATTTTGAACTAATCCATTAGCAATAAGGAAGTCAGAAAAATTCCTCTAAAATACAAATTTAATTGTGTTTTTTTCTTTATTTAAAACTTTTTAATAACTTCCACCTTTTTAAAGAAAGAAAACCTAATAAAGTGGCAGACAATATGAGCTGAAATCACAATTTCACCTCTTAGTACTTATGTGATATTTCCTTATCCATTATAGGGAGATGCTAAAAATAATATCTTCCTGCTAGTTTGTTATGAAAATTCAATGAAATAAAAAAAGAAAGTTCATAGAACAGTGACTAGTACAGATGTGCTCAATTAGCCAAGTTAGAAAATTGTTCAGAACAAAATTTCAAGATACAATGACTAAAGTGGCAGAAGTTGTGCACTATCCAGCATCTATTTCTTCCTTTTTTTTTTTTTTTGGTGTTTTTTTTTTTTTTCCTTAGGACACATGCATTCATTCACAGGAGAGATGGTGAATCATCTCTCAGAGGGCATGGCCATGCTGCTATCCCTTCTCCTCAATTCTCAACCTGGGATTTGGGGCACGTATACACACACAACCAGCATGATTTTCAAGCTATCTGGTCTTGGATTTGAACCACGCTTGGCCATCTAGGAGTCCAGCTCCTTAATGACCATGCTACCTCCTGGCCCTGGTAGCTCTTCATTTCGATATAATTATGACCCCTAAGAGGGGACCGGCAGATGGCGTGGTAGTTAAGGGCATTGGACTCCCACCTGGCCAACTGCAGTTTGAGTCCTGGACCTGGCAGCTTGTTTTCTCACACTCCCTCTCTCTCTCTCTTTCTCTGTCCCTCTCTGGTTAAATTAAACTAATATAAATAAATAAATAAAGATACATAAAATACTTTTGAAAAAAAGAATTATGACCCCTAAGAGTAGTCTAAGCCCAAATCCTAAAAACTATGGCTATGGTGAGATATCATACCTTTGAAGGAAATTTAACAGCAAAAGGAAATTTGCAGATTTAGTTAAAGTTATTAATCAACTGACTTTAGATAGAGATATTATCCTTCATTTCCCAGTGGAAAAAAAAAATGTAATCACTTAAGCCCTGAAAAGCAAAGAAAGAAGAGGAAACAGGAGAGATACTACAGAAGGGAAAGTCAGAGAAATTTGAAACACAAGGACTTCATTGCTCACTTTGAAGGAGTCATGAGCCAAGTTTAAGGAATATAGATAGTTTGCTTCTGGAAGTCATGAGCCATGTATAAAGGAATATAGATGGTTTGCTTCTAGAAACTGAGAACAACTTCCAGCAAGAAAGTAAGAATACCAGTTCTACAACTGTACAGAACTGAATTTTTCCAAGAACGTGAAAAAGCTTAGAAGTGGATTCTTCCCCATAGTGTCCCAATAGATAATGGCCCAGATTGATAGAAAACTTGTCTTTGTAATTGTGGCATCCCAAGCCAAGAACCTAGTCGAGTCATCTGGACATCTTATTTACATAACCGTGAACTAATAGATGAATGTTGTTTTAAACTGCTAGCTTTGCAGTAATTTGTCATTCAATGATGGAAAACTTACAGAATAATTTCCCATAATTCTCTTCCTCTATTCCCCAACATAATGCATAATCTAGTCATTCTCAATTCCTTGAATAGAAAATATCAGTTTCTCTTCCCTCTCTCTATGTGTGCATGTCTCCTCTCTTTAGACTTGGCATATAGTATTGCTACTGCTTAGAATATCTTCTATCTCTTTCTCATTTCTTTTTTCAGATCTTAGCATAGATATTTGCCTCCAGGAAAGACCATATGGTCTCATTATAATTATATGAGCCCAAAAAAGTCATATCAAAAAAGGATAACACCTGACTTTTCTCAATAACCATGCATTGCTATAGAAATTAAAGTCTCATCTGAGAAAACATCTTGATTTTTTAATAAAAAGGAGGAAAGAGTTTGTAATATTTTATACACTTTCACGGTCCCCCAGTGCAATTGATTATATGAACAATCCCAGAGTTGTCCAGGCCAGAAAACTAGATCTCACACTTACCATTTTCTTCTCCCTCATTCAGGTCCAGGACTTGAACTGAGGTAGGCCATGTGGGAGTCCAGTTCACTTAACCACCAGGCTACCTGCTGACCCCTATTTATTTATTTATTTTAATTTGGCCGGAGAGGGACAGAGTGAGTGAGAGGGGGGGGGGAGAGAGAGAAAGAGAGAAAGGAAGCTGCTAGTTTCCTGACTCGAACTGCTGTCAGTCATGTGGGTGTCCAGCACCCTTACCAGCCCCAATCAATCTAAAACTTTTTAATTCATTGACTTCTCTCATTTCTCACTATCGTTCACATTTCTTTTGGACCACCATTATATTTTCATCAGAATTATTTCACAATAGCCTCCTACCAGCTTTATCAACTTCCTATATTTCCTTCTCTAATTCATTCTTTGCATTGCAGTAAAAACCTTCTTCTCAAAGTAAAGATTTGATAAAGTCAAGTACAGTCATGTTTAAAACACTTCATTGTTTTCCCATTACTTGTAGGAAAAATATGTTAGCTTCGTAAATAAACTACTTCTAGGTCTCTTTCTCCAAATCTTGGCTCCATGCCTTCCTATGAGCTTTCAACGCTCACTGTATGTATCCTTCAACACTATAATCATAACTTTCTGTTCCTTTTCCTCACCTTCCTTCCTCTCCTAAATACCACCACTCACACAGGTGGTGAATTCCTTTCAGGACATATCCCCAAGATCTAGAAGTTCATATAACATAGAAAAAGTACTTTTTAAACACATTTGCAATGAATGAGTGTGATTACAATGTAATAATAGCAATCAACTTTCTGACCTTACAATAAACCTAGTGAAGTAGGTAAAAATGTAGTTTTTCCTTCAGAATTACATACAACTATAGGGATCGTCTGTTCTCTGAGAAAATGCAATCAAGAAATGCACGTACTTAATGTGGCCTTTTCAGCTGGCATTAATCCTTACACACATTAAATGAAAGAAAAGAAGAAAATAGAAATACATAAATAAAAGGAAAACTAATTTCAACTTGGACAAGTCAAACAAATAAACCATATCGCCTCAATTTTTCAGAACAATGTCTCAACCTTTGGGAACTCATTTAACCTTTTCAGGTCTCAATTACTGATATGTAAATTGGAGATAGTGTTTAAATTTCCATAGATGTTGAGAGGCTTAATTTATTTTCAAGTATAGTATTTGAATAATAGGAGCCACTTAAACAAAACACTACCATCATTACTATGGATGGAGGATAACTGCAACTGAGGAAAATAAAGGATATAGTGCATTTGGAAAAAATGATTTTAAATGACTCATTTTAAAAGTAGGTACTAAAAGGATGTCATACCTTGCATTTAAATCAAAAATCTTCAAAAAAAATGACAAATCTTCAGAAACTCGCATTTCCTAAGTCAGATATGGACATAAATTTGTAACTCTCATGTGAAACCATATAAACTTACGTGCACATGTAGGAAAACAACTCTTTTCTTTTTGTTTTCAGCAACAAAAAGGAGAGATGGAAAGTTATATTCTGAATATTTTCAATTAGTGTAGAAAAGTCTTTTTGTTACTATATATTTTCAATGATCATACTCAGGAGAAAAAAAAATTTTCAGGGAGGTGGTGTGCTTATGAGAATAGTTGCTATTCCTATATTCTGATTATAATTTAAAAATCATGTTTATTGTAGAAAATTACTAAATCTACAAGAAACTAAAGGAAAAAAATGAACTGTTAATACTACTGTCAAGAAATAATGACTTTTGGGACCAGCAGTTAGAGTGATGGCTGTGTTGCTGGACTCCCACATAGTCGACCGCGGTTCGCATCCCGGACCTGGTGGCTTAAAACTCATGCCAGGCGCGTGTGCATGTGTGCCCAAGATCCCGAGAGGAGATTGGAGGAGAAGGGATTGCGGTGTGGCCATCCCCCCTGGGGGGTGATTTCTCACTTTCTGTCTCTCTGTCTCTCTCTGTCTGGCAAGCACACACGCTCTATAGCAAAAGCCACTTAAAAAAATAATGACTTTTATTATTTTGGCATGTAAGCATGGAGACTATGTAAGAATATATGTGTGTATACAATATATAAGTTACAAATGTATTATTCTAACAGAATATTAAACTTCACACATTTTACATTTTATTACGTATTTCTCAAAAATAATTTTAATCACCTTTCATTTTTTTATCTCACAGTTATACTTCAGTTTATTATAGTTACTGAAAACAGAATTTTTTTTGCTATGAAGTGGTGCACTTGCCAGAGAGACAGAGAAAGAACATAAAAAGTCACTTGAGGATGTTTTGTGGTTTTGGCAACTGTGTTGGGGAGAGATGTTCACCTGTTGAAGTATCCATTTTGTAAGACAAATAATAATGTGATTGAATTTAAAAAAGAAAATAAAATGAAAAATAAATAAATTAATTAATTAAAAAAACCTAAAAAATACTGTTAATAGTAAAGTACTATTTTATGAATAATATGTTTGGAGAGATGTAACTGTTCTGTACCTTGATTGTGGCAGTTTATCTGTGTGTACAACAATCAAAATTCATCAAAATATACCCTCAAACTAGATCTACTTTTTGTATATAAATTATCCCTCAATAAAATTTATTTAAAAAAAAAAGAAATCACCCCTTAGGGGGATGGTCATACCACAGCCCCTTCTCCTCCACTCTCCTCTTGGGATTTTGATCATGTACGTACATGTTCCTGGGGTGAGTTAAGCCACAAGGTCTGGGACTTGAACATCAGTTGAATATGTGGGTGTCAAGCAACGTAACAATTATGCTATCTGCTGTTCCCCATGTAACCATTACACCATCTGCTGGTCCCGGAAATTGAGAGTTCTAATTTTAAACAACCTAGAATTCCAGGAAAGCCCTTGACTAAATGTTTCTGTCGTGCTCATTCCTATAACCCTCTTCAATTCTTTTTGTGCATTTTCAGATCTTTAGAACATGAGAGTGTGGGCTGGCAGGTGGCATGGTGGTTGAGGGTGCTGTACTTGCACATGGCCAACCACAGTTCAAGTCTCAGACCTAGCAGCTTGCCATCTCATTTTCCCTCTCTCTCTTTCACTATGTCCCTCTCTGGTCAAATTAAAACAAACAAATAAACAAATAAATAAATAAAGTTAAGTAAAATAATTATTAAAAAATTAAAAATAAAAGTGTCTTGTTGATTTCTATAGGATTAATATAGTCAGAATCATAAATGACCTACTCCAAGCACATTTTGGCTATACCTTCTGACTTCTCAAAATATGTCAAATGTTGTTTGACTATTCTAAAAGCAAAATTAACTTCAATTCCGATTGATATTAAAACATCAGATTTTATATTTGTCGTCATTAGTTTTGCTTAAATAAAGAGATCTGAGGGTAGATCACAAGGAGATAAGAAATCAAAAAAAATACTAATGGCCAAAAGTTGTGCAATTCCTCCATATCCATTGTTCTCATGTAGACATCTCCGGTGAAAAAGTTGTGTAGTGATATTTCAAGATATTTCTCTTGCTCAGTGGTGCTGACAATTTGTTCTCCACTTTCTTGTATGGGTCTCGCATTTTTATAAGTTTCAACATAGGTGTCCATCCTGTATAAACATCACCAAAGACAGTGAAAAAAATTGTGTATAAATACAGATATAAATACAGATATAAACTCAGTGGCTCCCAAAACTGTATCTCAGTAGTCATTTAAGGAACTTTCAAAATAGTCTCCCTTTGTTATTTTTGATAATCAATTATGGAAAACGAAAGTGTATTTTTTAAAACCCCTGATATTTCTGGACATCTTACAAATTTTGGAAATCATTGATTTAAGTGATGTCTTTAGCACTAAAAATAATTTATTTGTTTAAATAAATACTATATCATTTCAGCTATATATTAATACATCTGAGTAAAATAAGGTTTTTGAGTCACAAAGTTAATTTTTAACTGTATTTACTAAAACTAATCATTTACTTCACACATTTCTGGTGTTGTCAGACTTGCTGAATGCGTATTTTTTACCAAGTCCTGTTCTGTGTTTCGGGATGAGAGTACTGGGGAACAAAAGATCCCTGTACAAATTGATCTTGCATTTTAATGGTACAAGAGAAAAGAAAACTTGTAAATAAATTTGAAAACTTTTGTATGAATACCCAGAAGTTGCATTGCTGGACCACATGTTAATGTCATTTTTAACTTTTTGAGGAATCTTCATACTATTTTCAATAATGGCTATGCCACTTTACATTGTCGCCAACATTGTACAGGGTTCCAATTTCTCCATATCTTTGTCAGCACTTGTTAGGTTTTATTTTTTCCATCATAGTCATTCTAATAGGAGTGAGGTGATATCTCATTATGGTTTTGATTTGCATTTCCCTAATGTGTCTTTGCATACACCCATTGACAATTTTTATGTCTTCTTTGGGAAAATACCTATTCAAGTCCTTAGTCCATGTCTTAATAAGGTCATTATTTTTTTTTTTACCATAGAGCTGTATTATTTACTTACATATTTTGGATATTAAAATATATGTAATCTCCCTTAGCAAATATGGCTGGCATTTTTTTTTTCTATTCCAGAGGTTGCCTTCTCATTCTGTTGATTGTCTCTTTTGCCATCCAAATACTTTTTAGTTTTATGTAGAATTGAAATTAGAATTTCAGAGACATCTTCATTCCCATGCTTATTGCAACATTATAACAATAGTCAAGATATATTTAGAAATAACCAAAACTGTCCATCAACAAGTGAATGGATAAAGACAAGGTGCCATATACATACAATGAAGTACTATTAAGCCTTAAAAAAGGAAAAGATCTTGCCACTTTTCACAATATGGATGCATGTGGAAGGCATTATACTAACTGAAATAAGCCAGTCACAAGAGGGTAAATACTGCATGAATTCACGTATATGCCATATCTAAAATAGTGATGCTCATTCATGGAAACAGAGATTAGAATGGTGGTTGTCAGTACCTTTAAAGAAGGGGAAGCAGAGAATTGTTCAATGCATTTTCAGTAATGCAAGATGAGTAAATTCTAGAGATACACTGTAAAACATTGTACCTATAGTTCACAATATCATGTACTTAAAATTTTTTTAAGAAGTTAGATCTTGGGACTGACAGTTGATGTAATGCTTATGTAGCTGGACTCTCACATAGTTGACCACAGTTTGAGTCCTAGACCCGGTGGCTTAAACTCACACCAGGTGCATGTGCGTGCATGCCCAAGATCCTGAGAGGAGAATGGAGGAGAATGGATTGCAGCATGGCCATCCCCCCTGGGGGGTGATTTCTCGCTTTCTGTCTCTCTCTGTCTTTCTGGACAGTGCACCCACCCTATAGCAAAATCCTCTCAAGAAAAAAAAAAAAGAAAATAAGGTAGGTCTTATGTAAAGTGTTCTTACCACAATGAAAAAGAAATGCCAGGAACCAGCAGTTAGCGTAATGACTATGTCGCTGGACTCCCACGTAGTCGACCGAGGTTCACGTCCCGGACTCGGTGGCTTAAAACTCACGCTGGGCACGTGTGCGTGTGTGCCCAAGATCCCAATAAGAGAATGGAGGAGAAAGGATTGCGGCGTGACCATCCCCCCTGGGGGGTGATTTCTCGCTTTCTTTCTCTATGTCTCTCTCTCTCTGTCTGGCGAGCGCACACGCCCTATAGCAAAAATCTCTCCAAAAAAAAAATGCCAAAAAAAGAAAATAAGTGAACTTATATTTAAAATAACAATAAGTCCTATGGGGAAAAATTAAAACAGAAAAAGGGTAATTGTAAATATTGAGTTAGGTAAAGAGGAATGATTAAGGAAAACCTTTTTGATATGGTGATATATGAAAAAGGACAAGAAGGAAGTTAGGGAACTATACAAGTAAATACCTTTTATCTGAGGGAAGAATGTTCCAGGCAGAGAGAACTGTAAGAAGCATGCTCTATTGGGACCAGCAGGTGATGTGTTGGTTAAGGGCACTGGACTCCCACATGGCCAACCGTGGTTTGAGTTCTGGACCTGGCAACTTGTTCTTCTCTCTCTCTCTGGTCAAATTAAAATAAATTAATAAATAAAATTAAATAAATAGTTGTTTGAAAAAAAGAAGCATACTCTATGTATTTATTGAACATCAACGAAATCTATATTGTAGAGCATAGTAGTAACAGCATAACAGGAGTTACTTAGAGGTTTGCATACCATTTTAAGATTTTGGGTTTACTCAGAATGAGGTGGAAAGTCATCTAAACATCTTAAGCATAGATATTTTACCTATGTCTTCAAATAAATAATCTAGACGGTGTATTGAGAATAAAAAGTAGAGGCAAGAACAGGAATAAGAAGACCAGAGAACAAAATTTTTCTTTGATCCAGGCAAATGATGACATTGCCAGAGTGGGAGAGAACAAACTGAAGATAAGTGGTCAAAGTTGGAGTAAACTGAAAAGTAGAACTAAAAGGCTGTATAGATGGATTGGATGTGGAATGTCAGATAAAAAGAGAAGTCAAGTATGACCCCCAAGGTTTTTGGACAGAGCAATTGGAAAATAAAAATTTCTGTTTACTGGGAGGAAAAAGATTGCAAGAGGAACAAGCTTAGGTGAAAACAAAGACTTGATTTTACTATTTTTCAGTGTTGAGATTAGACATCCAAATACACACTGAATGTGTAATCATATAAATAATTTTGAGTTTAAAAGAGAGAATTGCACTGGGAATTTAAAAATGGTATGTACTTAGTATTGAATGCCATGGAACAAGAGAAGTTCATCTAGGGCCGTTACTTTCACTTTTAATCATAAGTTATAATTAAAAAAATACATTTTACATTACATTGCAACAACTCATAAGAAATTATGTATGTATATTTTTTTGGGGGGGGGAGGTCGGTTGTTATAGGGCATATGAGCTCACTGGACAGAGACAGAGAGACAGAGAGAGGGCAAGTGAGAAATCACACACCCCATGTGGTATGGCAACACAGCAATATCTTCTCTATTCACTCAGGATTTTGGGCATGCACATACATACACCTGGTGTGCTTTTCAAGCTGTCAGGTCTAGGGCTCAAACCATAGCCAGCCATGTGGGAGTCCAGCACCTTAACCACAATGCCATCTGTTAGCCCAAGAAAAATACTCTTATTAAGTGCGATAAAATTGGATATTTTCTGTTCTACTTCTTTTTTTTCCCCTCCCAATTGCCTGGTCCTGTCTCATAACATTTATTTTTTGATGCCCTAATGAGTACTCACATTTTTTTTTTTTGAGAGGTTTTTGCTATAGGACACATTCGCTCGCCAGAAAGACAGAGAGAGACAGAGAGATAGAAAGCAAGAAATCACCACCCAGGGATGATGGCTATGCTGCAATCCCTTCTCCTTCTTTCTCCTCTCGGGATCTTGGGCATGCACGCACATGAGCCTGGCATGAGTTTAAGCCACCGGGTCCGGGACTCAAATGATGGTCAACTGCATGGAAGTCTAGCGACATAGCCATTACACTAATTTCTGGTCCCATGAGTGCTCACATTTTGAAACAACAGTAAACTAGGAAATTCATATAGATACAGAAGAGGAGCTGTCTGAAGATTGAATATTACAATATTCTTATTTTTAGAGTTCAGGTTGATGAGACTGAACCAGCCCAGAAGACTTCTTATAAGAAGTCTCTAATAAGGAAGGACGAAAATGTTATCAAGAAGCCAAACGATGAAAATGTTTTTAAAGAGAAGGTATTATTAACAGTGTTTCGTACTTTTGGGACCAGCAGTTATCGTAATGGCTATGTCACTGGACTCCCATGTATTCGACTGCGGTTCGAGTCCTGGACCTGGTCGGGCACGTGTGCGTGCGTGCCCAAGATCCTGAGAGGAAAATGGAGGAGAAGGGATTGCAGCGTGGCCATCCTCCCTGGGGGGTGATTTCTCGCTTTCTATCTCTCTGTCTCTCTCTGTCTGTCTGGCGAGTGCACGTGCCCTATAGTGAAAACCTCTCAAAAAAACCCAAAAAACAGTGTTTAGCATTTTTTAATAGGTTAAAATGATAATTAAGAACTGATAACTGAATTTAACAATGCATAAAAACAATTTATTCCTATTATACATACAATAAGAGCTATTCCTTTGAAAAGGGAAATTAAAAAAAAAAAACCCTTATTTGCATGGGTACAAGACAGAACAAAAAAAGGAGAAAGTAGAGATAAAGTGTGAAGAGTCTCTGGAAGATATTTTACATAAAGAGGATCAGAAAACCAGAGCAGTAGCTAGAAGATGTTGAAGAGTCAAGGGAAGTGAACTTTTTGGCATTTTGTTAATTTTTAAAAGGGAAGATACACACATATATACATTTATATACACAACACACGTACACACAGGTGAGATCTTCCAAAAGTTCATGGAAAAGGCATACTGTGAAAAAAACATGGATGAATTTCAATTTTTTTGGTACCACATTGTACACAGTTGGCATCTTATGTATAACATGTAGTAAGTAGTAGGAGGTAAGGTAGAATGTATGGATATCAATACAAATAAGGTGGTAGGTGAGGGTGTATGAGGCGTAAAGATCTCATTAGACTGTTTCTAAAGATTCAGCATCCCTAGTACAAAAACTCAAAATCTAAAATGCTCCAAGTCTGAACTATTTTAACTACTAAGATGGCACAAGTGAAAAATTCCACACCCAACCTGACATGATATCAGGGTTGCAGTCAAATGGCATGCGCACAACACTCAGTTAATGCAGCGTCCCCAGGGGGAAAAAGATCTTTTTAGCCTCCTTCAGCCACAATCCACATATATATTTTTCATACATGCCCCTGTGTAAGCATGTCCACAAACTGTAATAAAATAACACATGTACAGGCCAGAGGTATCAACAGCAAGTTTCCCAAAATGTCCCACATGAAACCACAAATCTATGTTCATTTCTCACTTTTTTTTTCTTATTCTTTTCTCTGTGATATAAAGATATTATAAAAAATGCCCACAAATAACCTAGGGGTTACAGTGATAAGAAAATAAGAAATGTTTATCTTTATCTGTAGCAAAGTAAGTCAAACTGTTGGAAATACTGGACAGCAGTGTAAGTGTGAAAGGTCTTATAGAAGAGAAGTGTTGGAATGACCACCATATGTGAGCTAAAAGAACAACAGCAACAATAAAAAAAAAGCTACAGAAATTTTGTGCTCAGTACGATTAGTAGAAATTAATGAAAAATAGAAATACTTCATAAAGCTAAAAATGATTATTTCAATTGTGTATTGACATAGTGGATTTATCAGTGTCACCGTGAACACATGCCACTTAATGGCATGCTGACCATGAAAATAAAAACAAAGATCACAGTGAACTGAAAATGGAAATGAACTGTGAATGTGCAACAGGCTGGTTTCAGAAATGTAAAAAAATACACTGCACTATACTTTTAAAGATTTATGATGATAAACCATCTGTTGATCACAAAACAGCAGAGGAATTCATTGACAAGTTTGCCAAGGTTATCATTGATAAAAATTTGACAAGAGAACAAGCCTATTTTGGCAATATTATCTCGTAAAGACAATGACTATAACTGATGAGACAACCCCTGCAGGAATTAAGGATGCCATGGACAGAAAAACTAGGATGTGCTAATGCAGCAGATATGTATAATTATAAACTTGCTATGATAGGAAAAAACTTGTATCCTCTATTTTAAAGGAATAAATTTCTTACTAGTCTATTATTGTGCTAACGAAAAAGCATGGATCACTAGAAACATATTTTCCAGTTGGTTTCACATATATTTTGTATCAGTGGCTCATGCTCACTGCAGGGAAGCTCGACTGGGTGACAACTGCAAGACTTATTTCTTGACAACTGTTCTGTTTATCCTCCAACTGAAATTTTCATCAAAAACAGCACCACGTATGAGGGGACTTCAAAGAGTTTATGGGAAAATAAAATCAAAGATAAAAATTAAAAAATATAAACTTTATTTCTCAACATAAGTTTCAGAAAGGTCAAGAAACATTTGTATGTGAAGACACCAGCCATAAAGTCTATTCTTAAGGAACTGAAGGTCTGGGAGCCAGTAAGTCATAGTTAATGCACTGAACTCCCACATGGCCAACAATGGTTTGAGCCCTGTACCTGGTGGCTTGAAAATCATGCCAGGTGTGTGTGTATATGTGTGTGTGTGTGTGTGTGTGTGTGCATGCCCAGAACACCAGGAGGAGAAGAGTTTGCAGTGTGTCCATCCCCCCCCGGAGGTGATTTCTCACTTTCACTCCTACTGTCTCTCTCTGGTGAGCACATGCACTCTATGGCAAAAACATTAAAACAAAAATCAACTGTTTGGCCAGAGAATTTATCCATGTCAATGTAGTCTTATTTTTTTTTTACATTATTAATTAAAGAAAAATGATGTCCATTAAAGATTTTTTTTTAAGATTACAAACAAAAATAAGTCAGAGGGAACCAAGTCAGGACTCTAAAGTGAATGCCTAATAATTTCCCATAGAAACTCTCACAAAATTACCTTTGTTTGATGAGAGAAATGAGTAGGTTCATTATTGTGGTGGAGAAGAAATCTCTGATGAAATTTCCTTGGGAGTTTTTTAAAAATTTTTGCTAAATCTTCAGCTAATTTTCTCAAAACACTCTCATAATAGGCAGATGTTGTCAACCTTTTTCCCTCTGGAATGTAAGCAAGGAAAATACCTTGACGATTCTTTATAAAATTGCTACCATTACCTTTTCTCTTGACTGATCTGGTTTTGCTCTGACTAAACAACGTCTACCTCTTAGTAGCCATTGTTTTGATTGCGCTTTGTAGTCAGGATTATACTAGTGAAGCCATGTGTCATCCTGTTTCAATTCTTCAAATAGACACTCCAGGATCTTGATCCCATTGGTTGAAAATTTCCTTTGAAATCTTTGTCCATATCTGATATGAACACAACAGCTTTTTTTAATTAGTATTTTTAAAATTTGTATTCTTTTTTATTTTTATTTTTTATTAATTTTAAAAATTATTGTTCATACATTAAAACATTCTACATCATTTAGATTGTGAAGAGACTTTACTCAGCATGATATATTACCTGTCTAGCAGAAAGTTTGCTCAACTTTAAGTTTCCAGTCAGAATCAAGTAAGCTGAACCAATTCAGATGTCTGTGGTATTGGTTATTATTTCTGCTGTTAATCATCAGTTCTCTTAACTTTGGGCATGAACAAGATTAAATTTTCCTCAGAAATTGATATGAATGGTCTGCTGTTACAAGCATCATCTTCAATACAGTCTTGTCCCTTCTTAAAATAAGTTATCCATTTATAAAATACTGGCTTCTCTGAGGCATTGTTTCCATAAACTTTTAAAAAACATCAATGATTTCACCATTCTTCTACCCAAGTTTCACCAGAAATTTGGTGTTTGTTCTTCCTTCTATTTTAGAAGAATTAATGTTGCTCTCATAGGAGCTCTTTGAACTCATGTCTTGTCCTGCTTCATATCTCAAACTAGATCCTGTCTAGACATAACAAGTTATTAAGATTTAATTTTGGTGCAAAAAAATGAAAAATCTATTCATGTTTCTTCATAGTATACATTGTCCGTAAACTTCTCGAAGACCCCCGTGTACTTTCTTCCAAATGTGATTTCATTAATCCAATCATATGACCAGGATAATTTCAGATAAATAAAGAGTAAATATAAAAATGCTGTTGTAAACAGCCAGTAGCAGTAAACAGTAAACAGAGTGGGTATGGAAGGTGTTCCAAAGGAGTTTAGCATGAAAGAATTTGTAAATGCTGTTGCCAAAGCTTGAAACACAGTGACTGAAAATGTGATTGTGCACTCCTGGAACAAACTTCAGCCTGTGATTATGTTCAGTGGTGATAATGAATAAGGTGGTGAATTTGAAGGATTGGTTTTATCAACGGAGAAAAAGAGATATCTGACATCTTTATAAATGCAAAAATTATACCTTCAGAGTCTGGCAGTAAACTGGATGAAGCAGATTTAAAAGAAGTTTTTTTGTTTGTTTGTTCTGTTTTGTTTTGAGAGGTTTTTCCTATAGGGCGCATGTGTTTGCCAGAAAGACAGAGACCGAGAGACAGAAAGCAAGAAATCACTCCTCAGAGGGGATGGTCATGCTGCAATCCCTTATCCTCCATTCTCCTCTTGGGATCTTGGGCACACATGCACAAATGCTTGGCATGAGTTTAAGCCACCAGGTCAGGGACTCAAACTGCGGTCATCTACATGGGAGTCCAGTGACATAGCCATTATGCCAACTGCTGGTCCCTAGAATTTTAACATTAATAATGAGGTTCCAGTTATTCAATCATTGACCAATGATGTAATTGCAGAAATGGTTCTGAATCAAGGTGATCATAGTAGTAGTGATGATGAAATTGATGTCACTACTGCAGGAAAAGTGCCTATAGTCCACATGAAGAACACATTGACAAATGTATTGAAGAACTGAAGCAGAGTATGTTCATAGCAGAACATCAAATCATATCAGTTTATAAAATGAAAGAGAGACACGTAAAACCAAATATGTTGTTAATGAGACAGATTAAAAATGGAAGAGGGACAAGCAGTTGGCGTAGTGGCTATGTCACTGGACTCCCATGTAGTCGAGCGCAGTTCGAGACTCGGACCCGATGACTTAAACTCACACTGGGCTCGTGTGCGTGCGTGCCCAAGATCCCGAGAGGAGAATGGAGAAGGGATTGTGGCATGGTTATCCCTCCTAGAGGGTGATTTCTCACTTTCTGTCTCTCTGTCTCTCTTTGCCTTTCTGGTGAGTGCACGTGCCCTATAACAAAAATCTCTCCAAAAAAAAAAAAAACTCTCCAAAAACAAAAAAAGGAAGAAACAGAAAAGCAGGCCAGCAGAATGCCTCCTTATCCCTAAAGGGTACACTTCCTGGTCCCTCAACTGCTTCTGATGTTTCTTTTCACCTGAAAAAAATAAATGCAGTATACAGTAACCTTTAAATCAAAACAGTATCATGGACCCAGAGGGTATTGGAGCTATATCGCAGTGCTTTGCAAGGCTGACCACACGAGAAGATTCTGGGTTCATCCCTAGAGGACTCTCTGAACACACTGGGTTTACCGACATCTATGATCTAGAGTTGGCTGAGGATGGGATTAGATCACAATATAATAATCTAGTTGAATTTATCTCTTTTTTTTTCTTTTCTCTCTCTCTCACGTCATTTTTTTTTTTTTTTTTGGAGAGGCTTTTGCCACAGGGCGCATGCGCTTCCCAGAAAGACAGAGAGAGACGGAGAAACAGAAAGTGAGAAATCACCCCCCAGGGAGGATGGCCATGCAGGAACCCCTTCTCCTCCATTCTCCTTTTGGGATCTTGGGCACACATGCACATGTACCCGGCGTGAGTTTATGCCACCGGGTCCGGGACCTGAACCTCGGTCAACGACATGGGAGTCCAGTGATACAGCCATTATGATAACTGCTGGTCCAGTCCCTCTCTCATCTCTTGATCTCATAGAAAAAAGAAAGAAGCCTAGCACATGCATGTACACACACACACACACACACACACACACACACACACAAACACACACACCAGCATAAGTGGAGACAGAAAATCTGCCGTTGTTTGTTACTGCTGTTGTTTACCAGCTGGTATAGGTGTTCCAGTAATTCTACTGTGCTCCTTAGTTACCCTGAACACGTTACTTTTTTTAACTGTGTTAATGATATATCATATTTTTCACTGTTAAGCGTAGGAAAGTGATTGCTTATCAATAGCGTATCAGTTCAGCATCAGGAATGACTGATACCAAACAACCACAGACTGTCCACATGGGTGGCTGAGATAGGGTCACCTTTATTTTCTAATAGTTCAATGTACACAAATTTGCCTTAGTGAAAAAAAAGTAAAAATATTATATAAAATCACCTTCAGGTTAGATGAATGAGGTAAACATAAATTCCCCAGATATTTCATTACGTATGTATATGCAAACATTCCAAACTTCTTTTAGAAATTGAATTCCATAGCACCCCTAGATCCAAGCACCTCTTTAAAAAATATAAATCACTTCATTTGAGAAATTAAAATACGCTTCACGTGAAAACTTCTGTCCATTTATTAAGCTCCCATGGAGTGCTAGTCACTGTATAAAACACTACAAGATTTGGAGTAAATCAAGGGGAAAAAATAAAAAATGAAAGAGATAAAACACTTAATAAGGTACATAAAAATGGAAAATTACCTGTTGATGATAAAGTGTATGGTGATATCTTTGAGTGGACTAATAAACAATGTATCCATATGTGGAAAAATCCATTTTGTATGATGTAATGTTATTCAGTGACTGAATGTAAAATGCAAAAAAGAAAAAAATGAGTCCTGGGACCAGCAGTTGGTATAATGGCTATGGCACTGGACTCCCATGTAGTTGACCATGGTTCAAATCCTGGTCCCAGTGGCTTAAACTCATGCTGGGCACGTGTGCTTGCATGCCCAAGATCCTGAGAGGAAAATGGAGAAGGGATTGTAGCATGGTCATCCCCCCTGGGGGAGGGTGATTTCTCACTTTCTGTCTCTCTGTCTTTCTGGCGAGTGCATGTGCCCTATAGCATAAACTTCTCAAAAAAAAGTCCCTGGGAAGAGCACAGTTCCTGGCCCAGAGTAGGGTGCCAATAAATGTGTGTTATGTAAAAGAATAAATGAATGCATGAAATGAAAAAAAAAATTGCAAGATGTTGACATCTTAGTTTCATTATAAAATGATCAGATCTTCAAGACTTGCTCAAAAACACAAGTTTCCAATTCACAATAGAAGTATAGATCATGCAGGTTAATGCAAAAGTCAACTGGTGAAGTCTGTCTACTGTTACACTTAATGTCCTCTCTGAATCGCCCATCTCCACCTCCTTTTCCACCTCTAAAACCACCAGCTCTACCACCTGGTCCTCTTTCTCTTCCATGACCTCCTCTGTGACCATCTTGTGGTGGTCTTTTCTCACCTGGAGGTCAAGGTAAAAACCTCTGCAGTGGCAGCAGCTTATATGGGTCTATATAAAACTTCCATAGTTTTTAAAGGAAGATGCCTTAGTGTTTTCTGACAATTTTACTGAAAAACAAAAAAATCTCTAAGGAGTCTGTATAGTCAGTCCATCAGCTTTTCCAATCTGTACTTTGTTTTCTAAATAAACGAAAAAAACGAGGGGCCAGCAGTTGGCATAATGGCTATGTTGCTGGACTCCAATGTAGTAGACCGCAGTTCGAGTCCTGGACCCGGTTGCTTAAACTCATGCCAGGTGCGTAATACCCAACAGCCTGATGGGGGAGTGGAGGAGAAGGGATTGTGGCGTGGCCATTCCTCTGAGGGATGATTTCTCACTTTCTGTCTCTCTGGGTCCTTCTGGCAAGCACACGTGCCCTATAGCAAAAATCTCAAAAAACAAAAAAAAAAAACACTGAAATAAAGTACGTTATTTTCATGTGTGTACATTAATGACATGGAAATACGTCATCTTCACAGGGATACATGAACTCTCCTAATAAAAATACACATTCTGGAGATCCTTGATATTGGTTTTTGTTAAAGGCTCCATGACCACCCCCTTGTCCAAATCCTCCTTTACCTCTGCCTCCTAAATTGCCATGCCTCCACCTCAGAAATGGTTGTTGCTGCTGCCTCTATGGTTGAAGGCCCCAGCTCCATCACTTTGTTTAAAGCCTCCATGATCTGCCTTTAAGACTTTCTGTCAGGAGACCAGCAGATGGTATAATGGCTACATTGCTGGACTCCCATGGGGTTTGAGTCCCAGACGGGCAGCTTAAAACTCATATTGGGCATGTTTGTAAGCATGCCAAGATTCTAAGAAGAGAATGGAAGAGAAAAGATTGTGGCATGGCCATCCTCCCTGGGGAGTGATTTCTTGCTTTCTATATCTCTGTCTCTCCAGTGAGCTCACACGCCCTTTGCGAAAATCTCTCTCTCTCTCTCAAAACAAAAAAGACTTTCTGTCAGGGTCAACAGATGGTGTAATGTTCAATTCGCTGGACATCTTCATAGTCGACCACATTTTGAATCCCGGACCCAGTGACTTAGAACACAGGCCAGGCATGTGTGCTTGAATGTCTTTAATAAAACCGTATATAATTTTTGAACTTTATGATAAAAATGATGGAACATAAAAATGTAAACGAATGAATAACAATAAAAAGCATGCATATGTAATGTACAGAAAATGTAAACGAATGAATAACAATAAAAAGCATGCTTATGTAATTTACTGAAAGGAAAGACATTATAACTTCTGCTGTAAATTTTCTTATATGGTTGAGTTGGTTAATTTCTAAAATCATCATTTCTTTAATTCTATGTTTCCCCAATCTTTTCTGACAAATATATATCACGTCTGAAATGGATAAAGGTAATAAATTTTACCTAAAATGCAAAATGTGTGAGAGGTTACTCTTTTCCTGAGTACATTCTAATGAACATAACTTAACCTTCTAAAAATTGCTTGATGATATTGTAAGGCTTCTAGGCCATCTTTCTAAGCATAAATTCTCATTATCAGGATTGCAAATCAAGCTGAAAAAGTGAGAGATTGTGTGCAAAGTGCATGACCCCAAGATATTTAGATATTCATTGAGAGTATTAAACTTTTGAAAATATGATATTTGTATGTTCTAATCATTAGTTTGATTCCCTCACAATCCAACTTCACAAAGTTTATTAAATTTTAGGTTTTTATTATTTTGCTTGCATTTTTTAAAAGAATTATTTATTTATTTTTTTATTTATTCATTCACCTTACTTTTCAATTTGACCAGAAAGACACAGAGAAATAGAGAGTGAGAGAGGGAAGCCACAGCCTGTCTAAGCCAAAAAAACTTTTAGTTTTTTTTTTTGTTTGTTTGTTTGTTTTTGTGTGTGTTGGTTGGTGTTTTTTTTTTTTAGAAGTTGCAGAGGAGTTACCCCTAGATTAATTTTTTCATAAATTCTTCTTTTGCCTCGTTCAAATAGATACCTGTATATTCACATGAGGAAATTCTTCTCCTCCTTGACATGGAGTAGGAGTCTATTAGTGCTCCTGTACATAGATGAATAATTAAACACAGAAATTGAGAAGTTCCTGAAGGCAAAATTATCCAGGACATAGTTTTGTCATGATAAATTACCTTTCATTTTACCATGATACTTCCTATAGCCTATGGATCTCTAAAACAAAATGAAATAAGACATTTTTGGGGAGGTGGTTACTGTTCCTATTTATCAATATATGGAGCTGAAATGCTGGGATTCTGTGGAAGTATTTATGTAAACATCCAAAAGAAAGTCAACAATTTACTTAAAAGCATGTACATACAACTAAATGGGAGTGATGTAAAAAATCAAAAACCTATCTATAAGTGATGCTTATATATATAGTAGATTTGTAAAATCATCACGTATCCAATCTGGACCATCCAAATGGCAAAAGAGTAAGAACTATGATTAATTTTTTCACTTCATTACCTGAGCTCTCTCCACTAGGGCTGCTTTATTTCCATGGAATGAATTAAAGTCTTAGCTTAACCAGTTACTCAGGAAATTAAAAGAAATTCAGGTGAGCGTCTTTTTTTAAGTAAACCTTTCTTTAAAATAATGTACATAAATAAAACAAATTCCAGGTAAATAATTTTTCCCTTTTCTATTCAGAGAAATTCATTTTGTATAACTATTTTATCATTAGTTCTCAAATGTAAGTGCCTCATAATGCCTTTTGATACAAATGACATATTCAAATGTACTTTTTTCTTTTCTCATATTTTAAATTTTTTTTCTTAATTTTTTACATTTAATCACTGTACATCTCCACAGCATACTTTTTAAAGTACAACTGTCTTCCAATTTCTTAAATCAACATGGGACAATCCATCTCAACACAGGATAGAGAATAGGGTTTCTTTTTTTTTTTTTAAGGATTTATTTATTTATTTAACATCATTTCTTACTATTATTTTTTAATTTCACCACAGAGAGAGAGAAAGGGAACACGAGCCACCAGGTCCGGGACTTGAACCACCATGCTGGCCATGTAGAAATCCAGCACCTTTAACCACCTGGCTACCTGCCAGCCCCGATTAGAAAATAGATTAACTCCTTAACATTGATGCCTGTTTTGAAGCTTTCCCCTCCTTCATTCTTGACAGACTACATGTAAATTCTTTGTCTCGGTTACTTATCTGTAATCTCGTTCCACAGCTTCCCTTCTAAGCTCTGTCCTGTGCTGCTGAATGTGGCACCAATTGGCAAACGGTACTTCCCAGTCTTCCTTGCGACTGACTGCTTACTAGGTTTTGCCAGTGGGAGGCACTGATGGAAAAACAGAGAGAAAGGTAGAAAGAGAGAAGTTTCCTACTTTTGGCTCTCTACAGTCAAGGCAGCTGTTTGTGGTTGCTGGAACAGCAACAGGAAGGAGCAGATTCCAGCAGCCTGGGCAGCGACAGCACACTTTGGCAATACTTGTTCCAACTGCAACCAGCACCTCTCGGCAGTCTCCCCAGAGCTGGCAGAGTCTCAAGGAGCATAGCAGCAGGTGCATGCTCACAAGCCTCCAGCCCAGGAGCTTTACCAGTTTTCTCACCTCTGGATAAATCATTTATTCTCTATTGTTAATCCTTCAGGAGCCCCCCCGCCCTTTTTTTTTTCCCTTTTGTCTGTCCAACCTTTTCAATGTCTTAGTAACGGCGTCTGAATAGAATCGCTTATGTTTAAATTTTCTAGCCTATCATCTGTTTCCTTGGATGGACACTGACTGATACATACCCCCAGTTTATTCAATTCAGTGAAAAATACTGATTAAATTGAGGAAAATGATTTGCTTCTTCTTCTTTTTTTTTTTTGTAATAGGCATATTCTATTAGAGGTGACACATTGAAAGGATTTCAGGGATCAGGAAGGTAACATAAGCATCTATTTTGTGAACATAATACAATGTCAAAGATGATGATGACTGGGACAGAGAGAATGCATGATGTCAAAGCCATTCAAAATAAAATTGTTCAGTCTGTTGATCACCAGTATTATAATTTTGTATTAATTATAATTGGACAAAATGATTACTTAATGAGCTGTGTCCTCTAAGAAAAATGTTTTGGAACAAGTAATCTCTTTTATGAAAGTATAAGTATTTAATTATGTGGACCAGTACCAATTCATCCCCACTAGAACTCAATTTACATTTACAAACTTTTTGTTTATATTAAAATAAGTTACCTCTTTTATTGACAACTCTAGCATTATATAAGGAAAATGTTGAGGTAGACCCAAAAAATCCAGAAAAAAGGAAATATATTTGTTTTTTGAGAGAATCTTTTAAAATTCACAATAAAATACATGGCAGAATTTAGCAGTTCCCATGAAAAGACAAGATAACCTCTAAATCAGGACTTAAATGTAACCTTACAAAAAAGAATATCCTACGAAAAAAAGAATGTGTCAATTAGGAGGGTCTTGTCAGTCACAAAAAAATAGTAAAGAAAAGATTGTCAAAGCCCATCCAAACATAGCTCAGGAAAGAGACAAGTTTCTCAGATAAATATGTGAATTTGATGTCTGCAAGTACAGTAGATCCTTAATCATCGTGATCATTGAAATACTCTCAGTACTCCAAGTTCTCCAAGTTGAGGCTCACCAAGTAATCTCCCAGCTCACATCATATGTCTTCTTATGTACATTTACCCACAAGGGGAGAATGTGAACACAGAGAGCAAAAGTATCTTGTGTGCTTGATTCTTACACTTTTTTTTTTTTGGAGAGGTTTTTGCTATCGGGCACGTGCGCTCGCCAGAAAGACAGAGAGAGACAGAGAGATAGAAAATGAGAAATCACCCCCCAGGGAGATGGCCACACCACAACCCCTTCTCCTCCATTCTCCTCTCGGGATCTTGGACACACATGCACACGTGCCCGGTGTGAGTTTTAAGCCACTGGTCCGCAGTCGACTACGTGGGAGTCCAGTGACATAGCCATTACACTAACTGCTGGTCCCAATTCTTACACTTCTTAGAAGAGTTTGCACCATCATTCTGCTTTTGTGAATTGGTAAGCCAATGCCAATTTCAAAGAATCCAAGCAAATTTGGGTCCATTTACAACTTATGTTTGAACTTAAAACCAAATGTCTCATATGCTGAAATATGTTTTTCATAAATGGGAAAACAGGGACTACTGGGTAGCATAATGGTTAAGGTGCTGGACTCCCACATGGCCAACCACAGTTTGAGTCCTAGACCCAGTGACTTGAAACTCATGCTGGGCATGTGTGATTGTATGCCCAAAGTCCTGAGAGGAGACTGGAGGAGAAGGAATTGCAGCATGACCATCTCCCGGAGGTGATTTCTCAGTTTCTCTCTCTTTGTCTGTCCAGTGAGTGCATGGGTCATATAGCAAAAATCTCTCCAATAAATAAATAAATAAATGGGGAAACAAACTATAAAAAGATCAGTAATAATCAAATTATTTTAAGTATGGGAATGATGCTTATAGAAAAGTATTTAGATGTTTAACCCTGAAATAACTGTCGTAAAACAATAAAAATAAAATTTAATGAAAAATGATGCCAAAACTTATTACTAAAATTTAGAAAGTAGAGGAAAGAAATGAAAGGAGAAATAGTAGGAAGCAGAAGTGGACTAAATTTCTTTTTCTTTTAACTTATTAAATTATAATTTTTAGTTTTATAGAATCAATATCTATCTTTGTGGGCTATAGACTCTTTTTTTAAGGTATGCATACATTGTACAGTAATCAAATCAGTGGACTAATTTTTTTTTTTGGGGGGGCGAGATTTTCACTGTACGGCAGGTGTGCTATCCCAGCAGT